>NW_008358632.1:1044716-1082924 GCF_000622305.1 Nannospalax galili | reverse complement strand
TTATTTTGATATATCACAGTGAAAGATTTATCGTCCTCTTTTTTTTTTTTTTTTTTTTTAAAAAAAAAAAAAAAAAAAAAAAAAAAAAAAAAGAAAAAAGAAAAAAAAAAGAAAAAGTAATGTTCCAGTCACACACCTTTGATCTCAGCATTTGGGAGGCAGAGGCAGGCAGATCTCTGTTATTGAGGCCAGCCTGGTCTACAATGCAAGTTCCAGGCCAAAAAAAAAAAAGAGAGAGAGAAAGCAAAAACAACAAAAAAGAAACAACAAAAAGAAATGAGGTGTAATCCATTAAAAAACACACACACACACAATAAAACATACTGCTTGGGTACTCAGTTATTTCTGTTAGACATCTCTTGTTTAAAAAAGCTATCAAGGACTGACAAGATGGCTCAGAGGGTAAAGGTACTTACTGCCAAGCATAGCAGCCTAAGTCTAATTCCTAGAACCCACATGATAGAAGAATCAACTCTTGTTAAGTTGTGGCCTTACCCACACACATGCACCATGGCATGTGTAGCCCACACACATATACATACACACAATTTTTTTCAGTAAGATTTTGTCTTTACACTTACCATGCATTATAATGTCTAGGATTTACTCTGATAGCATTTCGAAAACATGCTAATGCTTTGTCTAGTTCTTCAGTTAACACAAACTCATGTCCTAATAGAGTATAGGCATAAGCATAATTTGGATCAACCTGGATAGCTCTCTGGAAGAATTTAATTGCAATATCATGTTCCCGTTGTAGACTGAAACAATTCCCCGCAGCACACCAGGCCTGATAAGACAGAAACAAAAATATAAATATGTAATAAAAATGTTATTTTTTCCTGTCTTTATAAAAACTTTGTTCTAAGTAGAAATTTAAGTTTTTTTTTTTTTTGGTCTTTTTGAGAAAGGGTCTCCCTGTAGCCCCAGCTGTCCTGGAACTTACTATGTAGACCAGGGTGGCCTCGAACTCACAGAGATCTGCCTGCCTCTGCCTCCCGAGAACGGCATGTGCCACCATACCCGGCTGAAATTTAAGTTTTAATATGTCTTTTGTATCGGTGTATTTAATTTTGACCTAAAGAATGTATATTTAGGTGTGTGAATGTTGGTCCTCATTTTCCACCTTGAGATGGGAACTCTTGTTTTTCTTTTTAAAAATGTTTTGCTATGCTGGGCATGGTAGCGCACACCTTTAATCCCAGCACTTGGGAGGCAGAAGCAGGCGGATCTCTGTGAGTTTGAGGCCAGCCTGGTCTATATAGTGAGTTCCAGGATAGCTGGGGCTACAAAGAGACCCTGTCTCAAAAAAGACAAAAAAAAAAAAAATGTTTTGCCTGCATGTATGTTAGTGTACCTGCACCTTGCAATGCCTGCAGAGCCCAGAAGAGGGTGTCAGATCCACTAAAACTCAAGTTTTATATGGTTGTTAGCAGATACATAGGTGCTGGGACTAAAACAGTGTCCTTTGAAAGAGCCAGTGCTCTTAACCACTGAACCATTTTTTGAGACTCCTTCTCTGTTGTGTTTCTGCTGCGTATATGCCAGGTTGGCTAGCTGCAAGCTTTTGGGGTTTATTCTGTCTCTGTATCTCATGAGACTGGGATTGTAGACGCTCTTGCTATGCCTTGATGTTTATATGGGTTCTGCAGGCTCATGTCCTCATTCTTGCATCACAAGTACTTTTATCCACTGAGCCATCGCTCCAGCCAAAATTTTATTTCTTCTAAGAAAACCAACTCTTTATGACTAAACTCAGGTCTCAAATTCTACTTAGAACAGAAAGATAAAAACAAAAGAGTTTTGCTAAACATCTCATCCTCATTATTTATGGCTTACCTATGTGCAAGTTTACTTAGTTAAAATTCATCTGTAAATCCAAAATTAATACTCACAGCACTTTTGTGGCTATTTGTAGACTCAATATTTAACTTGCCCAATAGCAACATTCTCAGTTGAAGCCAAACTAGACAACTTCCAGTTCTCATAGAGATGAGTAGAGGGCAGACTGTGGGCACAGTTCAGTGCAATGCAGGAAGCAGAGGCTCTGAGGTCAGACACATCAAAGTCTGAATTTCACTGCTGGTACCTACTATTAGGTCCACCTAGGGCAAATATCTTTTTTTTTTTTTTTGTTGTGTGGGAGACGGGGTCCCCTTGTAGCCCCTGCTTTCGTGGAACCTCATTATGTAGACTAGGCTGGGTTTAACCTCACAGAGCCCCCCCTGCCTCTGCCTCCCAAGTGCTGGGACTAAAGGCGTGCACTACCATGCCTGGCTTTAAATTTATTATTTTTATTTTAGGTGTATGAGTGTATTGCCTGCATGTATGTGAGTGCACCCATGTCATACAATGCCGTGGAGGTCAGAAAAGGGCTTCGGATTCCCCTGGAACTGGAGTTAAGGATGGTTTGTAGCTGCCATGTGGGTGCTGGGAATCCAACCTGGGTCCTCTGCAAGAGCAGTCAGTGCTCTTTACCGCTGAGCCATCTCTAGCCCTCAACTCTTCTTTTTCTTCATGTGTGTGTATGTGTGTGGGCACACCTATGCCATAGCCATGAGTAGAGGTCAGAGGACAATTTGTAGGAGTTAGTTCTCTCCTTCTAGTATGTGGGTCTCAGGAATTGAACTCAGGTCGTCAGGTTTGGTGGCAAGTGCCTTTACTTGCTCAGCTATCTCACTGGCTCTATTTCTTTCTTTCTTTTTTTTTTTTTTAAGATTTATTACTAATATTATTTTAAAATTATGTGTTTGTGTATGGGTTTGTGCACATGCATGTGGTGCCCATTGAGGCCAGAGAGGGCATTGCATCCCCTGGAGCTGGAGTTACAGGAGGGGTTGAGTCTCTGCTTGGGTGCTGAAAAATAAACACCTGTCCTCTGCAAGAGCAGCATGAGTTCTTAACCACTGGGCCATCTCTCCAGCTCTGGTTTTTTTTTTTTTTTTCTTTGAAGGCTGGGTGTGATGACACACGCTTTTAATCTCAACACTCAGGAGGCAGAGGCAGATGAATCTCTGTGAGATGGAGGCCAGCTAGGACTACATAGTGAGTTCTAGGCCAGCTGGGGCTACAGGGAGACCCTGTCTCAAAAAGATGAACTCCTAATCTTCCTGCCTTTCCCTCCCAAGTACTGGGATTACAGGTTTGTGCCATCACATTTGGAAAAATAAATAAATAGAATCAGCCAGAATCAACAAATAGACGGGAACAAAAAAGAAACTCCCATGCCGAAGTATAGTGAAAAAATGCTAAACACACAGGAAAAGTAACATGTATTGAAAACTGCAAGAGGGAAGCACCAAGTCATGTAGAGAGGAAGACCCATCAGGATAACAGCCGACTTTGCAACAGAAAATTCAAAAGCCAGAAATACATGGACTGACCAATATATTTCAAGTTCTGAAGGACCACAGCTACCAGCCCAGAATACTATACTTAGCAAAACTATCTGTCATAATTGATGGAGAAAGAAGACCATTCCACCATAAAAGCAGGATAAAGAAATTTATATGTTTTATTTTGTATTTTTTTTTTTTTTTTTTTTTTTTTGGTCTTTTTGTGACAGGGTCTCCCTCTAGACCCTGGAACTCACGGGACTGAAGGCGTATACCACCATGCCTGGCCAGAATCAATTTTTAAGATTTAAACTTATGTTTATGTCATACTGTTTCCCTAAGAGCAATAGTTCAGTATTACTGATTTAGTGCTCAAATAAACTACAGAATTACTGTGAGTAGTGAGAACTGGTTTTCTTTTCTTTTTTTAGGTAGGGTCTCCCTGTAGCCCCAGCTGGCCTGTAACTCGTTGTGTAGACCAGGCTGGCCTTGAACTCACCAAGATCCTCTGCCTCCCAGCTTTCACCTGGAACAGAGATCTCCAAGGCATGCGCCACCATGCCCGGAGAACTAGTTTTCTATAATCCCAAATCTACATACACTATATAAAATATTACTAAAGCCAGGACTGAGGATGGTACACGCCTGTAATTCCAGGTACTGTGAGACGCAAGTGGGAGGATAAGTTTAAGATCAGCCTAGGCAGCATTGCAAGGTCCTGTCTCAGACAAAAGAACCAAACAAACAAACCAAAAAACCAATGTACTAAATATGCTTGCAATGTCCTGAAATATAATTATTACAAGATTAGAACATGTGAATTAATTGTACTTATGTCTTTTTAAAAAAAATATTTTATTTATTTTTATTTTGAGTGTTTTTAAAAAAATATTTCATTTATTATTTTTATGTTATGCGTTATGTGTGTATTGCCTGCGTGTAGGTAAGTGCACCTATGTCATGCAATGCTCATGGAGGATGGAAGAGGCTGTTGGATTCCCTGGAACTGGAGTTACGGACAGTTGTTAGCTGCCATGTGGGTGCTGGGATTCGAACCTGGGTCTTCTGCAAGAACAACCAGTGTTCTTAACTGCTGAGCCATCTCTCCAGCCCCGGGTCTGAGTGTTATGCCTGCATGTATGTAAGTGACCACTGTCCTGCAATGCCTGCAGAAGTCAAAGAAGGTGTTGGATTCCCCTGGAATGGGAGATACAGATGGTTGTTAGCCACCATGTGGGTGCTGGGACTCGAACCAGAGTCCTCTGTAAGAGCAGACAGTGCTCTTAACCACTAAGCCATCTCTCCAGCTCCTTTATTTATTTATTTATTTATTTATTATTTATTAATTAATTAATTTATTCATTTATTCATTCATTCATTCATTCATTCATTCATTCATTTGCTTTTTGGTCTTTTCTTGAGACAGTCTCATGTAGTTCAGGGTTAGCCTCAAACTCACTATGTAGCGAAGGATAACTCTGAACTCTTGATCCTCTCATGTGTTTACATTATAGGTATGTATGCCCGGCTTACTATGCATAGCTTCTAATCTTGCTAACAGTAACTATAATAGTCAAAAAAAATTTTTTTTTTTTGGTCTTTTTTTGAGACAGGGTCTCCCTGTAGTCCCAGCTGGCCTGTACCTCTCAGAGATCCATCTGCCTCTGCCTCCCAAGTGCTTGGACTAAAGGCATGTACCAGCACACCTGGCTTAATAGTCAAATTTTAATCTAGGCCTGGCAAGGCACTCCTATAATCCCAGCACATGAAGATAGAAAACCTAAAATTCAAGGTTATCCTCAGCTACACAGTGAATTTAAGGCCAGCCTGAACTACATGAGACCCTGTCTTAACAATAAAATTTTTTTTTGGTCTTTCTGAGACAGGTCTCCCTGTAGCCCCAGCTGTCCTGGAACTCACTATGTAGACCAGGCTGTCCTTGAACTCACAGAGATCCACCTGCCTCTGCCTCCCAAGTGCTGGGATTAAAGGCATGAGCCACCAATACTGAAAAAGTCATCTGATTTTTGAGATTTCCATTTGTGAACCTGTACCATATATGTAGGTCTTTCGTCTTTCTCTTCTTCATGAATGTGGGTAATAGTGCTTCAATACTCATCATATTTTGATCCATGACAGACCCCACACAAAACAATTGTTCTGTAAGATTATATCATCTAATGATGTTGTGGCTTAGTTTGTGTAATTACACTTTATGATGTTTTGCACAATGAAAAAATTACCTAATAACGCATATTTCAGAACTTATCCTTGTCATTAATTGATGTATGACAAGGTGTGATTCATCTCCATTTGTTCAGGATGATCGAAAGCTAACTATGTTGGGGTTGAGGATGTAGGTAAGTGCTAAAAATACATGCCTAAAATGCTTGAAGGAGTTCTACCCCCAGCACTGCACCTAAATAAATAAATAAGAGTAAATAAAATAACTACGTAATCAAATTGTTACCATACCTCTGGTGAATTTTTATCCATGTCTGTTAAATCTTTTGAAAGAACTGAAAGAGCAACATCTTTTTGAAGATGCCAAAGTGTTGTAGAGTAGATCTCCATACCTTCAACTCTATAGTTCTCAATCCTTCTAACTTCTGAGAATATTCGTTCAGCCTGAAATAAAAAAACTAGTAAGGGAAAACAAGCTGATACAATTTAAATACACACTGAGACATTACTGTTCACTTTCTTCACAGGACTGAAATGCTGCATGGCTTTTATGTGATTCAGTAAGAACACAAGGACAGAAGAGCAAATCTGCTGTGGTAGGTCAAATACTGATGAAATTCTATTTACATTAGCCTAGTTTTTGTGCATATGCTGTTGTTGAAGAAATGAACCCTGAAAAAAGTTTTTTTCTATCAAAAAGATAAAGATACAAGTCCAGCACTCCAGAGGTAGAGGCAGGTGGATAGCTGTGAGATCAAGGCCTGTCGTGGCTACAAGGGAGACCCTGTCTCAAAAATAAATAATAGAGACATCTTTCTAAAAGATAAGATGGCTAGCAACCCTACGGATGTGGAATGGTGAACGTCTCTCTCAGCACTACATCTGCTGGAATTATAGCACATCCTGCCTGTCCTTTCCTTTATGGAGTCTCTCCTAAGCTGTCAGGTCACACAGTTCTTCCTCAGAATATTCATAGCTTCCAGATCTGTGTTTCTTTCCCCACAAAGTTTTGTTTTATAAACTTTAGGTTTAGTTTCCTAGTTTATCAATTAGGAATTTCAAAATTCTCAAAGTTTAGTTCAGAATAAGGAACATTTATTTGGACTGTCTTTAATGAAATGAAGATGACAGAAAATAAGGACATTTATTTATTTTCAAGATATTTATCTACTTATTTACTTTTAATTATGCTTATGTGTGTCTGTGTTTGTGTTGTGGGTCATGTCAATGCATGTCAATGCAGGTACCACAGAAGACAGAGGCATTGGGTTTTCCAGCTCGAGTTACAGGCAGTTGTGAGCCCCATGATAGGGGTACCTGGAAGCAAACGTGGATCTTCTGCAAGAGTAGTACACACTCTTAACCAGAGTTACCACTCTAGTTCTTACTTAAAACTTTTTAAAAATTCATTTTTATTTTGTGTTTAAGTGTTTTGACTACATGCATCTAAGAGCAGCACCCATGTATACAATGTCCACAGAAGCTAGATGAGAGAAACGGATTCCCCAGGAACAGGTGCTATAGATGGTTGTTAGCCATCATGTAGATGCTGGGAACTGAACCTAGTCCTCTGCAAGAGCAGCCAATGCTCTTAACTGCTGGAGTCATCTCTCCCTATTTTTCAAAGATTTATTATTTTATTTTATTTATGTATATGTGTGTGTATATGCCACATGAGTCCTGGTGTCTTCAGAAGACAGAAATGCCATATTCTCCTAGATCTGGAGTTCTAGACAGCTGTCAGTCACCTGACATAGGTGCTGGGAGCTGAACTCAAGTCCTCTGGAAAAACAGCAAGTACTGTTAACCATGAGCCATTCCTCCAGCCCAAAGATTCATTTTTATTTCTGTGTATGTCACGTGCATGAGCATGCGTGTGTTCGTGCGTGCGTGCGTGTGTGTTTCCAACAGGCACTGGGTATAAGATGACAGACCTAACAACTGTTCAAAACCTTGCAGCTTCAAAGTTTTTGGAATTTATTGTCTCCATTGAAATTTTTTTAAATTGAAATTTTCATATAGTATAATTTGATGGCATCTAGAACCCTTCCCTTAGCCCACCTCTCCTTATTGCCCCTTGCCTTAAATTAGGCATTTCATTAAATTACGTAAAAAAAATATGTATGTGTGTGTGTATATACACACACACACACACACACACACACACATATATATATAAAATATGCACCTATAATTTGTCCCAAAGTGTCCTTCAGTATGGGTCTATCCACTGGAGTCCAGTTAACCCCAAAAGTGCTACTGGAAGGAGACTGTCTTCGCCCCTCCCAGCAGCTATCTATTCACACAGTTTCCTCAGGTAGGGTTGGAGCTTCTTACCCACTTGCTCATGTCTATGCTGGAATTTTTTTTCTAGTTTGAGTTTGCATGGGATTTATCCATGCTGAGTTCATAAGTAACTGACCAGCTCTCTGGAATACTCTGTTTCCTTGTGGTCATCCACCCCTTCTGGTTCTTAAAATCTTTCTGCCCTCTCTTCTGCAATGATCCCTGAGCCTTGGGGAGCAGATGTTTGATTTAGGTGTCCTATTTAGGGATAAGCATTTTGTAGCCTTTTGCTCTCTGCATGTTGTCCAGTTGCTATTGCCTACTTTGAAAAGTGATTATGAGGGGCTGGAGAGAAGTCAGTGGTTAAGAACACTGGCTGCTCTTGCGGAGGACCTGGGCTCAATTCCCAGCACCTGCATGATGGTTAATAACTGTCTGTAAATCCAGTTCCAGGGGATCTGATGCCTTCTTCTGGCCTCCTTGGGTACTGTACAACATGGGTGCACTTATACACATGCACACAATACACACATTGTGTAAAATAAATAGAATATTTTAATATATTTAATATTTTATTATTTTTATTTTATGTGTATGCATGTATTGCCTGCATGTAGTAAGTGCACCTGTGTCATGCAGTGCCTGTGGAGGACAGAAGAGGCAATCAGATCCCCTGGAACTGGAGTTCCGCACAGTCATTAGAGACAATGTCTCATATAGACAAATAAGTAGACAAAAACCTGTGATAAGAACACTGCGTCCTCAAAACTAATTTTCTTCATAGCAGTCTTCACATTTACAAGCCACAGTAAGGAGGCCAACCTCAGTACATAAATTCTGTATGTTGTAGAAAGAATTTATATTATAAATATGTATTATATGGTAAATATTTTTACATCCAACTGGGCAGAGTACAAGTGTTCAACACAAGATATACTGATGACTTTGTTCTTTATAAGTCTATTTCTTGTTTTAAAAAATATTTTTTATGGGGCTGGAGAGATGGTTCAGCAGTTAAGAGCACTGACTGCTACTGCAGAGGACCTGGGTTCGATTCTCAGCACCCACATGGCGGCTACTAACCGACCTTAACTCCAGTTCCAGGGAAATCTGAAGCCCTCTTCTGACCATGGCATTGCACGACATGGTGCACTCACAAACATGCAGGCAATACATTCATACACATAAAATAAAAATAATAAATATTTAAAAATATGTATTTTTATTATTTTTATGTATATGTGTGTATTGCCTGCATGTATGTGAGTGCACCTGTGTTGTGCAATGCCCTCAGAGGACAGAAGAGGTTGTTGGATCCCCTGGAACTAGAGTTACGGACAATTGTTAGCTGCCATATGGGTATTGGGATTCGAACCTAGGTCTTCTGCAAGAACAGCCAGTGTGCTTAATTGCTGAGCCATGCCATCTCTCCAACCCCTACAAATCTATTTCAAAGGGGCTGGAGAGATGGCTTAGTGGTTAAGAGCACTGGCTGCTCTTGCAGAAGACCCAGGCTTGAATCCCAGCACCCACATGGCAGCTAAAACCATCCATAACTCCAATTCCAGGGGACCCGATACTTTCTTCTGTCCTCTGCAGGTACTTCACAACATGGATGCACTTACACACATACAGGCATAACACTCATACACACAAAATTAAAAAAAAAATTTATTTATTATTTTTATTTTATGTTCATGAGTGTATTGCCTGCATGTATGTGAGTGCACCCATGTCGTGCAATGCCGCAGAGGTCAAAAGGGCTTTGGATTCCCCTGGAACTGGAGTGAAGGACAGTACATAGCTGCCATGTGGGTGCTGGGAATCAAATCAGGGTCCTCTGCAAGAACAGTCAGTGCTCTTAACTGCTGAGCCATCTCTCCAGCTCCCCCCAAATATAAAAAAAATTTTAAAAAGACTTAAGAAGTCTATTTCAAGAAAGCCTCTCAATGTAAATTACCCCTTAATGCAAGAAAGAATTTTATACATAAATTATATATACTGAGAAAATAATTACATAATACTGACTTTTCAAGATTTAGCCTTCTTAAGCATACATGTTTTAATTAAAGTGAAAATGATTCTAGAAAGGCATACGTAACTAATTTGTATACTTACTTGCATGTATTCTGAAAGTTCAAAATAAGCCCTTCCAATTTGGCACAGTACCCAACCAGTATTGTAGTGGTGAGAGGGCAGGTGGCTCAGAACATTTATAGCTTCTTTGCAGTTGTATGAACACAAAGCTAAATAACCTTTTCCCATGTCACGAAGAAGGCTCATCAAACCTTCTAGGAGAAAACAATATAGTAAACAAAGGAGAAAAACATGTAACTTTAGTTTTCTAGAAAGGCTAATCACAAATTACTCCATTAAAAATTCTAGGCACAGTAGCACATGCTTTTGATCCTGGCATGTGAGTTCAAGGCCAGCCTGGTCTACATAGCTATTTCTAGGCCAGCTGGGGCTACAGGGAGACCCTGTCTCAAAAAGACCGAAAAAAAAAAAAAAAGTATTATATGAAATGCACCAAAATTCAATAAAAATATACAAAAAAAATTCCAGTATCTGTCAGGCATGATTGTGTATGACTTTAATCCCAGCACTCTGGAGAAAGAGGCAGATGTATCTCTGTGACATGGAGGCTAGCCTGATCTAGTGAGTTCTAGGCCAGCTGGGGCTACAGGAAGACTCTGTTGCAAACAAAAACGTGAAAACGAACAAATCCCAATATTTAGGGCTGGCTAGCAGGCTCAGTGGGTAGAGACTCCTGCCACAGAGTATGACACAATGCCTGGGAACAACATGGTAGAGGAGAGAAATGATTCCTCCAGCTTGCCCTCTGACCTTCATATGACATGCTATGCAAGTGCATGTACACACACACACACACACACACACACACACACACACATATGCAATTTACAAAAAAAAATTCCAATATTTCTCTGAAAACAATGAAGGCAGTATAAGTAGCTTATTCTATAAGTGCATAATAAAAAAGTACAAGAACTACTGTAAGCATTTAAAACAGACCTGCTGCTGCTTTTTGTAGGTTAAATGCCTGGATCTGAGGTGTGATTGTGGAGATTTTCCCTTCTGAAATGATAGAAGAGTCCAATTTTGTAATTTCCAGGCTGTCATTTATGTTAGGCTGAGTTATTCCTCCTTTATTAGGTTTACTTTTTGTTTTTCTGTTCGGGATTTTAGGTGGAAACTTCATTTTTAATTTTTTGCTATTCTCCTGTAAAAGGGGTAAAATTTCACACTTGTTATATTCAATATTTAGACATTTCCATTAACCCTTTCTCAAATATTAGATAAAGACATATGTAAAATCCTAAGTAATCTATATTTTGCTCAATAGAAAAAATTTTATTAAAAGTTTTCAAAATCATTTATTTGTTTATTTTTTTAAAATGTTCTGTATTTTTGGATCTTTTTGAGACAGGGTCTCCCTGTAGTCCCAGCTGACCTGGAACTCACTATGGAGACCAGACTGGCCCAGACTGGCCTCAAACTCACAGAGATTCACCTGTCTCTGCCTCCTGAGTGCTGGGATTAAAGCACATACCACCACGCCTGGTTAGGTTCTTACTTTTTAACCCAGGCTGGTCTGGAACTTGTAGCAATATTCCTGCTTCATCTTCCTGAATCTTTGAAGTACAAGCATGAGGCACTCCATGAAAATCATTTCATTTTAAATGTAATGATTCTAAATATAAGTTGCATTAACTTATATTGACAGAGGTTGAGTCTGCATTAAGGGTTGCTCCTTTCCCAAAATATATCACATTATCATTTATTATTTAAAAACAAGATGTGGCCAGGGGTGGTGGCCTATGCCTCTAATCTCAACACTCAGGAGGCAGAGGCTGGTGGAGCTCTGTGAGATGGAAGTCAGCCTGGTCGACATAGCAAGTTACAGGCCAAATGGGTCTACAGGGAGACCAGAAGAGGGGTTGGAGAGATGGTTCAGTGGTTAAGAGCACTGGCTGCTCTTGCAGAGGACTTGGGTTCGATTGGTTCTTACTTTTTAACCCAGGCTGGTCTGGAACTTGTAGCAATATTCCTGCTTCATCTTCCTGAATCTTTGAAGTACAAGCATGAGGCACTCCATGAAAATCATTTCATTTTAAATGTAATGATTCTAAATATAAGTTGCATTAACTTATATTGACAGAGGTTGAGTCTGCATTAAGGGTTGCTCCTTTCCCAAAATATATCACATTATCATTTATTATTTAAAAACAAGATGTGGCCAGGGGTGGTGGCCTATGCCTCTAATCTCAACACTCAGGAGGCAGAGGCTGGTGGAGCTCTGTGAGATGGAAGTCAGCCTGGTCGACATAGCAAGTTACAGGCCAAATGGGTCTACAGGGAGACCAGAAGAGGGGTTGGAGAGATGGTTCAGTGGTTAAGAGCACTGGCTGCTCTTGCAGAGGACTTGGGTTCGATTCCCAGCACCCACATGGCGGCTGACAACTGTCTGTAACTCCAGTTTCAGGGGGATCTGACACCTTCTTCTGACCTCCAAAGGCATGGCATGACATTCGTGTACACATGCAGGCAATACACTTATACATATAAAAGAAAACAATTTTTTTTAAAAAGAAAAAAGGCCAAAAGGAAAAAAAAAAAGCAGTATTGTGTCAAAACACTACAATTAATGGCATAAAATCATTGATCTGGATGTGTCAAAGGTAAAGATCATCCATAACATCAGTCAACAGATCAATAACATTTATCAAGAACAAAGTACTCTGATTTTTTTTCAACTTTTCTAGCTAATAAGAAGTTAGTAACAAGACAGAATTTTCACTTACTTTTTCCTCATTGATAACATATGAACTATAGAACTCACTGACACTTCTCAGCTTGTATATGAACTCTTTTGCATGTGTACATACAGTTCTATGTAATTAAATGAATGCATTTGTGCAACCAACTATAACATTTACAATATATGACTATTCTTCTAGAACAAAGAAATCTTTTTATGCTGCATTTTAATAGCCTCAATCCTTTCTCCAGCTCTATTTCCTGATAAGCCATTGATGTTCTTACTATAATCTGGTCATTTCAAGAATGAGATTCACAAAATTATAGCTAGCTCTCCAAATAAAATACTATTTAGTCCAGCATGGTGCGGCATACCTATAATGTCAGTACTTCAGAAAATAAAGCAGGAGGATGCAATTTCCAGACCAGCCTGAGGTATATAATGAATCTTCTTAAACAACAAATAGACAATAAATGACTATTTTTGAGATGGAGTCATCAATGAACAGAAACTTGAGCATGGGAAGCATTAAGTAATGTGACATTCAGAAATCTTTACCTTGGTTGTAGAGCTGTCACTAGTAAAAAGGCGTGAACTTCTTCGAGGCAATGCGTTTGGGGGAGATGTAATTGTGGGGCTCAATACCTGAGGTGTTGTACTAAAAAGAATGTAACAGAAGTTTTTTAGTATTCAGTTTTGATTATTAACTATATTTCAATTCAGTCATCGAAATATATGTTCATCATGTAAGTATTCTAAAATTGTTGAGTTTAGTTAGGCCCTTTTGGGTCCCTGTATGAAAATTCAGCATTGAAAAAATATTCATGGGGCTAGAGAGATGGCAGTGGCTGCTCTTGCAGAGGATCTAAGTTTAGTTCCCAGCACCCATGTGGCAGCTAAGAACCATCTGTAACTCTAGTTCCAGGGAATCTGATGTCCTCTTCTGGCCTCTGAGGGCATTGTATTAACTGGTACAAAACACTCATACATATAAAATAAATTAAAAAAATTTTTTGATTGATTTATATGTATGAGTGCTATGTCTGCATGTGTGTAAGTGCACCCATGTCAAGCAGTATCTGAGGAGAAGAGAAGAGGGTGTCGGATCCCCTGGAACTGTAGTTATAGATGGTTGGTAGCAGCCATGTAGGTGCTAGGATTTGAACCCGGGTCTTCTGCAAAAATAGCCAGTGCTCTTAACCATTGAACCATCTCTCCAGCCCCAAGTATTCCATTCTCAGAAATCAAATAAACTGTTGGACATGGTGGTTCATGCTTGCAATCCCAATATTCATAAGGCTGAGACAAGAGGATTGGCCTGAATTCAAGGCCAGCCTTGAAGAAAGCAAATGAACTTAAAACCTGAAATTGTTTCACTAAGCATAGGTAAGGGGTTGAGGCTATATAGCTCAGATGGTAGAGTGCATTCCTAATATGTACAAAGCCCTGAGTTTGATCTCCAGCCCCATATAAACTAGGTATGTTGATGCATGGCCTGCTATTCCAACATTTGGAAGTTGGGAGAAAGGAAAGCAGATTAGTTTAAGGTCAGCTTAGGCTACATGAGATCCTATCTAAAAAAGAAGTGAAGAAGGGAAGTGGAAGTGGGGATTAGTTTATAGAGTAAATAAATCATTTATAATTTATGGGTAATTCTACTAGTTAGCTGTTTTTTCTTGATGCTGTGATAAAATACTCTGACAAAAGCAACTTAAGGAAAAGGGTTTATTTTAGCTCACAGTCCATCATTGCAGAGAAGTCACAGCACCAGAGGCTTCCATAGTTAATAAAGAGAGAGCACTGCATCCACTCTGCACCCATAGTTAAGAGAGAGCACTGAATGCATGTGCTCAGTTCTCCTTTTCATTCAATCTAGGGCACAGTCCATTAAATGATGTAGCCCATATTCAGGGTGGGTCTCCCCATTTCAATTAATCCAATTAAGAAAATCCATCGTAGGCATGACCATAGGCCAACCTAATCTAGACAGTCCCTCACTAAGACTCCTTTCCCAGGTGATTAGGAAACCCTGTTAAGTGGACAAGTAATATCAACCACATTAACCTAAGTCAAAGAAGTTTCTAAAAATAAAAGATACTGAACAATTTATAAGTAAAACATGCTCAGGGTTATCCTTAATCCTTCTAGAGAGAGTTGCAGTGCAAGATTTTACCTTAATACTTTCTAGACAGAATCCCAGTATAAAATTTTATGTAGAACACGTGGGGTGACCAGTTTTTAAAAGTATATATCACTTTTATTTGGTAGAAACAAGTAATTATCATTTAAACTAAAAAATAGGAAATGTATTTTGTTGATATGATTAAAGAAAAGGGTTTTGTCAAGATATGGGAAGGGATAGCATAGGGCAACTTACAGGGAGGATAAACCTGAGAATATCACTAATATTGATTTAGACAGAAAACTACAAAGGTAACATGATTATCTGTGGAGGAAGAAGTAGAAATAGTTAAGAGGGTTTTCAGGCTAGGAGGTTAGAAAAGCAACTCCTGTAATTTTTCCTTAAGGTTCTGTTAGCTACAAAGTCTTGCTTAATAGAAGGCAGAGATTCCCCTAAAGTTTGATGTACTAGAAAAATATGTATGTCTTTATTTCAGATGATGTGATCGGTATATGAATCCTTATAGCCTTATAGTTTGTATTTGGCCAACTAGGAGTTGGAGAATGAAAGGCTTATGTATATATGATTATGTATATTAACTTTTTAAAAAAAGACTGTGTAAACAGCATCATCATTTTACAATTTAAAAATATGTTCTGGAGCTGGGCGTGGTGGCGCACGCCCGTAGTCCCAGCACCTGGGAGGCAGAGGCAGGCGGATCTCTGTGAGTTCAAGGCCAGCCTGGTCTACATAGTGAGTTCCAGGCCAGATGGGGCTACAGGGAGACTCTGTCTCAAAAAGACCGGGAAAACCCCCAAAAAACTGTGAACAGGGCTGGAAAGTTGGCTCAGCAATTAAGAACACTGGACGTTCTTGCAGAGGACCGTGTTTTGATTCCCAGCACCCACATGGTGGCTAACAGCTGTCCCATAACTCCAGTTCCAGAGGTATCTGATGCCCAACATATGTACTTACATACATGCAGGCAATACACTCATACACATAAAATAAAAATGATAAATAAATAAAATATTAAAAAAAAAACTGTGAACATCAAAGCTTAGTTGGAATTCTTGGCTTTAAACACACTGATAAAGTTGTGTTCTGACTGTAGACACAAAAGATGTTTGGGACTCTTCTAAGACCATACCCTATGGGTCTCTTATCTGGTCCTGATTTGTATTCTTTATAATAAAACTGTACCTATAGCACCTTTCTGGCATCTGTGAGTTCTAGGAAATTATTGAACATGAGAGGGCAGTAGAAACCTTCAATTTTAAAATTTGTTTATTTGTGTGGGGTGGGGTGCTTGTGTGCCACTGTGCTGGTGTGGAAATCAGAGGACAACTTTGTAGAGTTGGTTCTCTCCAAACCTTTATGTGAGTTCCAGGGCTTTATCCAATATGCCTTTTCCCTAGCCCAACCTTTAAATCTATGCCCAGTTGGTCAAAAAATGCAGTTGGCCTGGGGAACTCTACACCTGTAATTGAGGATACTCAAGAAAATTCTTGTTGGGGATTGGGAACTTAACCTGGAGAGTCTATACTAAGTCTGAGTAACCAATATCAAAATTACATTACAGATTACAGTACTACAGTTAGGAAATGACCTGAAGCTGGAGGAAGAACTATTAGAAAAGAGCAAGTAGAATAACTCTTAGAGTTCAGTCCTGCCTGGGGATGACACACACCCTCAACAGGCAGAAGGAAAAAATCCTCTTCACAAACAGGCCACTTAGTACTTAAGTACTCTCAATAGGGCACAAAGTCAATCCAGCCTGAAGGCTTCTGTTGTTTCTAGTAACAAAACTTAAAAACCAAGACCTAAGAGTGAAGTGTTTCCAAGAAACTCAACTGCATCTCAGAACAGAACCAAAAATAAGATATTTAAAAATGATCAGCACTTAATAATGTAAAATTTACAGCAATTGGCAACCCATCAAAAAAAGTACTACTGGGGCTGGAGAGATGGCTCAGCAGTTAAAAACACTGATCATTCTTGCAGAAGACCTGGGTTCAAATCCCAGCACCCACATGGCAGTTAACAACTGTCCGTGACTCCAGTCTCAGGGGATTGGACAGCCTCTTCTGACCTCTGTGGGCATTGCATGACACAGGTGCACTTACCTACATGCAGGCAATACATGCATACACATAAAATAAAAATAACAACAACAACAAAGCACTACTACTTAACAATACAAATAAGCAGGAGACCATAACACAATGAGAAAAAAAATAAAAAACCCAACAACCCAATAATAGAAGTAGAAATGATACGATAATAGACCCAGTAGCCAAGAAAGTAAAAATACAGCTAGGTTCTAGAGCTAGGCATGGTGGTATAGGCTTATAATTCCTACAATGGGAGCTGGTAGCAGGAAGATGGAGAGTAAATAGGTGTTACACAGTGAGTATGTGTATCTGTAACAAACAGTCCCTATGTTCCAAAGGCAGACGAAAGCATGGGCAGATAGAGAGAGAACAAACTCAAACTTCTAGAAAGAAAAAAGAATCTCTGAGAGAAAAAGCAACAAAAAATACCAGAAAAGATTTATAGCCAATTTCATACCAGGGAAGAAAAGATTAAATTCGAAGACATGGTAATTAATAAACATTACCCAAAATGAAATAGGAAGAGACTGGAAACAAAAATTAACAGAATATTAGTAAATTGTGGGATAACTTCAAGCAACTTAATATATATGTACTTGGACTATTAGAAAGAAAATAAAAGAATTAAAAAAAAAAACATTTGAAGAGGCAATGGCCACAAATTTAATGAAACAATAAAGTCGTATATCCAAGGAATCTGAAGCTCATAGAAGAAAGTGATACAGCAGCACATCACGAATTGCTTAAAACTAGTTTGAAATAATCAGAGAGGAGAATGAAAATATAATAACTGCAAATGATAGATCCAGGCTTGGTGGTTCATACCTTCACCTTTAATCCCAGTGCTCAGGAGGAAGGGGAAGGTGAGCTCTATGAGTTTGAGGCCAGTCTGGGCTACACAGTCTGTCTCAAAATAAAAAGGAGGGGGAGGGGGTTGGAGAGATGGCTCAGTGATTAAGAACCTGTACTTCTTTCCTAGAGGACCTGAGTTCAATTCCCAGCAACCATGTTTGGCAGCTCACAGCAGCCTATAACTCCAGCACTGCACTTATGTGCACAAACCCACATACATATATATCATCAAATAAAAATAAGAGAGAGAGAATAACAACATACTTTTTGTCAGAAATAATAAAACACATCTTTCTCAAATAATAAATAAAAACATTGTCAGCCAGGTATGATGCATCTCAAGATCAAGGCCAGCCTGGTCTACATATCAAGTATCAGGCTAGCTGGGGCTACAGGGAGAACCTGTTTCAAAAAACCAAAAATCCTTATTTTTTAAATCAATTTTTATTTTATGTATATCAGTATTTTGCCTGCATGTATGCAAGTGTACTATATGTGTGTATTGTCCACAGAAGCGAGAAGAGAGCATCAGATGCCCTGGAACCAGAGTTACAGATAAGTTGTTAGCTGCCACCTGGATGCTGGGAGCTGAATCCTGCTCGCTTCAACAGCAGTCAGTGCTCTTAACAGAGCTATCCCTTCAGTCCTGAAAAATTTTATTTTTGTGGGTGTAGAATGTAGGCATATGTGTTTTGGGGCTGGGTTAGCCTATGTGCAAGCAAGCAGCAGCCAGAGGAAGACATAGGTATCCTCAACCACTTTCTATCCTTTTAATGCTATTTATTTTTTATCCTTTTTAAATTTTGATTTGTTGAGACACAGTCTCCCTATAGTCCTAGCTGGTCTGGAACTCAATATGTAGATCAGGCTGGCCTTGATCTCACAGAGATCTGCCTGCTTCTGCCTCCCAAGTGCCGGGACTAAAGGTGTGCACCATCATGCCTGGCTAATTTTTTTTTTGGTCTTTTTGAGACAGGGTCTCCCTGTAGCCCCAGCTGTCCTGGAACTCACTATGCAGACCAGGCTGGCCTTGCATTCACAGAGATCCGCCTGCCTCTGCCTCCCAAGTGCTGGGACTAAAGGAGTACACCACCACGCCAGGCCTAATTTTTAAATGTGTGTATTTATGTGCATATATGCACAGATGCTTATCTCTGTGGTGTGTGTGTTTGTGTGCCTGTGTGTGTGTGAGAGAGAATGAATCAGGGTCTCTCACTGAACACAAAGCTCACTCACTGGCTAAGATGACTGGTAGCAAACTCCTGAGATTCTCTTCTATCTACCTCCCAGTGTTTGAGTTATAGGCATGCATGTCCATTTTTATGTGAATGCTAGGGATTCAAACTCAGGTCTTAACGCTTGCACAGAAAGTACTCTTGCCTGTTAAGTAATCTCTCCCAGGCCCCACATTATTTCTTGAGACAAGATCTGAAGCTTGCCATTTCAGTTACACTGGCTGGTCAGCAAACTTCCAGGATCTGTATGTCTCTGTCCCCTTACACTGGGGTTTATAAGCACATGTGACCATGATGCATGTCCGTGATGGAGTTTTGAATTCAGATCCTCTTGCTTTCACAAGTGCTCTTATCTGCTGAGCTATCTCCCCAGCTGCCTCCCTAATCCAGTGAAATTAAAAAACAAACAAACAAACAAACAAACAAAAGGCACAATGGTATATGCCTGCCATCCCAGTTACTTGAAGGTTGAGGCAAGAGAATTGCTTGAGTCAAGGAGTTCAAGGTTAGCTTAGGAAACAGAAAGACTACCATCTCAAAAGAAAGATGAAATAAAACTGTTATCTGATATGCAAAGACCAAAAAATTCATTACCAGTAGAATATAGGAAACATTAAAAAGAAATCCTTTTAGGCTGGGTGTTGTAACTGCACACCTTTAACTGCACACCTTTAATCCCAGCACTCAGTAAAAAGAGGTAAGAAAATCATTAAGTTCAAAGTCTGCCTGGGGGTCACAGAGTAAAGTTTAAAGCCAGTCTTAGCAACTTAGTGAGACCCTGTCTAAAGAAGGAAAAAAAAAGAAAAAATGCTTTGAGATGAAGGAAAATGATACCAGATTGAAATCTGACTCTGTAGAAGGACTATCTCACTAGCAAGATCAGATGTGTGAGTAAATATAAAAGACTGCCTTTTCTTATTTTAAAAATCTCTATAAATGATTGTCTAAGGTTAAATAACTGCACTCTGGAGTTTATAATATATATGGAAACAAAATATTTTTATAATAATCCCTAAGAGCATGAAAATAAACTATTGTAAAGTTTCATATTATATAGAGAGCAATTTGTTGCTGGAAGGTACATTTTGGTAAGTTAAACTGTAAGCCCTAAAGATGCCTCCAAAAGGAGCAAACTGCTAACAAGGCAATGCTGAATTGCTAACATGGCAACACTGAACTGGGCTGCTCAGAACATACGTTAGTCCTAATGCCAGAACCTGTGATTGTGACTTTATTTGGAGAAATAAGGCACTTACAGATGTAATCAAGACTGAAAAAGACCCTATTCCAAAAAGAAAAGCAAAACTAAATGAAGCAAAAACAAATCCAAGCAGTACAGTAGATAAAATGGTGTTGATGATATAAATGGGGAAAAAAAAAAAATTGGGGCTGTAGAGATGGCTCAGTGGTTAAGAGCACTGGCTGTTCTTGCAGAGGACTAGGGTTCAGTTCCCAGCACCCACATGGCAGCTAACAACTGGCCCTAACTCCAGTTCCAGGGAATCTTATACCCTTTTTTGAGCTCTGTGGGCACTGTATGACATGGGTGCACTTACACACAGGCAAAACACTCATACACATAAAATAAAAATAAATAGAAAATAATTAAAACAACAAACAAAAGCCATTAATAATTGATGCTTATGGTCATTGGTACGTTTCTTTTTGTTTTTGGACTGGGCCTCACTATGGAGCCCTCGTTGGCCTGAAAATCACTATGGAGACCCCTTGAACACAAAGATCTGACTGCCTCTGCCTCTGCCTCCCAGCTATTTATTTAGTTCCACATCTCATTTATGTTTTCCATTCTCTAGGATCATCATATTCTCAACCTATAATTGGCTCTGTAGGAAGTCTGAGATTCATTCTCGTAACAAAACTCTCAGCAAGCATTGTCTGTACGTTGACATTACTGATTAGAATTTCTGCTCTCATACTATAGGACGAAGGATGTCTTTAAGATAGTTAAAACATGTACATTTGTGTCTGTTTTAAGGTTTCTATATCTGAAACTTAATTTTAGACCTGTGTACAGAAATAAATAATGGGGGAATGGAAGAATGAAATCCATCTGCACTTGTTCTAAAGAGGTCATATGCTTAAGAAGGAATCCATTTTGAATGAGTTATTTACATTATCTAGTTTGAAGAAACCTATGAAGCAATTATTGTATAAAGACTTATTTTATCTATTATTTTATTTGCACTATAAAACTCAACTAAAAATTATACATCTTTTCAGTAAGTTATATATACTTACTGAAGATTTTACATATTCAAAATTTTAAAGTTCCTCTAGAATTCTTTAGAATCAATACCTGACTAAACTGAAGAAATATAATGAATATAAGCAAGAAAGGCTAAACACCAACTGATGACACTGTCATAAATACCTTGTTTGTGGGCCAGAACTTTGTGTTTGTGCAACAAGAATTGGAGTGACCTCTCGACTATTTCCACTCTGTGAGAAAACAGACTTTGTTCCAGTTTGGCCCATTCTGGCAACAGACTGTAAAACACAAAAAGTCTAAGGTTTGTGATTATAGATTGCAGTACAAGTGATAAAAGACTATGATGCTCCTACCCACATTTTCCCAATGAAAATAGTTCATAATATATAATACCATCTTAAAATAGAGTACTGTGCTCATTACAGTGTATTAAAATTTTAAGACAACTACTAGTCTCAAGCGGTACAGATGAGCTTCCTATATATAAAGATAACAATACAGCAAGATTTTATACCCCTCCTTTGGCCCTTAATAAAGCAGCTCAACAGGGGTTCAAAAGAGATTAAAAAAAAAATCCCCTGATCACTTTCTAAATTGTAAAGATATTGCACTTTAGCATCACTCTAGTTCTAATTTTTAATTCACTGGTTTCTGCTTCCTTAGGAGTAAAAAAACAAAAAGCTTTGCCTCTTCTGTCTTCTCTACTTTTTTTGATTCACTTTCACCCCGATTATGTTATACTACACTATCTTTAACAAAAAACCCTTTTACTACAAATTTATAAAATGTATAGAAATATCTATAAAAATATTATCAGGTGGAGGGTTGGCAAGATGGCTCAGTGGGTAAACGAACATGCCTAGTAAGGCTGGTGACCCGAGTTTGTTCCATGGAACCCACATAAACGTGGAAGGAGAGAACCAATTCCACAAAGTTGCTATCTGACCTCCATATGCATGCCATGATGCAACCCCCCCATAATAAATTTTAAAAAATTTAAAAAATATATCAGAGGGGCTAGAGAGATGGCTCAGCAGTTAAGAGCAATTTCTGCCCTTGCAGAAGACCAGGGTTAATTTCCCAGCACCTACATGGTAGCTTATAACCATTTAGAACTTCAGTTTCAGGGGATCTGACACCCTATTCGGTCTCCATGGGCATTGCATGAACATGGTGCACTTGCATACATGTATGCAATACACTGATACACATAAAATAAAAATGTTATCAGAGAGATTTAGGATTGGGGATGCAGCTCAGTGGTACAATGCTTGCCTAGTATGTGTGAGGTCCCAAGTTGAGGGACTACAGCTTAGTGGTAGAGTGCTTGTTTAGTATTTGAGGGGCCCAAGGTCCAATCTTCTAGCATAGAAAAAAAAATTCTGGTTTACCTAAGCAAATTTTTTTTCATGTTAATTATTAGTGATATTAGAAACACATAGGCTAGGGCATGTGAGTGGTTGAGCACTTGCCCAGCATACACCCCCAGGACTGAGGAAAAAACAAAACAAAACCTACCCAAACCCAAACAACATTCATGCAATGGTGGAACAAGTTTAAAAAAAAAAGGCTGACAGAAACTGCCTTAATTTTATTTATGAGTATTTATTTAGCCATTGGTGAAATGAACTAGACTTATGATTTGTAAAGAGCCCACAGCTATGTGTCTAGTATCACTGGGAGACTATGACAATCGTGATATTCTTTCATATTTAGGTCAGTAACTCTAAGGAAAGAGTAAGTCTCTCTGGAATTACCTTTATAGATTGGAATTTTAAATATGCTTCTTTAAGCAATACCCAAACTGCATTTTACATGGAAAATACCTTTTTTGTAGGGGCTCCGGTGGATGGCACGTCAATTACAGGTGTATTAGTGTAGTTTTGTAAATAGGATCCATCTCCAGGACTTGGGGTTTCTAATGGCAAAATCCCAAAACTGAGAAGAGGTTGAAATCAAGGTGTCAAAAAGTCATCAAGGCATATATAAAGCAGCAGTATACTTAAATTAGAAGTCTAAAAGGAAGAGAATGGCAAATCAGTCTTGGGGGCAATGAGAATCTGAGGGGCAGATTAAATAAGCTGTGAATGTAGAGTATTCCACCCACCAGAACTAGGGGGGAGAAAAATCAGACAAGGATCTACTGATCTTAGGAGATTAGAAATAGAGTATCTTTTTAAAAGCTAAATTCTAAATGCTCAAATTACTTCCAATTCGTGGAATCCACAGGACTTGGACACAATTATGGAGACAATATCCCTAGAGATCATTGGATAATTACCTAAAAATTATCAACATAATTATATAGTGGTTTCTGGGGGTACCCTAACTTCCTGGTCATGCTATTTAAGTAGCTCCCACTCCTGAAGACCCCATTCATAGTCTATTCTAACACAAATTTTCTTTGATAGCTTTAAATATATATCCTCTGTGATGAATTCCTATATTTATTTATACATATACATATTTCCAATAATTTTGAAAAACTATTTCACATCAATAAGGGTCAATTCTTCCTCTATGTCTTCAAAAACAGCACTGACAATAACCAATACTGCTATAATTGTATCATAAGCATACCAATACTTCAAGGGGCTCATTACTAGCTCCAGATGTACAGCCATAAAGACAGTATCCTTTAATACATATGCTAAATGAGGCATATTTAAGAGCTTTAATACACATTATTATCAACATATTATTATTAATATATTAAAACATTATTATCATTATTATTTTAAGAAAGGGCTTCAGATATCATAGGCTGGTCTCAAACTTGTAACTCACAGCTGAGGATGACCTGGGACTTCAGATCATCTTACCTCTACCTCCCGAGTATTAGGACACAGGTATTCAAAACTTAACCCAGTTTATGTTGTGCTGAGGATCAAATTCAGGGATTTGTGCATGCTAGGCAAGTATTCTACTCACTGAACTACAACACCCAGTCCTTTAATATTTAATTAAAAAAAATTTATACACATACTGTGTTTCTTTTACTTTATTTACTGAAAATAGAATGTCATTTTCCATACTAATTTGGGAAGACGTTGCTTATATTAACTTATAATACTATGAATCATCATAGATGAATACATTTTAAAATACCTTGTTTGACTTACCTTGGGGTTAACGGACTAAGAGCAGTTGGTCCTCCTAATAAACTTCGACCGGTTTTTGGTTTATTCTGAACCTGTTTAGATAATATGGAAGTACCAGTTCCAAGAGGGACATTATCTGGTGAAATTACAGCTGAATCAATGTAAGACACTGAGGAATCTGTATTCAAGGAGTACTTTGAGTTGGACGATTCTAAGTTCAGTCTGTTTAATTCCTGAAACAGAAAATTTCTAACATGTCACTTATGACATATTATTTAGCTCAGATTATTTTTTGGGGGTTTCAGAATATTTTGAACATTAGAAGTAATTACACTTACAATTGTGTCCTGGGGTGTTTCTGTAAGAACTGTCTCAGGCTGTCTATGAGATAAACTATGATTAGATACTAGTGTTGTACAAGAGTTGGGCAGACAGTTGCTAAAATTCTGTATAGATGTTAATTTAAATGTTTGGTCAGGATCTGGCTTTTCACCTGTGAAGACCGAAAAACAAAAGAAAACAAAATTTGCCTCTGAGGGATAATTTTTTTCAAGTATGCAAAGTTAAGTGAAAATATGGCATTTAGAATTTTGAAAATTCTCTTGTCCATTTTTGCTAATCAAAATTACTTCCCCAAAGCCCATTCATTAATTATTGTGGAAGTTAACCATTAAAGATGAATTTAGAAAATAAACTAAATCACAAGTTTTAATTATAAATCAGAGTCAGAGAGATGGCTCAGTGGGTAAAGGGTTAACCTGCCGCCAAGCCTGACAACCTGAGTTTGATCCCTAGGGTATACATGTGGGAAGGAGAAAACTGACTCTCAAAAATTGTTCTCTGATATGCATACACATGCCATGGCATGCGTGCACAAACACACAAAATAACTAATTTGTATATCTTAAATCACGGGAAAAATTAAATTTCTTTTTGTTTGTTTTGAGACAGGGTCTCAAATAGCCCAGTCCGCTCTCAAACTCAGCCTAAAATTACTTTGAATTTTCAATCCTCTATCCCTACCGCATGGGTATGGGGATTATAGGCTTGTTTCATCACACTCAGCTCAGGAAAATGCAGATTTCTGTTTGTTTAAAAGCAAAAAAAGAAAGGAACTAGATCTACATTTCAATATAGCAGGTGAGTCTGGTAGGTTGAAACTCAGCAGATATGGTAAAGACTGAATGCCCCATTTTTTCCTAAAATAACTTTTATTTATTTATTGTGTGTGTATGTATGTGTATGCGGGTGCATATGGCAGTCTGAGAGCAACTTGTGGTAGCTGGCTCTCTCCTTTTACCATGTGGGCCCTGGGGAGCAAACATCGGTTGTCAGACTTGACAGCAAGTGTGTATACCTGCTGAGCCATTTCATTGGTTTTTAAGAAAAAAAATTTTTTTAAACATTTTTTCATTTATTTATTGTGTGTGGATGTGTGTGGACAAGCATGTGCCATGGCACATGTAGTGGTCAGAGGTCAACTTATAGGAGTCTGTTCTCTCCTTCTATCATGTGGGTTCTAAGGATTGAACTAGGGTCATTAGGCTTGGTGGCAAGCATAGTGGATATACTCACTGAGCCATTTAGCCAGCTGGGTATGTTTAAAAACATCCTTTATGCTTCTTGAGCATAAATAATGAGACATACCCTATATTGTCTACGTCTTATTCATCAAGGACTTGAGTCCAATTCTCAGGACCCACATGGTGGAAGGAAAAAACCAACTCTGAAAAGTTATCCTCTGACCTCCACACATGCATGCTGATTTTCATTCTCTCTGTCTCTGTCATCTATCTATCTTGTTAAATATGTTTAATTATCCAGAAAGAAAAAAAAAGTGGGAGTGAGGCACACATAATCCCATTATTCAAAGGCTAAGGCTAGTCTGGCCTACAAAGTGAGTTCTAAGCCAGCTGGTGCTACTAGGGAGACCCTGTCTCAAAACAACAAAACCAAACGAAAAAGTAAACAAAGTGATTTGGGCTAGTGTTGTATAGATAATGTCATTTATTCTGGAGGACACAGATATTTAAGGTAGGCTGGATAAACAGGAAACTACTGAATTTAATCTTTTAAAAAATATTTATTATTATTATTTTTTGGCCTATT
Organism: Nannospalax galili; assembly: GCF_000622305.1. Taxonomy (NCBI): domain Eukaryota; kingdom Metazoa; phylum Chordata; class Mammalia; order Rodentia; family Spalacidae; genus Nannospalax; species Nannospalax galili. Next base: position 1,056,573 of record NW_008358632.1, on the reverse strand, counting down.
ATCTTTATTTTATGTGTATGAGTATATTGCCTGCATGTATGTGAGAGCACCCGTGTCATGCAATGCTGCGGAGGTCAGAAGAGGGCTTTGGATTCCCCTGGAACTGGAGTTAAGGACAGTTTGTAACCACCATGTGGGTGCTGGGAACCGAACCCGGGTCCTCTGCAAGAGCAATCAGTGCTCTTAACCGCTGAGCCATCTCTCCAGCCCCGTGAATTTAATCTTTGGGTCATGAGCAGTTACCTTATTTCTTACTCACATAATTCTAATTTCTTTCTTTTGGGGGAGGGGTGTTTTTTGAGACAGGGTCTCATATAAGACAGGCTGGCCTTACCATGTAACTGAAGCAGGCCTTAAGCTCAGGATCCTGTCTCTGTCTCCATCTCTGTAGTACTGGGATGTAGGTACATTCCTCCACACCTACCTCTAACTTACTTCTTATACTCAATTTAACAGCCTTTAGCTTGCAAAATATTTTTCTTTTAGCTAACTGAGTCTCCAAAAAATGGTAGAAAAAAATATTTTTAAGAAACAAGAAAGAAGGAGGAATCCTCACCTCCACAAGCTTACCTATTTCACATAATGATTCAAAGGGAGACCAGAGGAAAGGATTTAAACTAAGGCTCTTTTGGTAACACTCTGATCCTTTGGCAAGCCGATCTGTCTTGCTGTAGAGAGAAGTAATAGATTAAACAAGCTATAAACACCAAAGCATTTCTTACAATTTGTGGTTTTAGAAAATTAGGTAAATAGTATATAAATTCTCAGAGCATTCTTTTGATGCTTCCCAAAATTGTCAATTTCTCTTTGAGATAATGTCTCATTATATAGGCCTGACTAGTCTCAAGCTCTCAATCTTCCTGTCTTAGACTTTTTATTTTTTTGAGATAGGCTCTCATTATGTAGACCTGGTTGACCTCAATCTTACAGAGATCTGCCTGCCTCTGCCTCTGAGTGCCAGGATTTAAAGGTGTGTACCACCACACCCAGCTCTGTCCTTAGATTCTTAAGTGCTGAGGTTACAAGTGTATACCACCATGCTCACCTCTCTACTGCCTTCTTGGATATTTAATTTCTTGGCAGATAACAGTTACTGACAGATCTAGAAAACATCCAAATGCTTCATATTCTGTTTACTAATTCTCCAGTATATTTAAATGATTATATTTTTTAACAAAGTAGAAGCGATGGTAGCTTTTAATGAAGAGGGAGTCAGTATAATCTGAGACTTGTAAAGACTTCTTTGGGGGAGCTTACATCATCTGCCCTACTTTTAAATTTTCAACTAAGTAGATAATAGGATAAATAATGTGATAAAAATAAGAAATTTGGGCTGGGGGTAGGGAAGGAGTGTATTTATGGTAGAACAGTTGCTTAGCATGTGCAAAGCCCCAGGTTTGATACCCAGCATTGAGTGTCGGGAGCCATGCTTGACATGAGCATAGGAAAAAACAAGAGTGCCACTTTAAGAGCTTCTGAGCTCTCTGCTTCAGTGGTTTGAGCTGACAGGCTGTGCCTCCATGATAAATCAGGTCTTCTAGAAAGTTAGTTTCGGTTCAGTCTTTGGGCACTGGAGTTGGTGAGGTAATGCAGCAATGTGCTGCGTCTGTAGTTACTTTCTGTTAGTTATATATCCTTGGTGATTCCTTGGTTACCCCAAATCTGATTCCTATATAAGATCCGTGTTCCTCACAACAATGAGCCATTCTGTGATTGCTCACCTGACTGCTAAGAATTAAACTTTATATAATAAAATCAAGACCTTTGTCTTGACTCTTCTTTTGTTAAAGACCCAAGCCTGGTGGGCTTGGGGGGCATTCAACAATTGAGCAATAAAAGATGAAGTGCTACCTGTATAGACAATAAACGTGGATAAAGGGAGGAGCAGGAGTGGGAGGCAGGAAATCCATAGCTAGGACCATTCAAAGGATATTTCCTTTTTTTTAAAAAAATATTTTTTATGTGTATGAGTATATTGCTTGTGTGTAGGTAGGTGCACCCATGTAGTGCAACGTTCGAGATCAGAAGAGGGCATCAGATCCCCTGGAACTAGAGATACAGACAGTTGCCAGCCATTATGTGGGTGTTGGGAACTGAACCTGGGTCCTCTGCAACAGCAGCCAATGCTCTTAACCCAAGTCATCTCTCCAGCCTTCAAATGAGATTTCCTAACAGAAAAATAGTTGTCCGAAGACTGACTTAATCATCTACCAGGAATATAGAAGTAACTTAAATATGAAACAAGGAAAAGGCATAAAGGCCATTTTCTGAAGGTGAGCAAGTTAAAAATAGAAAAGTAGAGGGGCTGGAGAGATGGCTCAGTGGTTAAGAGCACTGACTGCTCTTGTAGAGGACCCGGGTTTGATTCCCAGAACCCACATGGTGGCTATGAACCATCCTTAACCCCAGTTCCAGGGGAATCTGAAGCTCTCTTCTGACCTCCGTGGCATTGCATGACATGGGTGCACTCACACGTAGGCAATATACTCATATACATAAAATAAAAATAATAAAATATTTAAAAAAAATAGAAAAATAGCAAATCAGGACATGGCTTGGTGGATAAGAACACTTGCTGAACAAGCACGAAGACTTGAGTTCAAATCCTCAGCACCACCTCATCTCAGTGTTAAGAGCATCTGCTTTGCATGCATGAGGCCCTGGATTCAATTCCCAGAACTGCCAAATCCTCAGCAACCATATAAAAAAGGTGGGTGTGAACCATGTGTGAGTCTGCAATCCCAGCACTGTGGGAGGTAGAGACAGAAGGATGGATAGGATCTGGTAACTGACAGGCTAGCTTCTGGTTCAGTGAAAGACCCTGAGGCAGAGAGCGAGAGAGGGGGGCACCCAATGTCCTCCTCTGGCCTTGGTGCGTGTATGTGTACATACACTATACATACACGCTAAATAATTTTCTTTTGAAAGAAAGGAAGTAAAAAAGGAAAAATACAGTGAAAACTCATTATCTGAGGGCTAGTCTGGATGGTGGCAGAAATTTTTAACCTCAGCACTTGGGAGGTGAGTAGGTAGAGCTCTATGAGTTCCAGGTCAGCCGGGTCTATCCACATAGTAAGTATCAGACTGGCCAGGGTTACCCAGTAAGACCCTGTCTTTAAAAATACAACTTGTCCTAAGCTTCAAGTAGCGCTATTATCATCCCTTGTAATTCCAAAGTAAGGACATTTTTTCTGTTTTCTGTTTTCTGTCCCTATCTTTATAAAATCTCCTTTTTGGGTGCCAAACTTAACCTTTCCTCTGCTGCTGGGTAGTTTGATTTAGGTTTATCCCTCTCTAAGCTTCCTATGTTCAAAACAGAATTCATCTTTTCTCTCCAAATCTGTTCTCTCTCTTTCTTATTCCACGTATGTTAAGGGTACCATCATCATTGTACGTTCAGATTCAAAATCCTACTTACAGATGCCACTAACTTGGTTATTTTCCTTAAACTCCATAGAAAGGCTGAATTCATGCACTTTTGTTTTATCTCTGGCTTAATGTTCTCTGGATTCATTTTCACTGTTATGACTGCTAGTACTTCTCACATGAACTATCAATAGGTCCTTAATTAAAGCCCCAGGTTTCTCATTATCTCCGCAATTCATGCAATATAGTCCCTTTTTTATAGTACCAACCATACTCTGCCTGTCTGATCATTCTTGAGATTTATTATTTTCTAAGTGTAAGGAATAAGATCTTTTTCATTTTTTAAAAATATATTTTAAAATTTTTTATTTAGTATTTTTATTTTATGTGTATGTGTGTATTGCTTGCATGTAGATAAGTGCACCCCTGTTGTGCAATGCCTACGGAGGACAGAAGAGGCTGTCAGATCCCCTGGGACTGGAGTTAAAGACAGTTGTTAGCTGCCATGTGGATGCTGGGATTTGAACTTTTTTTTTTTCTGCAAGAACAACCAGTGTTCTTAACCACTGAGCCATCTCTCCAGTCCCAATCTTTTTCATTTTTATACTATCCTTTTCCTGATTTCAATAAATCCTGACCTTTTTGCTTGCACAAGGCAACACAAATATTTTTATTATTTTATTAATATTTTTAAAAGTTGCCCTATACAGAGTTTAGGAATTATTTAAATGACCAGGAAAATAGTGAGCACACACAATTTAATTAAAGATAAAAAAATTTTTAAAATTTATTTTGTATTTTATGTGTTTGAGTGTTTTGCCTACATTTGTGCACTATGTGCATGCAATACAGGCAGAGGCCAGAAAAGGGTGTTGGATCCCCTGGAACTGGAGTTATGGACAGCTGTTAGTCACTATAAGGGTGCTGGAACCAAACCTGGGTCCTCTCCAAGAGCAGTCAGTGCTCTTAACCACTGAGACATCCCTCTAGCCCCTAAAAAAGCTACTTCCCTAATACTACTTAAATATTTTTTTACATTAGAAAAAGGAAAATTTCCTCAACTTTTGATACCTGACAAGGTTAATTTTAAAAATAAGCCATGATCTGATTAATATACCACAAAATAGAAAAAAAATACAATTAGCATTTAAGAAATTAAATACAGACCAGGTGTGGTGGTGCGTGCCTTTAATCCCAGTACTCGGGAGGCAGAGCAGGTGTATGTCTACGATATCAAGGCCAGCCTGGTGTACATAGCAAGTTCCAGGCTAGCCAGGACTACTATGTAGTGAGATCCTGTCTCAAAAAAGAAAGAAATTAAATACACAAATACATTCAGAAGTATAAATGTATTAATAAATAACCTAAGAGCTAACTGGGGAAGAAGCCAAGTGTGGAATTATAACAATATATCCTGGAAAATAAAAGCTCTAATTAATCATTAGAGGGATAAAAAGAACGAAGATTTATGACAACTTCCTGATTTACTCTGTGTTCAGATGGACCTTTAATAAATGCATGGCTATATACAAAACCCAGCAAGGAGTTTCCCAAAGAATTAGGGTAAAAGAATTATTTACAATGTTGGAAGGAATGAACCTAAAACGTTAGTATTTGTTATGTCCTACCATTTGTTTCATGTGCTAATTAATAAGAGACCAAGAAAATGAATATACATGAGACAGAGAAGAAAAATTAACATGCCATAACATGTAGGTATCTAGATTACCAGGTATAGATCTGTCCTAAGATAGGTATATGATGGCTAAAATGAAAAGCCAGAGGCTTTTTATTGTTCTTGTCCTTTTTGAGACAAGGTTTCCCTGTAGCCATAACTGACCTGGAACTCACTATGTAGAACAGATCTGCCTGCCTCTGCCTCTGCCCCTGAGTGCATGTGCCACCACACCTGGTGAAAAGCCAGTTTTAAAGGGAGGTTGTTTCACTTCGAATACTTAACTATCTTTTCTCAGGACTAGCTTCATCTGTACCTTCAAAAACTTTTAAAGTAGTATTTAAAAATAATAGTAAAAGGTATATGGCATTCTTTGTGTTTTTAATATTTTCCTTTTAAAAACTTTATTTTGGAAGAATTATGAATGTGTTCATGGTAAGAAGTGATATTCTTAGGCTGGGTGTGGTGGTGTATGCCTTTAATGCCAGCACTTGGGAGGCAGATGCAGGTGGATCTTTGTGAGTTCAAGGACAGCCTGGTCTACATAGCAAGTTTCAGGCCAGTTTGCGGCTACAGGGAGACTGTCTCAAAAAGACAGAAAAAAAAAAAAAAAGTGATATTTTTTGTTTATAATTATTTTGCATTTCTTTAAGATTTTAATTTTATTTTTAATTACATGTATATGCATGTGTCTGAGTGAGGGTATGTGAGCCCCTGGTGTGGGTGCAGGGAACTGAACAGGGGGTCCTCTGCAAGAGCAGTATGCCCTTTTAACTGCTGGGCTATCTCTCCAGACCCTGCATTTTCCTTTGCAGGGTGTTTTTTTGTTCGTTTTTTAAAGCTTAGATTACTAGTTTGAGACTGTTTATTTATTTATTTATTTTTTCTGTCTTTTTGAAGCAGGGTCTCCCTGTAGCCCCAGCTGTCCTGGAACTCACTATGTAGACCAGGCTGGCCTTGAATTCACAGAGATCCGCCTGCCTCTGCCTCCCAAGTGCTGGGACGACAGGCGTGCGCCACCACACCCTGTGGAGACTGTTCATTTTTAAGTACACAGGGATACAAAATTTCTTTTAACACGACTTTAACTGTATCACCCAATTTTCAATATGTTGTACATTATCTTTTGTTTTGTTTCTTTGAAATACCATTTCATACTGTTGCCCAGGTCACCTTGATTTCACTATTTTGCCCAGGCTGACCTTGAACTTGAGCTCTTCCTCCTGTTTCCCAAGTACTAAGATTACAGATGTATCCTTCCATGCCTGGCATATTTTTTTCACATTCAATGCATCTTTAAAATTTTCCTGTGAGACTTCTTTGGCCCAAAAATTACTCAAAGGGATACTGTTTAATTTCCAAGTGTTTAAGAGATTTTTCTACGTACTTACTGGGATATTTATCATCTAAACCAACTATTTTAACCAGTGATATCATAATGCTTCATTTTAGTTAACATTTTAAAAGTGCAGTATATTGTGCTTTTTGAAAAAAAATTAAAAAATATTTTATTTATTATTTTTATTTTATGTGTATGACTGTGTTGACTGCATGTAGGTAAGTGCACCTGTGTCATGAAATGTCCACGGAGGACAGAAGAGGCCATCGGATCCCTTGTAACTGGAGTTACAGACAGTTGTTAGTTGCCATGTGGGTACTGGTATTTGAACTTGGGTCTTCTGCAAGAACAACCAGTGTTCTTAACCGCTGAGCCATCTCTCTAGCCCTGTATATTGTGCTTTTTAAGAATATTTCTCATGGGGCTAGCCCTGATCTATGTGAATTCAAGGCCAGCCTGGGATACATGGTAAGACAATGTCTCAAAAACCAACTAAACCAAACAAAAAAACCAAAAAAATTACAACAAAAAACTTGTAAAATCACTATTATTTCAAATACCATTATAGGAGATTTCTTTTACACATTTCAAAATCATGATGACTACTCTTACTTTGTATTATTGAAACCTGACTTGAAGCCTCTTTCTAAGGAGTAACTGATATTTAAAATCAAGGTAAACAAATTTCACTCTTCTGCTAGGCGTGGTGGTGGAGCATGCCTTTAATCCCAGCACTTGGGAGGCAGAGGCAGATGGATCTTTGTAAATTCAAGGCCAGCATGGTTAACATAGTGAGTTACAGGCCAGCTGGGGCTGCAGAAGAGACCCTGTCTCAAAAAGACAAAAAAAATATACAATTAAAAAAGCCAAACCAATTTCACTCTTCTTCCTCAGTAAATCACTGAGACACTGTCTTCATCCAAGGTAAGAACACCTAACATTCTGTGTACTTGACAGAGCTGCTGCAGCTATTATCACTAAGAGTAAGTGAAGAGTCAAAAATGAGACCAACTGGTTTAATGAGGTCAGGAATGAGAAAGGTTTGGATCTACTCAGTCAAGTTGTATTTGTTGATATACATCAGGACAGGGCCTTGTAAACTACAAAGCATTATTACATAGGAAACTTTTCTGGTAGTTTGAGTCATTCTTACTTACCAATATACATGTCCCAACAATGAAAGAGTAAAGCAAGCTGAATCACCAAACTCAGTAACGATATCATCATGGGTTTTTTGCTTATTAAATACTCCACCAGATAAGATCTGTTCCCCTTCAGCAAGCCTTTAAAATATAAATTGATGGATATTCTAAAGTCAATCCAAAAGCACAGCATGAAGATATCCTTATTATCATTGTATATCAACTATGGAGACAATAAAGTACAATCTTTCTGGTTATTTTTAGAATAGAGGTAATCACATACTTAGAATCACTGGGCAGCCAGAAATTTATGACCTTAAAATTGTAGTCTTTCCTTTAAAAATAGAACACATTAAAATTTAGTTTTGATATGTATAACTCTAGTCTGAGCAGCATATTTATTACTCATGACAAAAGAAACAGAAGACCATCTTATTTGGGGGGGAATATGAATGGTTCTTAAAAATTATTTTATTTATATGTATGTGTGTGTGTGTATGTGTGTGTCTGTGCATATGTTACATGTACGCAGTAACAAGTCCGTGGAGGCTAGAAGAGAGGGTTGAATTCCTTAGAGCTAAAGTCACAGGCAGTTGTGAGCTACTGGAGATGGGTGTGGATCTCTGTGAGTTCAAGGCCAGCCTGGTCTACATAGTGAGTTCCAGGCCAGCTGGGGCTATAGGGAGACCCTGCCTCAAAAATATCACCCCCTCCCCCCAAGATTGGAAGATTTAAAAATAATCTAGTAACAAATCTTACAGCTATTTTAGTTAGCCTTAATGACAGTTGTTAGACAAATATAGTCTATAAGCATATGAGAAGTTTGAAACTTATGTGTAACCTCCAAATACAAATCTACAAATAAAACATATATAGGCTTTTCTATGTATTTGTTTAGTCACTTTTACCATATTTCATCTCCTATAGCACAGAAAATAACAGGCTAACTAAGTATAGTTCCAGCTAACACCAGATTTGGAATATGGACAGCTGTCTTGGTTTAACTGTAACAAACAAAAGAAATGTTCTTTTGACCTGTCCCTTACTTAAAAATGGTAGGGGTGGGCAAGAAACTACAAAGTTAACTTAGATACATTATCCTTCAGTGAACTGTCATGTTTTCAGACTTATTTAGATTGGTCTAACAATGAAAGCCAAAGGAAATGAGATTTATGATCATTTTGGAAGCTTGTAATTACAACTTAAGTCTCTCTGAAATTCTGCTATTTGGGGGTTGAAGATGTAGCTCAATAGCCAAAATACTTGCATAGCATGGATGAAGCTCTGGGTTCAGATCCCCAGCACCAAAAACAGAATTAGTATTTGTCATAAGGGAATTTCTCAATGACCAAAATAATGACACAAGCAACAATGCAAACATTTCTCAAACTGCTATTCAAATAAGAGAGGAAAGGAGTTCATAATTTTATTCAAATGGAAGTAGAACACTTACTTGCTGAGATCAACACAACATTTTGCAAGCAGGTATTTACACTGTGGTGTGGTACAACTGTGTCCTTTCAAGAGCCGATACGCTTTATATGCCTTTCCTGAGCGGTAATAACAGGTTGCCAGTAAAAACAAGGCTTCTTCTGAATGTACTAAAAGTAAAATTAAGAAAAGTTAAACTGTTCAGCATTTTGGATGGTATTGTTTGTCTGGCAATAAACATATTATTTCATTTCATTTTTCAATTCTGAGGCAATTACTATTGCCTTTATTTATTTTTGGGTTGTTTGTTTGCAACAAGATTTCCCTGCAGTCCTAGCTGTCCTGGAACTCACTAAGTAGACCTGCTGAAATTAAAGGCATGTACCACCACACCCAGCTATCATTACTTTTATAAATGAAAAAATGAGAAATGCTTAGGCATTAAATAACTTGGCTAAGACTGCACAAATTTATATTTAAAGTTGCAGTATTAGAATTTATATCATAGCTATCAACTCTAAATCTATGCTCTTAGCCAAAGAATATGGACCATGTTCTAATAAAAATGAATACCTAGACGAAAATTTCTAAAGATTGAGAAATGATTAATTAAATAACAGCCTACGAACCCACAGCAACTCTATAGTTACTAATTTAATACTGTGGGAACCACACAGTTAAAAGGTAAGAGTTTTTTGAGTTAGCATCAATTATAAAGAAAAACAAGGCCGGTCAAGATGGCTCAGTGTGTAGAGGTACTTCTTGTCAGACTTGAAGACCTGAGTTAGATCCCTGGGACCCACATGGTAAAAGGAGAAAACCTATTCCTGCAAGTTGTCCTCTGACCTCCATACACACATCATGACATGTACCACTACCCCATATTAAAAAATAAAAAGAATGGGTGTTGGGGATTTAGCTCAGTGGTAGAGCGCTCGCTTAGCAAGCGCAAGGCCCTGGGTTCGGTCCTCAGCTCCGAAAAAAATAAAAATAAAAATAAAAAGAATGTAAAAAATACTTCTAAAGAGAAGTTGAACAGGGGCTGCAGAGATGGCTTAGTGGTTAAGAGCACTTGCTGCTCTTGCAGAGGACCTAGGTTCGGTTCCCAGAATCAACATGGAAAAGTCACAACAATCTGTAACTCCAGTTACAGGGGATCTGACACCATCTTCTGGTCTCTTCAGGCACCAGGTATGGACACAGTGCATATTCATACATGTAGGCAAAAACTCATACATATAAAAATTAAAAAAAAAAAATCTTAGAAAAAAAAAACAAAACCAAGATAGGTATGGTGGCTCACTGAAGCAGGAGGACTGATGAAAGAGTTCAGGCCAGCTTGGCCTATGGAGTGAGACCTTGTCTCAAAACAGAACAGCTGGAAGAGCTCAGTCAATAAAGGCAGGCACCAGGATCTGAGTTCAATCCTCAGAACCCCCAAAAGGCTGGCTCATAGTCTGAAGCACTAGGATGGTAGAGACGAGAGGGCCCCTGGGCATTACTGGCTAAAGAGCCTAGCCTACTTGGTGAGTTCCAGGTCAATAGCATCCATCCATACATGAACATGTACACATATGAACATATGCAAACAAAAAGACAGAAAAAAAGAACAAGAAAGGAAACAATGAGTGATAATAAAAAAACTTGTTAGTCATAAACATGATGGAGTTCCATATACTTTATTCATTTATGGTCCTATACAAATGAATAGATTACAAACCTTCAGCATACAGTCGTTCTGCAAGGAAAACTGCATCTCGGTAAGCATAGTGGTTTAGTGCTTGCCATATAGCAGCCTGCAAGTAGAGGGGGAAAAAAAGCACATAAGTATACACAGTTTCAAAGTAACTCCTAGTACAGAGCCTCGAACAAGATACCCAAGCTAATTTCTCTAATTCACTTCAGGTTACCAGGCTTGGTCCCAAGTGCTGTAACTGCCTAGCCATTGAACTAGACCTGGTTATTATTTTTTAAGATTTTTTTTTTTTGTATTTTGGGGCTGGAGAGATGCCTCAGTGATTGAAAAGTACTGGCTGCTCTTACAGAGGACCCAGGTTTGGTTCCCAGTACCGACATGGAAGCTAACAACCATCTGTAACTCTAGTTCCAGAGGATCTGACACCCTCTTCTGGCCTCCATGGGCACTGTGTGCATGGGTGCACTTATATCCATGTATGCTCATAAACATAAAATAAAAAAAAATAGAGCTGATGTGGTGGCACATGCCTTTAATCCCAGAACTCAGAGGGCAGAGGCAGGTGGATCTCTGTGAAACTGAGGCCAACCTGGTCTACATTGTGAGTTCCATGTCAACTAAGGCTACAGGGAGACCTTGACCCAAGTTCCCTCCCTTAACCCCCTCCCACCCGCCAAAAATATTGATTGGTATTTTACTTGTGTGTGTCTGTGTGAGCACACGCTATGTGTGTTTGGGTGCCTAGAGAGGTCAGAGAGGGTGTTGGATCCACTAGAGCTGCAGTTACAGGCTGCCTGATATGGGTCCCAGGAACTGAACTTGGGTCCTCTGGATGAGCAGCAATCACTCTTAATGGTGAAGCCATCTTTCCAGCCCAGTATCCCCAATTTACAACTCCAATGGCCACAGAACAAACTCCATAGGGACCAGACAGTTTCTTACTATATAGTTCCTAATATACCTGCATCTACTCCCTCAGCCCTTTCATAGACTTTCAAGCTTCTGTCCCTCTCTGTACATTTTCTTCCTTCACCAGGGAATGTTGGCTCCCTTACTAATCTCCCTGAATAACTGGTTCATCCCTAAAAGCCTAGCTTAATAACATATAATCCATAAAAAATTTCCTTCCTTCCTTCCTTCCTTCCTTCCTTCCTTCCTTCCTTCCTTCCTTCCTTCCTTCCTTCCTCCTTCTCTCCCTCCCTTCCTCC
>NW_008358632.1:1024515-1044677 GCF_000622305.1 Nannospalax galili | reverse complement strand
TTTAAAAAGTATTTTATTTATTATTTTATGTGTATGAGTGTATTGCCTGCATGTATGTGAGTGCACCCGTCTTGTGCAATGCCACGGAGGTCAGAAGAGGGCTTTGGATTCCCCTGGAACTGGAGTTAAGGACGGTTTGTAGCCACCATGTGGGTGCTGGGAATCGAATCCGGGTCCTCTGCAAGAGCAGTCAGTGCTCTTAACCGCTAAGCCATCTCTCCAACCCTTTTTTCGCTCTTTTTGAGACAGGGTCTCCCAGCTGGCCTGGAACTCATGTACACCAGGCTGGCCTTGAACTCACAGAGATCCGCCTGCCTCTGCCTCCTGAGTGCTGGGATTCAAGGCATGCGCCACCACGCCTGGCTCTACCTATTTCTGTCTAGTTTACTAAACTACACTCTAATAACAAGCACTCACTTTCCATGATACACACAAAGAAGGCAATGTTCAAATGTGTGCAATCCTCCCAGAGAAATGTTCTCATCTGTTACCTTAAGTGCCACCCAAGTCTCAGCCATTCAAGGAGGCATACTGGACTGCAGAGGAGTAAAGGTATGAGAAAACTAACCCTTAATCTAGTTGAATTATGCTATCTTTCTTATAGTTATGAAACTCAACAGAATATGTGTGAAACAGGACTTTTTTTTTTTTTCTTCTCTTTTTGAGACAGGGTCTCCCTGTAGGTGCAGCTGTCCTGGAACTCACTATGGAGACCAGGCTGGCCTCGAACTCACAAAGATCCGCCTGCCTCTGCCTCCCAAGTGCTGGGATTAAAGGAGTGTGCCACCACGCCCGGCCATTTTAAGTTAACAATAATTACAACTCACATACTAATTACCCAGCTCAAAAAATAAAATATTACTACTATCTTCAAAGGCCTCTATAAGTTCTTCTAACATGATAATATGATCTTTTCCTAATTTAAGATGGAAACTACCACACTGAATTTTGTTGTCCTTCCTTTATTTTCTCATAATTTGTATATTAATCCTCCTGCCTTCATACCTCCCAAGTGCTGGGATTACAAAGGCATGTATCACCACACCTGTATGCTTTTCTAACTTTTAACAGATACAATTCATCTGTATATATTCTAACATGACTTGTTTTCAAAACCCAGTATTTTGTTTTGAAAATTCCTGCTTGATGTATATAACTGGAGTTCATTCCCTTTCATTGTTGAATAAACAATACTGCTGTTGCATACATATACGAAGATATATTTTATCAATTTTGCAGCATATAATGATCTGGGTTATTTCCAGAGATTTTTGTTTAGTTTTATGTTTTAAGTCAATTATCACAATGCAGCAACAAACACCGTATTCAATCCTTGGAGAACATATTTAATCTCCAAATTAGGACACTGTATGTATGTATGTATGTATGTATGTATGTATGTATACATGCATGAATGGATGTAGTCTTTCTGTGACATGGTTTCCTTGTAGCCCCAGCTGGCCTGAACTTACTATATAGACCAGGCTGGTCTCAATTTCATAGAGATCTGCCTGCCTCTGCCTCCTGAGTGCTGGGTAGGACACCCATTTATGAATGAAGCCATTGTGTTGTTAAATATGTCCATCTTTACTAGGCAATGTGAAATAATTTTTCAAATGGTTTTATTTATCAGTTTGATTATTTTATTTTTAGCATGTATACCAGCTCGTAATTTGTTGAATGTTTTAACAAGTAAGATATAGTAAAATCAGTAAAATTTAGTTACTTATCATTAAATAATATGACAGTACATCTAGATTACATTAAAATAAGTGACAGAGGCAGACTGTTTGCTCTAGTACACATGAGACTTTGGGTTCAACAGCCAACAACATAGACACACTATTAATAATAATAATACATTTAAAATAAAAAGTCAGGTGGGGCATGGTATCAATGCCTATAATTTTAGCAAAATGCTAAGGCAAGATTGTGAGGTCAAGGTCAGCCTGGGCCACAGAGCAAGACTGTGTCTCAATGCCTCCTTCAAACCCAAAACAAACCAACCAATAAACCCAAAACAAACAAGCAAACAAAAAAGGTATGGGATTTAACAGAGGTAGAACATATGCCTTACATATGAAAGATTCTAGGTTCAAAATTAGCACTACAAAATTAATCAACTAATTAATTACTTGATTAATTAAAAGAAAGGTTTAAATTACCCAAGTTCTAAGGTATCTTGTTTGTAGATTTTCATGTATCTTCTTGGTTCTAACCATATCCTATATAGCAATGGAAATTAATAATACCCTCTCTTCCCACAATCCACTTGAATTAGGTGAGCTACAAAGAAATGTTCCTTTTGTCTGAAATTTAGTATCAACTTTCATTTTACTCTCCCTAGTATTTTCAGAAGCTGGCATATGTGGGGCTGGAGAGATAGCTCAGCGTTTAAGAGCACTGGTTGCTCTTGTAGAGGTTCCATTCCCAGCACCTACATGGTGGCCAACAACTGTATGAAACTCCAGTTCCAGGAGACCTGATGCCCTCTACTGTCCTCCATGGAATTGCATGACACAGGTGCACTTACATATATGCAGGCAACACACTCAAACACATAAAATAAATAAAAAAAAACTATATAAAAAAGTTGGCATGTGCTATGATTCCAACAGTGTACATGAAAACATGAGACAGTTTCTAGGCCACTCCAAATCCCAGAATTCCTAAATGCTTAAGGACTCCTGTGTAAATAGGCTAATTTATCCCAACAGCCCCACTCTTATTTTCTAGACCATAAAGGGGTTCATACAACTCTAATTCTGTCAGCCAGGCATGATGGTGCACTTGGGAAGTAGAAGCAAGAGGATCATGAGCTCAAGGCCAACTTTGGCTACATAGCAAATTTGAGGCCAACCTAGGATAGACGAGACCCTGTTGCTCCCCCCAAAAAGTCATATTTCTCTGCCAGCAGTCATATAAAATTATTCTAAAACATCTCCATACAAATTAATCCAATAGTGATCCTCAATCTCACAGCAAGGAATATTCACAATACTGAAATATCACACCAAAGTGACTCCTAAGTAAGTGAGAGTCCTCTATTATTTAGGGAATAAAGATAAGAAAAACATAAGGCCACTAACCAAAAACAGGATCTCTTAGAAAGGTTTGGTGGATTACTCTAGGATTCTTCTCCAAATTAAAGCTACATTAAAAAAAAAAAACAAAAAACAAAGTACCAAATATAAGCTGTGTAGAAATTGCCAGAAGCCTCATAAAATGCTCTACCACAGCTGCTGTTAAGTTTTGCATACCCTATTAGCCAAGGATTTTATTCCTTCTGATAGCATTCACTTGCACCAGATAACACTACCATATATACAATATTAACAAATAAAAATGAAGAGCTGAGGCTGTAGCTCAGTTGGCAGAGTACTGGTCTCACATACATGGGGCATGGCTTCAATCCCTAGCACCAATAAATGGGGCACAGGCTGTAATCCTGGCACTCGTGGTGGTGGCAGGAGGATCAGAAATTCAAGGTCATCTTGCTACTTATTGAGTTCCAGGTCAGCCTGGGTCATATGAAACTGTCTCAAAACCAAAAAGACCTTAGTTCATAACAGAATTTTTTTTCCTTTAAAAATTTTGTTTCTAAAGTTTTCAGGTATTATAACAGAACCAATCTACTACTAGTGCAGAGCATAAAACCAGAGAAAAAGCAAGACTCCCAATAAGGCATGCCTCATTGATGGCACATGCCTTTAGTCCCAGCACTTGGGAGGCAGAGGCAGGTGAATCTCTGTGAGTTCAAGCCCAGCCTGGTCTACAGAGCGAGTTCCGGGCCAGCTGGGGCTATGGGGAGACCCTTTCTCAATAAGACGCCCCCCAAAAATTACTTTTATGTGTATGAATGTTTTGCCTGTATGTATGCAAGTGCACCTGTGTGTGCAATACCCACAGAGGCCAGAAATGGTTGTCAGATCCCTCTGGAACTGGAGTTATAGTTATTAGCTGCCATGTGGGTCCTGGGAATGGAACCCAGGTCCTCTGCAAGAGTAGCCAATGCTCATAACCGCTGAGCCATCACTCCAGCCTCCTCCATCTTATTTTTTGAGACAGGGTTTCTCACCGATTCCCTAGACTGGCTATCCAGGACACTCCAGGGATCTTACTACCTCATCCTCCCCAGTGTTGAGATTCCATGTGTGCTGTCACACCTGACTATTTGAATGGATGCTGGGGAGCTAACTCAAGTCCTCATGCTTACATGGGAAGTACTTTATCAGCTGAGCCATTTTCTGGTCCCTCAAAGTAAAATAACTGAATAACTGTATTTTTGCCGGGTGTGGTGGTGCACACCTTTAATCCCAGCACTTGGGAGGCAGAGGCAAGTGGATCTTTGTGAGTTCGAGGCCAGCCTGGTCTACATGTCTACATAGTGAGTTCCAGGACAGCTGGGGCTACAAGGAGACCCTGTCTCAAAAAGACCAAAAACAAAAACAAAAACAAAAACCCACCTGTATTTTTGTATTGTGTATATAATGCTCTTTGACTGTATTCCTGCCCATAATTTTTGCTTTTGTTTCTTGGCCAGGAAACTGTCACTTGTGAGAAGACACTTGAGAACTGAAGACAACTACACACAGGACAGTGGGGGAGAGGAATCTTTTAAATTTGTCCTGAGGGCTTTTCAGTCTTCCTGTCTGCAAGCTGTGCTATAATTCATCCTGTTTCAGAATTACCTTCCTCAAACACAGTATCACTTCTAGGAACAGAAGACAATACTGAGGGGCTAACTGTGCCTTAATGACTCTAAATGAAGGCTTTGTTTGTTTGTACTTTTTACTGTGCTGGTTGTCTCTTCATTTAAAAGACCTGAAGGTTGGAGAGATGGCTCAATGCTTAAGAGCCTTGCTGCTCTTTGCAGAGGGTCGGAGTGCAGTTCCCAGCACCCAGCTGGGTGGCTCACAACCACCTTTAACTCTAGCTCCAGAGAATCTGATGCCTCTGGCTTCCAGAGGCACCTGTGCTCACATGTACATACTCCCAACATATGCATAATTCAAAATAAAAATAAATCTTATATAAAACCCAAGATTCCAGTAAAGTACATGAGTTTCCGGAACATATATAATTAATTGAGCAGTAAATTTTGGCTGCTGTCATTACTTTTCTGACATAACACCACTTTCCTCTGTTACTAATTATTCCCCTTGGAATGCCACAAAAGTTTACAAAGTATCTAGAGAATAAAGCATAAACTCTTATTAGAGATTTGAATCATCTCATTTTAGTCTTCCTTTAACAGAAATTTTTATTTCTATGTCTAGAGTCAGAAAAATTCCCTATTATTTCCTAAAAATTCACTGCCTTTTCATTCCTCAAACATTTTGTGGCCAGGTATGGTACTCATGCCTATTTATAATCACAGAACTTGGCAGGTGGAGGTAGAAGGATCAGGAGTTCAAGACCAATCTAGGTGACACGAGATCCTCTCTGAAACAAGAAACCTTTGTGTTAGGCAGGGCAGATAGTCTAGTTGGTAAAGTGCTTGTAAACACAAGGACCTGAATTTGATCCCTAGAACGCATGTGAAAGCTGGGCATGGTGCAGGATTCTAATTCCAGTGCTGGACAGAGACTGTGGATCCCTGGGGCTCAGTGGCCAACCAGTGAAGCTGACTGAGTCAGTTCCAGGTCATGAGAACATGAGAAACCCTGTCTTTTTTTTTTTTTTTTTTTTTTTTTTTAAAAAGGGTACTGGGCATGGTGACGCATGCCTTTAATCCCAGCACTGCAGGTGGATCTCTGTGAGTTCGAGGCCAGCATGGTTTACACAGCGAGTTCCAGGCAGCTAGGGCTGCAGGGAGACTGTTTCAAAAAGACCAAAAAAAAAAGAAAGAAAGAAAAAGAAAGGGTAAATAGCATCTGAGAAATGACATCTGAGGCTGTTTTCTGCCCTCCATGCACATGTACACATGTGTACCAGCACACATCTACATATACAAAACTTTTTTTGTGGGGCCTGGAGAAATGGCTGTGGTTAAGAGCACTGGTTGCTCTTGCAGAGGACCTGGGTTTGATTCCCAGCACCCACATGACAGCTAACAAATGTCTGTAACTTCAGTTCCAGGGAATCTGACACTCTCTTCTGTCTTCCACAGGCACTGCATGGCAGGGGTGCACTTGCATACATGCATACACATAAAAATAACAAAATATTAAAAACCTCAACTTCTTAGGGCTGGAGAGATGGTTCAGTAGTTAAGAGCACTGGCTGCTCTTGCAGAAGAGCTGGGTTCGAATTTCAGTATCCACATGGCAACTAACAACTGTCCGTAACTCCAGTTCCAGGGGATGTGATGCTCTATTCTGTCTTCCACAGGCACTGCATGACACGGGTGCACTTGCATACACGCACACAATACATGCATACACATAAAATGAAAATAAAGCAACCCCCCCCCAAAAAAAACCCAACTTTTTTTGCTAACACTATTGCATGTCTGGTCTATTCTTTTAATTTCTGTCTTTTAAGATTTTGGTCCTCCTAACAAATAAACAAAAAAATGAAACAAAAAGAAAAAAAAGATTTTGGTCCTCCTTTCTTTAAAATTCAGGTTATAGGTTATCCTATCTTCCCATGACACCTTCCTAGACTTATCCCATCCAATATTAACTGCTCTGTCCCACGAGGTTCTGAATTATTTGTTTATACATTCTCATGTGAGGATGTTTATTAGAATGATTTGGTTCTATTATTTGGTTAACTAGATTTCAAGTTAAGGGTAAAAATCAGATTCCATTTCTCTCTATAATTCCCTGGTCATATTAACTAGTTATTTCTCTGGCTATCTTAACTGCCTTTAAATAGAGTGAATGCTCAGTAAATATTTATTGAATGACTATATTTGGAAGCCAGAATCAATTACATAGTGAGCTCAAAGTCAGCTTAAGGCACATGAGCTCCTTTCTCAAAACAGGAAAAAAATCTGCTTTTGGAAAATTTCATTCATCCACTTAGTTAACATTTACTGAACAGCACACCTATCTTGTTGGCTATGTGATCCTGATTTCAGTATAAAACAAACAACATTAAGATGGCTCAGTGGGTAGAAACACTTGTCATAAGCCTGACAACCTGAGTTTGATCCCTAGATCCATGGTGGAAGGAGAGACTGAATTGAAAGTTATCCTCTGAACCTCACATGTGCACACTCACATCATACACACACTAAAAAATAAAAACATAATCTAGCCAACCTGAGACAATTCTTGAAGTGGGATGTACAAATCTTAAAACACTGATTTCAGTCAGGCATGGTAGTGGACACCTTTAGTCCCAGCACTCCGGAGGCAGAGGCAGGTGGATCTCTGTGAGTTCAAGGCCAGCCTGGTCTACACAGTGAGTTCCAGGACAGCTGGGGTTACAGGGAGACCCTGTCTCAAAAAGACCAAAAAAAAAAAAAAAAAAAAAAAAAAATCAACCAACCAACCAACCAACCAACCAAAAAAAAAAAAAAAAAACAAAAACAAAACCCACTGGGTTTTCAGGTCTCTACTGGCAATAAGAAATTACAAATAAGCCAGTTATCCCACAGGTACCTATTTGGTCATTATGGGTGTTTTTTTTTTCTTTAATTACACAATTGGGAAGCTGAATCTTAGAAAAATGTGGGTTGGTAAAGAGTAAATACAAGAACAGGCTTTTAATATACTACAGAATCATTGCTATCTAGCCTACATTTCTATAACACAGATTATTTTTAAATATTTATTTTTATTTTATGTGTATGAGTGTATTGCCTGCATGTATGTGAGTGCACCTGTGTCGTGCATTGCTGCGGAGGTCAGAAGAGGGCTTCGGATTCCCCTGGAACTGGAGTTAAGGACAGTTTGTAGCCACTGCAAGAGCAGTCAGTGCTCTTAACAGCTGAGCCATCTCTCCAGCCCCTAACACAGTAGATTTTAAAGGGTGATAAAATACAGATGTTCTCCTTAAAGAATTCAGTATTTGGATTGCATAATACACAAAAATGATGTTCAGAAAACAAAAGGGAGTCAAATCTAACAACTCAGCAATTACTTCTTGAATGTTTACTATGATCTCTATGGCCAAATCCAGGCAGATAAAGATTTCTCTAATACCTATTAGTCAGCTGACTCTCACTTCTGAGCATTAGTTACCTATAAAATAAAGATTAAAAAACACCCACCTCCAAGAAAGGCACGTGAAAGTTCAGCATGTGAAGGAATTAGTTTGGCTAAATCCTAATACTCTCTTATCAGAAACAGATCTGGTCTTCTAGTGTGCCCTTAACAATTTATTATTTTTATCTTATGTGTATGAGTGTATTGCCTACATGTGTGTAAGTGCACCCATGTCATGCAATGCCCAAGGAGGTCAGAAGAGGGTGTCGGATCCCCTAGAACTGGAGTTACAGACAGTTGTTAGCCACTATGTGGGTGTTGGGAATGGGATCCAGGTTCTCTGCAAGAACAACTAGTGTTCTTAAACACTAAGCCATCTCTCCAGCCCCACAAATCTTTCAAAATGATGCTTCAGTTAGGAAACTACAGTAATAGTGAAAGAAATACAATAAACGTTTTGTCTTTAAGGTGGATCATATTTTTATTTGTGTGTCTGTGTGTGTGTATGTATGGATATGTTTGCACCATGGCACTTTTTTTTTCTCTCCAATATTCAGCAAAGTTTTAATCCTTTACGAAACATAAGCACATCCATTTCATTAGCATGCAAAGTTGATTTTGCCTCTAATAAATGGTAAAATCATACTTACACCAAATGGTTTTTAAAATAAATTTCTGTTGCCAGGTATGGTGGTCCAAGTCTTTAATCCTGCCTAGCACTAGAGCTCTTCCCTTTGGCAGGCTCCTCTCTGTCCCCTCCCTCCACATGTCCCCATATGGTCCCCTCCTGCCCCCTGGAATCTCCACAATCTACACTAGACCCCCTGTGACCCCAACTCCGACATGCTCCTTTTGTAGCCACACATTCCAGGAGTGTCAAAGGGTACTGACTCTGTGGTCCCCCCTCAACTGTTCTCTAAAAGTCCTCAGTCTGAGGGCTCTAGGCAGTGTCAGTGTCCCACCTGCTCCTGGTCCACGGCCTCTCTGAGAGTGCAGCGCCCATCTAGCATCCTATTGCTGGGCTGAGGATCTGCACCTCGGATATGCCCTGTTCCCCTCAGACTCTGTAGGACCCAAGTGCTCATCACCAGCTACTGCTGTACGGTGGATCCTGGAGGTTGGTTTCCCTTAACCGGAGGTGGGCTCACAGTGGCTCTTCTGCCAGGCAGGGTGGCACAAGACATTAATCCCAGCACTTGGGCTCTTCCTTGTGAACCCCCACTCCCTGCCCCCACCTGTTCCAATGAGGTTCACTCCTGTCCCCTGACCTCCCGCAGCATCCACACACCCTAATGAGGTCTCTCTACACACCTAGTGACTCTACCCCCAGTGGCCATGCCCCCACATGCTCATACAGTCCCACCCCCCACTGTGGCCCGCATCCCATATGTCCAAATGAGATCCACCCCAGGTGGCTCTGCACCCCAGGAAGTCCACTCCACAGCCACCTGTGGTCCAGCACCCCAAGTGCTCTTCCAGTGCCCTGCCTCATGGCTCTGCTCCACAGGCCCAGTTGCCCTGGCCCCCAACTGCTCTCTGGTGGTCCTTCTTTGCCTAAGGGCTCCAGGTAGTGTCAGTGTAGCTGCCTGCCCTGTGAAGTGCCAGGTCTGCAGCATCTTGGAGAGCACAGCACCCAGTCGGGCATCCTACCCAGGACTGAGCTTAGGTCTACACCTCGGATGCGCTGCCTCCCTCAGACTTCCTGGGAGAGAAGTGCATATTCCCAGCTGCTGCTGTGTGGTGTGTGGTGGCTCGGAGGTCAGTTTACATTCCACAAAGTGGGTGAGGGGAGAGACTTTGCAGACACCTGTTGTTTAAAGAGGACCCAAGGGAGGGCACAGGCAAAGATGGGTGGTGCTGGGGGGGGGGGGCAGCCAAGCTTCCGGAAGCATCGATGCTCCTGGTCCCATTTCCCCAGCAGCAGAGTGTAGGACATGTAGCTGGAAAACTCCAGGCCCCTTGGGTGAATTCTGGGTGGGTAGGAAAAAGTGCACTACTGAGTGGCTGCAGCGTCCCTTCCAGGGTCTGTCAATGTCTCTGTTATGACTGTGTGATTCCTATTCCTGATTCACTACCTGCCTGGGTAGACTTTGCACAGATGTTTATTCTTTCACATCTACTTTATTTCCCGCTTGTGGCACTCTGTCAGCTGTGAGATGTTTGTGCTTTCCCCTTCTGACACTGCTTCTCTTGCACAGATTCCCAGTCACAGATTCAGGTGTAAGCAATGCCAGGTCTTTGCTCATAAGTTGTCCAAATAAATGAATGAAGGAGGCATGCAGGGACTTTCCCCAGACAGCAGTTTATGCTGCTGTGAGAAGAGGGGATGTAACCCAACCTAGTGATTCTTAACTTTTCTCCCATGCTAGAAAAGGTATTGTATGTGATAAATGCCAGCAACTTTTGAGATCAGGGGGAGAAGGGTGCTAAGCTGGGTAATTTTTTTCTTCTGTTGATGATGCCTTTACCTTTATCATTATCTTCATGTCTAGATTTGCCTAATTTTTTAAATTCTCCAGTACTTAACCTAGTTTTACCTTTCTTTTTCTCAATTTCCTATTCTGCAAAATGTATTTGCACCTTGTTAACAGTATGTATGCTGTACACACTTAGATTCTGATGGTAACTAACTTGTTTCTGATGCAAATTGTTTCTTAATGTAGGTGTGCATAATTTGGAGTTTAAGTTTGGACATTCTGACTTCAGTCTCCTGGTGGATGTAATGGAAGTTCTCCTTCATGAAACGTTTAATAAGTGGTAGAAAAGACTCTTCAAGAGGAGCCATGATTGTAGGTATAGGTGCCACTACTGTCCAGTTTTCACTTTGAAAGATCATGTTCAGGTCTGGATATGCCATGGGCAAATGCAAATCCAGAGCAAAAAGCAGGTTTTGACATTGAAGGCTTCAGATATTAGAAAAGTTCTAAGAGGAGACAGGAGTAATGGGAGACTCTCTGGTGAAAGGGAGTTTCCAGGGTTTGTGCTGAAAGCTGGTCTGGGTGGCCAGACATGTCCTCAAAGATGGATGATGAGGAATGATGAGATGTTAAATGTTCAGATGTCTGTCACATAACTGGACTTAGTGAAATTTGCACTGAAATTGAATCAGGAAGAGGTGAACACACCCAGATGATAAGTCATAGTTGATGAATTTCAGGGGAGGCACAGTAGAATTTATCAAAGAGAAAATCTTTGCAAAGAGTAAGATGAAGTTGTCTCATATTCCCTTGACAATCTGGAAGACAGACTTCATTTCTCTTTACAGGTGTTGAGGTGAGGCTACACACAACTCCAATGTCCTATGCTCTCCACAACAGCTCAGGGACCAATGAGCCTCAGTTTGGCTTTACCCAGTGTCTCACCAGTTCTCTTAGGGTCCCTTGCTCCTGATGCTGGTAGACAAACCACATAACACATCTTTATCTGAATTTTTCTTAGTTTATACCTTTGGGGAGGGGGGAGAGTGACTTACAAAGAAACAAACACCTGACACCCGGCACCCAGCTCTGCACAGCTCAGCCCACTGTTCCGGATCGCTTTTGCCCACGGTCTGCCTCATCTCGACTCCCTGCATGCCCACTCAACCCACAGAGTTCCGTGAGGGGGTCTATGGGTTCCTCACAAGGTTGCCCGGCGCTTCACGGGGTCCAGGCCAGGCAGGCTCTCCTGCTCCCTGTTCCCTGAACGGCGCCAAATCCTTTTGTTCCAATCTCTTCCTCACTCACTCACTCCTCCCTCACTCCTCACTCACTCCTCACTCACTCCTCACTCACTACTCACTCCTCACTCACTCCCTCACTCCACCCCTTTCCTCCGCTTTTACAATCTTTCTGCCAATCTTCCGCAAGGGTCCCTGACCCTTGGAGGGCGTGACAGATGTAGGGCGATCTCTCTTGTATCGTTGCGAGATAGTGACTTCTTGGGCCTCCCCATTATTCATCTTCAAGCTGTGGCCATTGATCTATCTCAGTGGTGTTTCTTCTAAAAGAAAGGAACACCCAACACCTGGCATCCAGCTCTGTGCGGCTTGGCCTGCCGTTCCAGATCATTTTTGCCCATGGTCTGCCTCATCTCGAGTCCCCACACTGCCCATTCATCCCACAGAGTTCTGTGAAGGGTCCACAGGGTCCTCTCAAGGTCGCCCGGTGCCCCATGGGGTCCAGGACAGACTGGCTCACCTGCTCCCTGTTCCCTGCTTCCCAGAATGGCGCCAAATCATACCTTGGCACTTGTACAGAGGTCAAAGGTCAAATTGAGGAAGTCAGTTCTTTTCTTCCACCATGTAGGTTTGGAAGACTGAACACGGGTCATCAGGCTCAGAAGGAAGAGCCTTTAACTGATGAGCCATCCTGCCAGCCCTATTATGTGCTTTTAAAGTAGAAGCTTAATATTTGACTGAATGATTTTGAATTTCTCCTCTTGTTGGCATTCTTATGTTAGTTCTTAGCTTTATGTTTTCCTATATTGCTAATATTTAATAATTAAGGGTCCTTAGGACACTACTGAAAGAAATTGATAAACAAGTCATTTTTTATGTAAATAACCTTAATTACTCCTTTATTAAATCTGGGGATTTTCTAAGAATTTTGCTATACATAAAAAGAAGAGATTCAGGATTTGATGTTAGAGATCTGCTCTCAAATTTGTATGCCATCACCTTCATTATGATCTTGGGGGAAATTGTTAACTTTTCTGAGTCTCAGTTTCCTCATCTGAAAAAGAGATCTCTTTCTTGGGCACTGTTGTGTGGAGCACATGAAATGATGAATCCTTCAGCATTTCCGATGTACTGACTGGCATACATTTGGCACTTAAAATTCTTTTCTTTCCCAGCTCTCCACAGAAACAAATTCAATAAATATAGTTAATACCTTGTATAATAGTTCCCTAATGCACCTAAAAATAATTACTTACTTTGTAAGGTAAGTCATAAAAGATTGAAGGGATTTGCCAGCTACTTTCTATAACTAAGGATTACCAGGAGAATGACTCATATATACTAGAATTATGAAATCTTAGAACTTATTTACATTTATTTTACTTTATTCTGTCATACAAATTCACTACAGCAAATATGTAGCAGTCAGAAGTTACAGAAGTTGGTTCTCTTCTTCCACTATGTGGGTCCTAGGGATTGAATTTGGATCATCAATCTTAGTGACAATTACCCTTACCTGTTGAGTTATCTCAACAGCCCCTTTTTCTGCATTTTTAAAGTTAAGAAATGAAAGAGAAAAAAGTATTACATTTAAAGTTTTATCTTTTGCCAGGCATGGTGGTGCATACCTTTAATCCTAGTACTCGGGAGGCAGAGGCAGGTGGATCTTTGTGAGTTAGAGGCCAATCTTGGTCTACATAACGAGTCTAGCCAAGGCTCCATAGTGAGACCCTATCTCAAAAACAAACAAAAAAAAATCCTAAAAGTTTTTTCTTTTTCTACTTAAAAAAAATCAAACTTTGAGCTGTGTGTGGTGGTGTGTGGGGCAAACACCTACTTAAAGACTGAGGCAGGGGCTGGGTGTGGTGGTACAGGCCTTTAATCCCAGCACTTGGGAGGCAGAGGCAGAGGATCTCTGTCAATACTTAACACCTGAACTATACTGGCCACCCCAAATTTTTATAAACCCCAGAGGTTAAATTTGCCACTCAGAAAACCCTATGTATAGTTTCTATCTCTACTCTTGCTCAATGACCTCTAAATGCCTGAGTGCTATGTCTCTCACTGCGGAAATAGGATATGGAATGGACTATAATATACTACAAATTAGTAACTGATGATGAACACAGCTTAATTCAGCACCCTGCCCAACTGATGGCAGGCCTCCCCCAAAAAGGATAGCATTCAGTGCACCACTTGTACACTTCTACAAATTAAAGCCAGATGGATGAAATGCTGTTAAGTTATGAAGCCAAACAGAGCAGTATTCTTTCCTTCTTCTTTTCCAAAAAAATGTTTAGGAGACATTCCTCAAGTGTAACTAATGTTTTAGGCCTTAGTGTCATTAATTTAAAAGATAACCATTAGCATAAAGCTGTAAATTCTTACTTGTTATCTATTCTTAGTGTGTGGTGTGTATGTGTTCACGTGTGTGAGCATGGGTATGTGTGGAGGCCAGGGTGATGTCAATCTTTTCCTCAGTTGCTCTCCACTTAAAAAAAATTTTTTTTTTGATGTGTGTTGTATGCGTATGTGTACGCATGCATGTGCGTGTGCACTGTATGCATATGTGTACGTGTTCATGTGTGTGAGCATGGGTATGTGTGGAGGCCAGGGTGATGTCAATCTTTTCCTCAGTTGCTCTCCATTTTTTTAATAATTTTTTTTGATGTGTATCGTATGCACACACACACACACACGCTGAGGCCACAGGACGACATCTGGTGTCTTCCTCTATTATGCACTGCTTGATTCTCTTGACAGGTTCTCTTCACTGAACCTGGAGCTTGCTGGGTTTATGCTTTTTTCTTTTCTTTGATGGGTTGCTCAGCCACACCAGGCTTTTTCCATGTTTGCTGGCAACCCAAATCCAGGTCCTCATGCTTATGTGGCAAGTATTTTGCAGACTGAGTCATCTCCCCAGTCCTGCTACCTATTCTTAAATAAGGATTTGGGGTAGGGGAGTGATAGTGTTGTTTTTTCGTTTTTAAAGCTCAAGGACAGTTTTATTAGAGTTTAAGAGAAAAATATATAGTACAGATTAGGTGAAAATTTCTGCAGCTACCAGGAGGGATGGAGAAAAAGTCATGGCATGGAATAGAAATAGCCAACTTACTAAGAAAGGAAAAAGGGGAAAGGGGGCTAGAGAGAGATTGCTCAGCAGTTAAGACAGCTTGCTGTTCTTTCAAAAGACCTGGATTTGGTTTCCAACATCCACATAAGGCAGCTCACAAGGCCCTGTAACTCTAGTTCCAGAGGATCTGACAACCTTTAAGGGTACTTGCAAGGGTGTTGGTGGGCATGTACACACACACACACACACACACACTCTTGCACATTAAATAAATCTTAAGGAAAAAACACCCCCAAGAATGAAGTAGGCTTGTGTGCTAAGGAAAGAGCCCAAAAATCTGAGTTTTAGGTTTTTTTTTGGCTTTTTGAGACAGGGTCTCCCTGTAGCCCCAGCTGTCCTGGAACTCACTATGCAGACCAGGCTGGCCTTGGGATTAAAGGTGTGTGCCACCACACTTGAGTTTTGTTTTTTTTAAGACAGGGTTGCATATAGCTCAGGCTGGCCTCAAAGTTGTTATTCACAGAGAATGGTCCTCAACTCCTGATCTTCTGGCCTCTGTCTCCCAAGTGCTAGTATTACAGGCATGTATCACTATACCTGGCTGAAATATTTTATTTATATTTTGAGACAGGTTCTCACTACATAGCCTAGGCTGGCCTTGAACTCACTGTCCTCCTGTTTCCACTTGCGAAGTGCTGGGATTATAAGCAAGCACCACCACATCCAGCTGAAATATTATTTTAAATGTAAACAAACCTGTGTAAATTGTATTCATACTTAAATGTGGCTACTATGAATTCTGCTTTGTCTTATTTTTGTCAAAAAGAAAGCTGGTTTTAAGAACATAAAGGCAATAGAATAGAGGCTAGAGAGATGGTTCAGCAATTAAGAGTTCTTGAAGAGGAGCTGGGTTCAATTCCCAGCACCTACATGGCAGCTAACAATTGTCTGTAACTCCAGTTCCAGAGGATGTGATGCCCTCTTCTGTCCTCTGCAGGCATTGCACAACGTGAGTACACTTACATATATGCAGGCATATCATATTCATACAGAGAAAATTAAAAAAAATTTTTTTTTAAAAAGCAACACTTCCTCATCTTTGGTTTTTGGTCATGCCATTCCATGCGAAGAATACTCCTTCTCTTCTATGTCACTCAAACTCCCATCTTCTTAGGCTTTAAGTTCTACTCCTTCAAGAAGCCATGCCCATTTTTTCTGGCCTACAAAGATACTCTTTCCTTATTCCTTTATTAATATCTGTGTGATTGAACACATACTCATTTGCAATATTATCCATTCTTTTCTGTTAATCATTCTTATGTTTACAGCAAAACTAGAACCCTAAGATTAAGAGTTAGTCTCCACAGCTGGTAATCTCACAAATACCTCCAACTTAATTTGTTCAAAACAGAATTCTTAAATGCTCTCTTCTGAATCTGTCCCAATCCTATCAGGCAGAAAATGATTTTTATTTTTTCTCTTCTTTTTTGAGGCAGGGTCTCCTTGTAGCCCCAGCTAGCCTGGAATTTGCTACGCAGACCAGGCTGGCCTCAATATCACAGAGATCTGCTGTGGAAGGTGTGCGACACCATACTTGGTGGACTTTAATTTTGGTCTTTTTTGAGATGGGTCACCCTGTAGCCCCAGCTGGCCTGAAACTCTCGAGATGTAGACCAGGCTGGCCTCGAACTCACAGAGATCCGCCTGCCTCTGCCTCCCAAGTGCTGGGATTACAGGCGTGTGCCACACCCAGGCGCCTGGCTGATTTTTTATTTTATTTTTTAAAGGCAACACCAAAATGAATTTCAGTGATTCTTGATCCTTATCCTAATCAAACCAATTTCTATGTGTCATTGGTTCTACTTTACAAGTTATGTATTGGTTTTTTATCTCTAAAATGTTTATCTACTTTTTTCCTATCTACTGCTATTTTAGATTACCTTCACCTTTAAAGCTACTGTTTTCACTCTTGACTGACAACATCATTACATTTCTCACATAGTAGCCATATATTCAAGTAAGATGCCACTTGGGGGCATCTTACTTCATGCCAAAAATACTTCTTGGCTATTTAATAAACTCTAAAAAAGATATGCAGAGAGTACCCAATTACAACAATGAGTTCTTTTTGTTTTGATTTTTGTCCCTGGGGACAGGGTCTTATGCAGCCCAAGCTGATCTCAAACTTCTTGTTAGCTGAGGCTGGCCTTTAATTCCTTACACTCCTGCCTCTACCTTCCTTCTAAGTGCTGGGATTATAGGCATGTGCCACAATGTCAGGTTTTTGAACCCAATTACTACACTGCTTATTAAAGTGATTTTTAAAAAGGCTTGCTTACAATTTCCTCCAACAGTGTGGTGAAGCCTTACTCCAAGACATAATTGATAAATGTATACAAAATGTCTCAAGATAACAACAGAGGCTGACAAAATGGCTCAGAGGGTAAAGGCACTTGCCTTGAAGACTGATGACATGAGTTCAATCCTAGAACCCACGACAGGACAGAACTGACTCTTGAAGGCAGTCTCCTGAAACCCTCCTCCCACTGCCACCCAACGTGTGCTCCTGCACACATACACACAATAAAATAAACAAAACTAACAACAAACCAGTTTTATCAGGTAACTTTTATAGACACCCAAACTAACACTGTTTCAAGTCATTTAAGACAGCGTGTGATCCTCCAGTTACTACAAATAACTTTCAAAAAATTAAGATGGAATTAAAAAATATTTACTGACTCTTTGAGAAATTCACATAATGTATTTTGGTCATATTTATGTCCCATACCTTACTAGTAGTAACTTTTGCCTCATAATAGTAAAGATTTTTTGTAAAGATTAATACAAAGTAAAACTTTTTCTGTGAGGGCTAACTTGGGGAGGGACTTATATTTAGGCTTATATGACATCAGACTGGTTATTCCATGTAAAAACTTTAAAGAAAAAAAAAGTAGAAACAAGTAATTGCTCATTGCTTCAGTCACCTTTTTCACACTAACTTCTTTCCGCTGCATGGAATGAGTCTTTTCTTTCTTTTTCTTTTTTTTGTAAAACTACTATCTTATTTTTATTCTTTTCAACACCATCCTTGACCAAAGTTAGCTGCTTGTCTCTCCCATTGTATGCGATCTCTTTTTGTCTTTTTTGTTTTGTTTGAGACAGTGTCTCATGCAGGTTGGCCCTGAACTTGCTATAAAGTAAGGAGGACCCTGAACTCCTGATTCTCTTGCCTGCACACTGCCCAGCTACCTGACTTGTCATACTATAAATTACAACCAAAATTCTTACCTAGTCACATCCCAAAATCTAATGGACAAATATAGAGGAAGGGGAGATAAATTTGAATTTTTAGCCTTTAAAATATTAAATGTACTATTGCTAGGAATACTTTAAGGGAAAACAGGAAACCTGACAGGCCACATTATTTCCATTCTTTCTCTTGCTTGTAGGCAGGTTGAAAATTCTATTAAATGGTGGTTTATATGTTGTCAGTGTTAAGTATTTTATCACTTTAGAAGTCTTTTGGGTTCAGAAAAGCAAAAGAATCATTAAGACAAAACAACAATATGAGGCAGAGGCAGGCGGATCTCTGTGAGTTCAAGGCCAACCTGGTCTACATAGTGAGTTCAGGTCAGCTGGGACTACAGGGAGACCCTGTCTCAAAAAAACAAAAACAAAAACAAAAAATTAAATAGCTAAGTAACCTCTTTATCCATTTAATTTCACATTAGGCCTCAAAAAGGCCTTAAGAGGGACTTTATACTAGTAAGAGAAATTTGGACAGAAAGAAACTCAGCTTTGGAAGAACTAATACAACTTACAGATAGAAAAATTTCATAAAATACAATCCGGCATAATATGAATCCAAATACTAATAGCTGTTACATGTAAACAGCTGGAGAAAAAGCCAAACTAAAACTAAGGAAATATCGAAGTAGTGACGTATTAAAATATTTATTATTCGCTGTCACAGTCCCACCTAGGGCAGTTTGCAGGAATTTCTAAAATCGGTGTGCTTTATAACTTCAAAATAAAGTTTATGGCTCAATGTTAGCAATTAATTGAAGTCAACGCTTCGGATCATGTCAAAGATTATACAGTGAGCTGAAAACCTCCCTAACCTGGTCCATCACCAAGGGACAAAAGGTTCAGTTTCTTTAGATGGCAGCGGGGGTGGGGGTGGGGGGATGACTTGGCACTGCATCACACACTTAAAGTCCAATAGGGTTTCAACCCTGACAACAGCGCGCTGTGCGTCAAAGCATACCTTGGACTGGATAGACAGTGGAATGGACTGGAAAACTATGGTTTATCTTTCATTTCCTAAGCATCTTATAAACACGCTTTGGATTCCCCGCTCAAGTAATGGAAAAACCCCGATCTGCCCCTCCCTCCACCCGCCCTCTCCCCCGTTAGAGTGCTTGGTGCTCAGTTCTGGGCCTGGAGTTCCCTTCTCGGACCATCACCGTCCACTGTGCGAGAACGGAAACGTGGACACAAAGTCTGCTAGTCAAACAAAACGAGTCTTCAAGACGCTGATCCATCACTCCTCCACCGTCTCCCACAAAAAAACCAAGAACACAGCCGCGAACTTGGCCCAGCACCGCAAAGCCCATCCGCTCAGTGCAAAGCCCAGCAGCTCGCTCTTCCGTCATCCCTTCCCCGGAGCACCTGAGGCGCATTTTCCGTCTCTCACCTCAGGCCAGGCCCCTGACGAAGGATGGCGGCCGTGAGTGCTGACGGAAAACCCGCCATTCATGCTGAAGCCCGCTCTCACAGGGGCGAGCGGGGCCGCAGGGCCGGAGCTAGCCTCGGCTGAGGCTGCGGGCGAGGCCCCGGGGCTTGCCGAGAAGGAGGCGGGAGAAGCGGGGCCTAGGCCGCAGCAGGCCTCGGAGTGGCGGTTCCCTCTTCCGCCCGAGGCTTCGGGCCAGGCCTCGGAGTAGGGGCTAGCCTTACCTGGACAGGTTCCTGCAGCACCGTCATCCTCGAGGCTCAGGCCCACTTTCTGCAGTGCCTCAGGGCCCCCCCCCGTAGCGGCTCCGGCCCGGCCAGCCCCGGCTCATTTAAACTCACCAGCGACCGTTACCGGGGGGATGGGGGAGGCCGAGTGATTCCGAGTTTCTCCGAGCGGCACACGGAAATACCCGAAGTGGAGAGAGCCAAACTTGAGTAAGACGGAAACACCCGAGGTGAGTCGGCGGAGGAGGAGCTTGTTACCGGAAATTATCGAGAGCTACCGGAAACTGTAGGTTCCTCTTTTCAGCCCCTCCCTCCCTCGCACACGCACGCCACGCCCAATCGGCCACGCCGGCCGGGCCACACCCAATCA
>NW_008358632.1:1018859-1024289 GCF_000622305.1 Nannospalax galili | reverse complement strand
GTGTGTGTGTGTGTGTGTGTGTGTGTGTGTGTGTGTGTGTGTGTGTCGAGGGTGGGGGGGATGTTACGTGGCCAGCGAGGTCTGGATTCGCTCGTTTAGGACTGATTTTAATAAAATCTTTTGAGTTTAGCTCATTATCCATTCCAGAGATTTCTACCCAGGGTCCTAAGGGAAATCGAGGAACATTTGGGAGGCTTGCCATCCCCCCAGCGTACAGGCTCCCCGACCCTCAAAGAAATTTTAAAAGAAAAGCTGTGCTAGGTTGGAGCTCAGTTGATAGAGTACGTCTAGCATGCACGACGCCATGGGTTCGATCCCTAATACCATATAACCCCGGCACGGTAGTGCACTCCTATAATCCCACCACTCGGTGGATGGAGGCAGCAGGGTCTGAAGTTCAAGATCATGCACAACTGTGTGGGAAGTTTGAGGCAAGCCTGGGCTACATGAGACCCTGGTTCAAAAAAGGAGAGGGGGGTGCTGGAGAGATGGCTCAGGGGTTAAGATCCTGCTCGTACAGAGGAGGGTGCTGGGTTCAGCACCCATATGATGGCTAACTGTAACTCCAGGTCCAGATACCCTCTTCTGGCCTCCGAGGGCATTGAATGACACGCGTGCACTTACATACATGCACTGCAATACACTCATACACAAACAATAAAAATAATTAAAAATAGGTTAATGCTGTTGTAATGAAATGCTTCTTTTGATTAAAAAAATAAAATAATAATAATAAAAAATAATTAAAAATATTTTATTTAAAAAGAGAAAAAGCGGTCAGCCAGGCATGGTGGCACATGCCTTTTATCCCAGCACTTGGGAGGCAGAGGCAGGTGGACTTCTGTGAGTTTGAGGCCAGCCTGGTCTACATAGAGAGTCCCAGGTCAGCTGGGGCTACAGGGTGACCCTGTCTCTAAAAGACCATATTTTGATATATCACAGTGAAAGATTTATCGTCCTCTTTTTTTTTTTTTTTTTTTTTTTTTTTAAAAAAAAAAAAAAAAAAAAAAAAAAAAGAAAAAAGAAAAAAAAAGAAAAAGAGTTCATGAATTTGAAAGGGAGTGAGGGAGACACTGGAGGAATTGAGGGGGGAGTAGAAACGATGTAAATACAGTACTCATGTATGAAAGTCTCAAAAATAATAATTGAAAAAAAAAGAACCGATCTATGTCTTGTGTATAAAATATACTTATTTTTTTTGTGAAAACTTTGGGTTTTTAATGTACATTTAATATTCTTGTTTAAAAATACTGGGCAGGATTGTATCACAACTAGAGAATATGTGGGCTGGAAAGATGGCTCAGCTGTTAAGAGTACTGGCTGCTCTTGCAGAAGACCCAGGATCAATTTCCAGCACTCACATGATGTCTAACAACCAGTTCCAGGAGATCTGATGCCCTCTTCTGGCCTCCACTGGCATTGCATGCATGGGTGCACTTACATGCTTGCAAAATAGTCATATACATAAAATAAAAATAATTAAAAAAAACTTTCTTGTTTACAGATTTTTTTCCATTTTCAGTCAAACTCATCTCTATGATCCTCAAAAGTTTTCCTCTTTTTCCAACGGAAACTTTATGAAATTGAGCCTTTGATAGGTTAAAAAAGCAAAGGCAAAGGCATGTCTTATGCATAAATTATGTCTAGTTGATTTTAGAAATAGGACAGAGAGGAATGCACTGATACTTTTTCTTTTTGAAATTGTGTTTATTAATGCATACTAAGTACATGTATTTATGTGAGAAATAAATTCAAATATAAGATTATTTTTAACAGAATAGATTTGCCTAGGAATGTGTAGGGTAAGTAAATGGCTAGAACAGGATGCTGAAGCACTTAAATGTTAATGGAGCTGGTAGAACACTGCAAAGGAAATTCATAAAAACAGAGCAGTATGGGAAGAAAAAAAAGTCAACAGGAGACTGTGCTAGCAAAGAAGCCACAGAGGATGCAGTGACCAAGAGGAAAGAGGAAACTTGGTGAGATGGGGGAAGCCCAAGGTCAAGTAAGATAAACAGGACATAAAGCCATGTGCCCTCTGAGGCCAGAGGCATTGGATCCCCATGGAGCTGGAGTTGGGCACTTGTGAGCTACCCAAAGTGAGTTCTGGGAACTGGAGTCTGGTCCTCTACAAGAGCAATACATGCTTTTAACCGCTGAACCTTTTCTCCAGCTCCCCTCACCTTAGTTTTTGATACAGAATTTCTCATTAGCTTGGAGTTTGCCTCTTTGGATAGGCTGGCTGGCCAGTGTGTCCCAGGGATATGCCTGTTTCCACTGCCAGAGCCCTGAGATTGCAAGTGTGTGCCACCATGTCTGGATTTTTTTTCTTCTTCTAGGGACTGGACTCAGGTCCTCATGCTTGTAAGGGAAACCCCTTACTAACTGAGCTAACTCTTACTGAAATGTTCTTTTTTTTAATGGGAAAGGGACTTTGGGAAAATTAGATTCTAAGCTCATAAGCCACCATGCCCAGCTTTGATCCTGTACCTTAATGATCAACAAGAAATGATGAGTTTGGACTTGTAGACCTAGGCTGGAAGTGGCTTCACAGCTTCAAACTGGGACTAGGTCACTGATGAGAGTCCAGTGTGTGAAGAGAAAGGTTTTGTGGAGAACTAAGGGGCCCAGCAAACACCAAGGCCTTAGACACATGGGTAAAGCTGTCCTACAGCCCTAGTCATGCCAACAATAGTAACACTATCTATGTGACTCTTTAATGTGGTTGTCACTTAGCACATAGATTTTAGGGATGTGCTAGAACATCTGAAGAATTTCATTTGATTTAAATTGAACTTTAAATAGCTCGAGACTATTATTTAGATCATTAGAGAAGTCTATTCCCACTCTAATTCAATCCAATGCAATTTTGCTAAAAGATAGGACACAGGGCAACTGAAATTTGCCTTAGCACCTGTGGACACAGGGCAACTGAAATTTGCCTTAGCACCTGTCCTTCAAGGGCTATGAGTACATAAGCAGTGTCTAGAAATGGCTGGTGGAAAAGGATAAAAGTCTATCAGGAGGAAGGGGAATGAGGGAGTAGTAGGAGGAGGTGGAATAGGAAGATGTCAAAGACTACAACAACCATGATATGACTTCCAACATCACCAAAGGAAGAGAGTGACCCATCCTACCATCACATCATTGTACACAATAGAGGGAGGGCTTGGGAGGCAGAAGCAGAAAGACTGCAAGTTCAAGGCCAGCCTGGGAAACTTAAGTGAGACCTTCCCTGTCTCTAAAACTTTAACTCCCCCCACAAAAAAAAACAGTAAAAAGAGAATTGAGATATAGTTCATTGGTACATGACTTGCCTAGCATGTACAGAGGTCATAGATTTGATCCCCAGTATCAAGAAAAAAATGAAACAGAGAGACAGAGTTTTTCAGAGTTTCACATCTAGCTTAGAGGAGTCCAAACAGAAAATTAACTTTCAAAAGCTGTTTCCCTTGTCTGCTGAAAAGCAAGATTTTAATAGTTCCTTGGTTTATTCTGCTTCTGCCTCCTAAGTGCTGGACGATTACAGGCCTGGGCCACCGTGCCTGGCCTCTACCTTGACTCTACCAGATCAATCTCAAGTTTTCTGCCTTTGCTTAAACTCTATTCTCTTTTTTCTAATCCTGCCCATCTTTCAAAAGCCCAGTTTAAATTTTTTCTCTCATTTTAATCTCAATTAATTTCCATCTTCTCTGAAGTTTTACATCACATTTTGTAGCACTCTGTATATTACCCTCCTTTATTTTATTATTTTTCTTTTGGTCTTTTTGAGACAGGGTCTCCCTGTAGCCACAGCTGGCCTGGCACTATGGAGACCATGCTGGCCTCAAACTCACAGAAATCTCCTGTGTCTGCCTCTTGAGTGTTGGGACTAAAAGCATGTGCCACCACACCCGGCTCCTCCCTTCCTCTAAAAAATATTTTATTATTTTAATTTTTTGTGTGTATGAGTGTATTGTCTGCATGTATGTAAGTACAACCATGTTATACAATGCCTGTGGAGGTCAGAAGAAGATGTTAGATTCCCTGGAACTGGAGTACGGACGGTTGTTAGCTGTCATGTGGGTTCTGGGTAAGGAACAAGGGTCCTCTGCAAGAGCAGTCAGTGCTCTTAACCACTGGGCCCTCACCAGCCCCACTGCTCTTTTCCTTTATCCTTGTAGAAGAGGTAAAAAAATTCCTTTACCTTCTTAGGTCTTGCTGGACTCAGGAATTAAATGAATATAAAACAGACCAACAGAAGGAGAGCACTTCGATTTTATTAAGTAGTTTTTACATGTACATGGGACTCCAAGGAAAAGTGAACACCCATAGAAGCAGTTAGAGCCCACTATTACTGGATTGGATAAAGAAAAGTAAATCATGGAAACATGGCAAGATGGAGTGTGGGACTAGGACAGTTAATGGTTCAAAAGTGATGAGGAGATAAGGGTTAGTTTAACAAAGTTTGTGCACATTTCTCCTAGCCTTGACTCCCCATCCTCTGGTAAAATATCTGCTGGGGTAGGAAGGGTACTTTTCTTTTCTTTTTAAAAAATTATTATTTATTTGCTTATTTTTTATTTTATGTGTATGAGCATTATGCCTGTATGTGTGTAAGTGCACTCATGTCGTGTAGTGCTTGTGGAGGACAGAAGAGGGTGTTGGATCCCCTGGAATTGGCATTGTGGATGGTTGTTAGCGAACATGTGGGTGCTAGGATTCCAACCCGGGTCTTCTGCAAGAGCAGCCTGTGCTCTTAACCACTGAGCCATCTCTTCAGGCCCAGGAGGGTACTTTTCATGTGTGAGTTTTATCACCTGCTTTTAGTAATAAAAGATCAGAGGCTGAGAGTGTAGCTCAATGGTAGAGCAATGAGCACTGAGGTCAATTCCTAGTGCTCCCCAAGATAAAAATAAAAAAGAAGGCCAGAGTGTCTTTCTTGTATCTGCTGTTTTTCAAGTGCCTTTAACTAAAAATAACTAGTGTATTAAGGCAGCACATTTGGGTCTCTACAACCCCAACATCTACTTACAAATATATCTTCATGGTTCTTCCTGCTTCTAGTCCTTTTTAGCTTCCAGAATAAGCCTGATCATGTCAGAACTCCCTGTCTACCCACCCCACCAACCTAAAGATTTCCCATTCCTCTCAGAGTATCTTCCAAGGCCCTCCCAGGTCTGGTTCCACCTGTTGATCCTGCCTTGTTTCAGTGATTCCCCTATCCCCCCCCCCCCCCCCCCCCCCGCCATGCTCCACCTCTTTTTTTTTGCCTTTTTGAGACAGGGTCTCCCTGTAGATCCAGCTGACTTGGAACTCCTCACTTAGATCAGTTTAGCCTTGATCTCACAGAGATCTGCCTGCCTCTGTCTCATGAGTGCTGCTACCACACTTGACTCATCTCCCCTATATACTCAACATTTCAGCTGCTGGAACCATCTTTTTAAAAAA
>NW_008358632.1:1014385-1018822 GCF_000622305.1 Nannospalax galili | reverse complement strand
CCTGTATACATAACATTTCAGCTTCCGGGACCATTTAAAAAAATTATTTTGAAGATTTATTTATTTCTAATATTTTATTATTGTTATTATTATTATTATTATTATTATTTTTGGTGTTTTTGAGACAGGATCTCCCTGTAGCCCCAGCTGGCCTAGAACTCTCTATGTAGGCCAGCCTGGCCTTGGGCTCACAGAGATCTGCCTCCTCTGCCTCCCGAGTGCTGGGATTAAAGGCGTGTGCCATCATGCCTGACTTATTTATTATTTTTATTTTATACGTATGAGTGTATTTCCTGCATGTGTGTAAGTACACTCATGTCATGCCATGCCCTTGGAGGTCAAAAGAGGGCATCAGATCCCCTGGAACTGGAGTTAAGGATTGTTAGCTCCATGTGGGTGCTGGGAATCAAACCTGGGTCCTCTGTAAGAGCAGCCAGTACTCTTAATTGCTGAACCATCTCTCCAGCCTCAATTTATTTATTTTTATTTTATGTGTATGAGTGTTTTGCCTGCATGTGTGTATGTATACAATGTGCATGCCTGGTGCCTGTGGAGGCCAGAAGAGGGCAACAGATCCTCTGAAACTGGAGTTACAGGTGGTTGTGAGCCTCCATGTAGGTCCTGGAAATGGGAAATCTGGTTCTTCTGCAAGAGCAGCAAGTGCTTCACCATTATCCATCTCTCTAGCCTCTTAGTTAGATTTTTAAATTAGCTTACAAAGTCATAGGCTTCCATATGACCTTTTCATACATTCTTAGTTTTGATTAACCTTCTCCCCACTTTCCCCTCATCCTCCCACCACCCCTCCCCTTTCGCCTTTAGACTGCTAGTGTCCCCTACTTCTACTTTCATGTCTACTTTCATGTTTTCTACTATCCTCCCTTCCTTAAGCTCCTGAACCCTTTACAGCTTCCTGGCCTCTTCAGGTACTCCAAGTCAAAAATACAAATGTAAAACTTTGAACTAGGATGCCGAGTTTGTCTTTCTGGGCCTGGATCACCTCATTCAATATAATATTTTCCAGTTCCACCCATTTTCTTGCGACCTTTATCATTTCATTTTTCTTTACAGCTGAGGAAAATTCCCTGTGTGTATTTATCACATTTTCATTACCCATTCATGTGTTGATGGACATCTAGGCTGATTCAGTTTCCTAACTATTGCGAATAGAGCATCAGTGAACATGGATGTGCAAGTGATACAGATACATTTGATCTGGTAATCAGGTATATGGATCCCTTCAAAGAAAAAGATGATAGTCAATATGATCAGTCAACTAGACTCTTGCTACATCTGTACACATCAGACAGCCTTCTGGTTAGACTCTGAATGCCTATAGCAGAAGACTTGGATAACAACACTTCTCAAAAAAGAAAGAATATGTGTGTGTGTGTGTGTGTGTGTGTGTGTGTATACGTATATATAATATTTGTTTTTCCCTTTAAATTTGTGATGCACAACTATTTCAATTCTCTATTTTTTCCAGATTCAACTTGCTAGGATGTTTGGAAAATGTAAACTTAGAATGGTCTAGATTCCCTTGGCAGTCTTTCTGTGGCATTCCTAGCCTCTGGACTTTCTTTCTTCCAGTTCACATAATCCTCAGCTGCTAGCATAATCTCTCTCGAGTTCCCTTCCCATGAGGTCACTCTCCAGCCCAGTCACCACCAACAGTTCCCTGGGTCTGTCTTATTAAATCTGAAGTCATCAGCCTGGAACTTAAATGTCTCATCAACTGTCCCCAGCACCACCGTTTTAACCAGACTTATGGGCCTCCACCTCAGGGAGGCCCCAGCCATTCTTATTTTATGCTTTCTCTGTGCATCTGACATGCATGCCTTAGGCCAGGTAACATATCCATGCATGTAAGCAAACTCTCATATGTACAAAATTTTTATATACATATAAAACTTTAAATATATACATATAAAAAATTTAAAATATACAAGCTGGAGAGATGGCTCAGCAGTTAAGAGGGTGTACTGCTCTTGAAGAAGACCAGAGTTCAATTTCCAGCACCTACATCAGGGGGCTTACAATTGCTTGTAACTCCAATTCCAGAGGATCCAATGCCTCTGGCCTCTGTAGGCACCAGCACTCACTTACACAGCCCCCCCATAACTAAAAATTATAAAATAAATCTTTAAAACATATGTGTATCATTTAGAGAGAGCACTCTTTGAACAACAGGTTCTCTTTCCTAGTTAGGTTTTAGGTACACTTTCATTGGTGTCTGGATAAATTGCAGAATAGGTTAAACACACACAATTATATTCAAGTCCTTTTATTATTTTTGAGACTGTCATGGGGCCCAGGCTGGCCTTACCCTCCCTTTGTAACTGAGGCTGGTCTGGAACTCCTAATCCTCTTGCCTCAGCCCCCCCCCCCCCAAGTGCTAGGATTACAGGTGTGTCCCATTCTCCCCATCTTCTATTCAAGCCTTTAGTATTTATTATGATTAGCTTGAATAGATGTTGTTTGTGTTACAAATATACTATTTAGAACCTCAGCATGGTAGTTAAAGCCTGTAATCCTAGCATTTGGGAAATGGAGGCAGGAAAATTAGGAGTTCAAGGTCAAACTCACTATATAGAGAGTTTGATGCCAGGCAGGGCTATATTATGCCTTGTCTTTAAAACAGCAAAAACCAGGGGCTGGGGACATGGCTTAGTAAGAGCATGTGCTCTGCAAGCATGAGGACCTGAGTTTGACTCCCTAGCACCCACATTAAAAGCTGAGCATGGCTGCTCATGCCTGTAATATCAGCATTGAGGAACAGAATAAGGCAGATCCCCTGAGAGAGCTGGCTGGCCAGCAAGTCTAGTCAAAATGGCCAGCTTCCAGTTCGGTGAGGGACCCTGTCTCAAGGTGAGAGGGCAGAGAGTGATAAAGGAAGACACTTGATGTCCTGTTCTGGTCCCTGCATGCCACACACACACACACACACACACACACACACACACACGAAACAGAACAAAAACTTCCCAAATATCTCACAAATATATAATAGGGGGATAGGGGATGAACTAGGATTGAAGTATACATCTTCTCCCAGCATCTATGGGATCGGTTCTGGGACCCGGAGTGGATGCCAACATCCATGGGTGGTGTTCAAGTCTTTTATATAAAATGGTGAAAATGTACTCCTTTTTTTCTCTTTGAGACAGGGTCTCCCTGTAGCCCCAACGGTCCTGGAACTCACTATGTAGACCAAGCTGGCCTCCAACTCACAGAGATCTGCCTGCCTCTGCCTCCTGAGTGCTGGGATTAAAGGCATGGGCCACCACGCCCAACATGAAAATGTAGTCTTTACCAGTACTTTTATTACTTTGTATAATGTAAATACTGTGTAAATATGTTAGAAAATAATGATGAGAAAAGTCTGTACATGTTTAGACATAATTGTTCTTCTTTTCTTCTTCTTTCTTTCTTTCTTTTTATTTTATTAATAAAGAAAGGGTCTCACTATGAAGTCCAGGCTGACTTCTAGCTTTTGGCAATCAACTTGCCTCAGCCTCCTGAGTGCTGGTGTTATAAACCACATCTAGCTTTTCAAGTATTTTCCATCTGCAGTTGATTGAATCCATGCAGGATCAACTGAACTGAATTAGAAGTGTTTCACATGAGAAATATCTAGAGGTCAATTAGAAATGTAAAGCTTGAACAATTTGAGAAAGTTGGGGCTATGACATACAGATTTTTTTTTCTAGGTAGAATTAACTGTGTTTCCTGTTATGTAATACCTTATAAAATCTTTATTATCATCACCACATTTATCACCATATTAAAACTATGCATTTCTGTATCTTTATACCAGATGGATAGTGAGCTTCTTGGGGCCTCTTACTCAACTTAGCAATAGTACCAGCACTTTGTAGGTTACTCAGTGTTTTGGCTGAGCAAATGGATAAACATGACAAAGGAGAGAAAGGTCAGTGACAGAACTTGGGGTGTTATAGGGGCCTCAGAGAAGGCCCAGGGACAACAGCACCAACTCTGTCTTCAAGGATGTCACTGGTGGTATGCTAGGGGGAAGTCAGAATTCTGGAAGCCAAAGAGGAAGTTGGTATAGAGGTAAAGTCAGAAAAGCAAGTTATTTAGTATTAAATGTACATTCATAGGGGCTGGAGAGATGGCTCAGCAGTTAAGAGCACTGGCTGCTCTTGCAGAGGACCCATGTTCCTTTCCCAGCACCCACATGGCAGCTAACAACCATTCTAACTCCAGTTCCATGGGATCCAGTGCCCTCTTCTGACCTTTGTGGGCACTGCATGACATGGGTGCACTTATATACATGCAGGCAATACACTCATACACATTTAAAAAAAAGTTCATTCATTCAACAGACATACTTTGAGATCTATACTAATTGGGTCAGAGGGACACAAAGGACACTTTTTGCTCCTTGCCCTCCTAGGTCGATTAGTTCCCAGGGAT
>NW_008358632.1:1010450-1013706 GCF_000622305.1 Nannospalax galili | reverse complement strand
GTGTGTGTGTATGTGTATGTGCCCGTGTCATGGCCCACGTGTGGAGTTAGAGGACAACTTGTGAGAGCTGATTCTCTTCTTCTACCACATGGGTCCTGGGGATAGAACTCAGGTCATCAGGCATGGTAGCAGGTATCTTTACTGCTGAGTCATCCTGCTAGCCCCACTAACTGATCTTTTATGTCTTATAGAGTTTATAATGAGTAAAAGATTATATAAGTGTAATAATTAATCTGTAAACCTAGAAATGTACAGCCAATTTTGAAAGAGATGTACCCTAGCTCAGAAAAATGTTATTGAATAGGTTAATGCTGTTGTAATGAAATGCTTCTTTTAATTAAAAAAAAAAGTTCATTCATAGAAAGCCTACAAAAATGCTTGCTCCCATTTTGAGTCTCATTGACCATCCTGAGAACATCTCTTGCTGTCCATCTCTTTCTACATGTTTCTTGC
Organism: Nannospalax galili; assembly: GCF_000622305.1. Classification (NCBI taxonomy): domain Eukaryota; kingdom Metazoa; phylum Chordata; class Mammalia; order Rodentia; family Spalacidae; genus Nannospalax; species Nannospalax galili. The sequence continues at coordinate 1,013,253 of NW_008358632.1, read as the reverse complement.
AGCCTGGTGCCAGGGAACTGTGTTTCTCATTAAGAGAACTCCTTTCAGCTCTGCCAGCTCCATCTGCTTGCTGCCTTAGGATTGTGTCTTGGGTTCTCATCTCAGGCTGGTAGGACCCCATTGTGACCTTGTGGGCCTCTGTTATCCCCTGTAGCTAGCAGCACATTTGGGACAATGCTGTTTGGGTGACTTGCTCAGTGCCAAACACCAGCAGTCCTGTTGTCTGCTCACTGCTTGAGTTCCTAAGGGAGAGTCTCATCCACCTGTCTCAGCCATCTCCTCCCACAATGCAGTTCACAGATATATCACTAAACAGCAGTGTTGAGTGATTAGCCAAAGGGGTCACATTCTCCACTGTACCATAGTAACTTAGGGCATGAAATTTGAGGAGATAATTTAAATAAAGTACTCTGATAACCAGTACTACTGTGACCCTTCAAATTTGTTTTTAAGGGTTGAGAAATGTAACTCATTTGGTAAAGTGCTTGTCTAGCATGCGTGAAGCCCTGTGTTCAATCCCTAGAACAACATAACCTGGGCATGGTGGCAAAAGCCTGTGATCCCAGCACTCAGGAAGCAGAGGCAGGAAGATCAAAAGTTAAAGATCATCTTTTGATATATAGTGAGTTGAAGGCCAGCCTGGGCTACATGAGACCCTGTCTTGAAAAAAAATTATTGATTTTAGACCCTTTCCCCCACCTTTTTGCCTTCACCTTTGAAATCTGGCCCTTGTAGATGACAGAGCCATCATAGTCTTCCTTGTTTTTATCCTTCCTCGGTGAGAGGGAATCTTATATAAACAGAGGGTTGAATTAATCATGTTCCTGATTTATAGTCTTCAGTGGTCTATGTAAGACTTCTCTTAAGTTTCCCTCCCCCATTTTCTTTACTTTTATTATTTTTTTATTTTATGTGTATGAGTGTATTGTCTGCATGTGTATAAGTGCACCCGTGTCATGCAATGCCCGTGGAGATCAGAAGAGGGCGTCGGATCCCCTGGAACTAGAGTTACGGATAGTTGTTGCTGCCATGTGGGTGCTGGGATTTGAACTCAGGTCTTCTGCAAGAGCAAGAAATCTCTTAGTGGCCGAGCCATCTCTCAGTTCAAGAAGATCTTCTTAGTGTTTTTATTATATTTTGGTTGTGGTAACAAACTCTGCAAGTACAATTAAAACATCACAAACAAAATATATTTTTCATAGAATAAGAGCACTGCTATTTATGTGAGTTTAGAAAACTCTGAAAGGAATTTGTAAAACTCATTAATAGTTTAATTAAATGTTTTGCCTTCTCAGTGTAAAAGTTTATGCATGGAATATTCCATGATGGTTACATGGTTTAGTGTATTTCAGGGTATTTATACATTATTAAAGTCATACTTTTCTTCCCTAAAAAAACATGTATTATCTTTAAAATTATGTGTATGAATGCAAGCCCCTTGGAAGCCAGGGGAGGGTGTTGGATTCCTCTGGAACTGGAGCTGTAAGCAGTTGTGAGCCCCCTGATGTGGGTGCTGGGAATTGAGCTCAGGTCCTCTGCAAGAACAGCAAGTGCTTTTAACTGCTGAGCCATCTTTCCAGCCCCTCAAAGCCATCCTGTTCCAGTGAAAACATTTAAGCAAACAAGCACTGTTCAAGTGGCATGATGTGGGATTGCTCAAACTTTTGGATCTCACCTCTTTTTTTTTTTTAATTTTTAAAAATGATTTATTTAATAACAACATACTTAGAAGAAGCATATCACATATCAATAACGTTTTCCTGAGGTAGGATGCATCTCTTTCAAATTTGGCTGTAAATTTTCAGGTTTACAGTTGAATTATTACAGTTATACAATATTGTACTCAGTATAAACCCTATAAGACATAAATTAAATGATGTTTTAACCTTTATGGATCTCACCTCTTTTTAAGCACAAACATTCTATTCACCAGAGCAAAACTGTTGACTCTTTCACAATGTCTGTTAACAAGAAGCTGTCTATTAGATAGAAAAAGCTATTTCCCTAGCTAGTTTAGTATATAAAACTTTGGACTCTCTTCCTTTGTTCCTTCCTTCTTTCTTTGTAAAAAATGTTTTAATTACGGGGCTGGAGAGATGGTTCAGAGGTTAAGAACACTGACTGTTCTTGCAGAAGACCTGGGTTCGAATCCCAGCACCCACATGACAGCTAACAACTGTCTGTAACTCCAGTTCCAGGGGATCTGACAGTCTCTTCTGTCCTCCTCAGGCATTATACAACATGGCTGCACTTACATACATGCAGGCATAACACTCATACACATAAAATAAAAATAATAAAATATTTTTAAAAAATGTTTTAATTACATACATACTGCCATTAATCTTTCACTGGGCTAGGATTGGCTGGGAAGAAGCTATGTATCTTCAATGGGATCACTGATGGTGGTGGACCTCTTAGAGCATGACGATGTTACTGATAAATCATATCTAATATGCATTTTAAATTATATCCAGAGCTCCAGTATCAAAACCACATATATTCCACATGCCTTTATCATCCGGATCAGAAATAGTGAAAACATTTGATGTTATCCCACAAACACTTTAGCTAGATTATCCATTTTCTTTTGATATTCCCTGAGCAGCAGCAGGAAGGACATTGCCAGCAAAGATCTCATCAGTATGTTTGTCTTCTGAGCTCAGATCTTTGGAAGACAGGAATCAGTTCCACTTGCTGGGATTTGGTTCATAGTCATTAAAACCTGCTGTAAGGTTGTGTCTAGTCACAGGATATGGTTTATTTATTTAATTAAGAAAATATATATATATTTATTTATTTT
>NW_008358632.1:960808-1010362 GCF_000622305.1 Nannospalax galili | reverse complement strand
ACTCACAGAGATCCACCTGCCTCTGCCTCCCGAGTGCTGGGATTAAAGGCGTGCGCTACCACGCCTGGTATTTTATTTAATATTTTTATGTGTATGAGTGTATTGCCTGCATGTATGTGAGTGCACCCATGTCGTGCAATGCCTCAGAGGTCAGAAGAGGGCGTTGGATTCCCCTGGAACTGGAGTTAAGGACGGTTTGTAGCCGCCATGTGGGCTCTGGGAATCAAACCCGGGTTGTCTGCAAGAGCAGTCAATGCTCTTAACCGCTGAGCCATCTCTCCAGCCCCCTATTTATTTAATTTTTGAAAACAGGGTCTCCTGTAGCCCCAGCTTGCCTGGAAATCCCTATGTAGACCAGGCTGGCCTTGATCTCACAGACATTCTCTGCCTCCTGAGTGCTGGGATTAAAAGTGTGTGCTACCATGTCCGCCATAGTAATGGGATATGTTACATTTCCATCTGAAAAAGCAATAATGTTAGTCTTTTTCTGCTCTTGTGGCCTCATGCATATTGTTGTAATTGCACTAGGACTGCATATACTACCCAGAACTCTGGCTCATAGAAGTCATGCTGTCAATAGCAAGAAATACTTTCCAGTTAGCTGTCTTAAACTTTTCATAAAAAGCAGAGTCCAAAACTTTTACAATTCCTTCATCAAGGTGCCACTTCAGTATTCCTCTGAGTTCTGATATGTTTTGCTAGTTTATAATGCAATTAAAACATGAAATGAATGTATACGAGCCCTTTAAATTTTCACTGCATGTGTTTTTTTTTTTTTTGGTCTTTTTGAGACAGGGTCTCCCAGTAGCCCCAGCTGACCTGGAATTTGCTATGTAGACCAAGCTGGCCTTGAATTCACAGAGATTTGCCTACCTCTGCCTCCTAAGTGCTTTTTTTGAGGCAGGGCCTCCTGGAAGTCCAGATGGCCTGGAACTTGCTATGTAGACCAGGCTGGCCTCAATGTGAAATCTATCTACCTCTGCCTGTGCTGGGATTAAAGCATGTGCTACCACATTCAGAGGTTCATTGCACGCTGTGTGTGTGTGTGTGTGCGTGTGTGTGTGTGTGTTACATGTTTGCATGTACATAAGGGCTGGTACGTGTGCAGGGTCAGGACCGGGGGTCCACATGTGTAGAGACTCGAGTATATTATCATTCCTCAGGCACCCTCCCACTTTTTTTTGATGGGGTCTCTCAGTGGCCTGGAACTCACCATGGCTGACTAGTGAGCCCCAGGGATTCCTTCTCCGCAGCACTGCAATTATGAGCACACCACCTTGCTCAGCTTTTATCATTGCATGGTACTTTACATGCTAAAGATACTTCAGAATTTCCTGGTTCAAGCACTGAATTAGCAGCATCATTCCTAAATTCCTTAGTAATGTTGTCAGGAGCATTTCTTGTAACAAAGCCTCCCATATCCTTTGACTCTAAGTGATTTGTTAGCAGATGTTCCTTAACTAACCTAGGTTCTTCTATTAGATGAATGACTTGCAGCCCATCTTCTGTTCATTCTTTCTTTCTTTCTTTCTTTCTTTCTTTCTTTCTTTCTTTCTTTCTTTCTTTCTTTCTTTCTTTCTTTCGTCTTTATTTGAGACAGGGTCTCCCCGTAGCCCAAGCTGTCCTGGAACTGGTAGACCAGGCTGGCCTCCAACTCACAGAGACCTGACTGCCTCTGCCTCCCAAGTGCTGGGATTAAAGGCATGCACCACCACGCCCGGCTGCACATCTGTTTTTCTATAGCTTCCAGATACTTTAATAATTTTTCAGTCTCCACAGAAAGTACTTTTTCTTTATACAGTTCATGAACTTCTTTCTGGTCCTTTGTAAGATATTTGGGCACAATGGCAAATATGCCATTTGAGGGTTAAAATGTGACAATCTTAACAGATCTTTGTGAGAACACTCATTTCTTGGTTTGTATTTTATAACTGCTAGAGCAAAGGCCATACCACCTTTACAGCATCTTTTTCTTTTTTTAATTGTGCATATGTGTGTGTATGTATATGTGTGTGGGGGCGTGCATGCCATGATAAACATATGTGGAGGTCAGAAAACAACTTTGTGGAGTTGGTTCTTTCCTTCCACCTATCCTTGCCCACTGTCGTGGGTAACTAGAAATAGATTCCACAATAAAGTATGAGGACTGGAGTTCAGATCTCCAGCATCCACGTAAAAGCCAGGTGTGGTAGAGTGTGCTTGTAACCCTGGCAGTGGGGTGTGGATACAGAGACAAGAGGAACCAGGGGGCTTGCTGAACCTCCAGTCTAGGCAAAATGGCAAGTTCCAGGCTCAGTGAGAGATCTTGTCTCAAAAAATAAGGTGGAGAGCAATAGAGGAAGACACTTGATATTGGTCTACACACACACACACACACACACACACACACAGAGTCACAACCACCCTATGGAGTTAGGCCATGTTCTGTGTGGCTGGGTAGTGGTGGACATAAAGAGGGGCGGTAAGGTATCTAATAATAAAATATCACACACAGACAATTTAATATTTAAGAAAGCTGGGGCCTAGGGCTGGAGAGATGGCTCAGCGGTTAAGACTGATGGCTGTTCTTGCAGAGGACCTGGGTTCAATTCCCAGCACCTACATGACAGCTAACAACCATCTGTAACTCCAATTCCGGGGTCTGACAGCCTCTTCTGACCTCTGTGGGCACTGCACGACATGGGGGTACACTTACACACATGGAGGCAATACGCATAAAATAAAAATAATAAATAAAATAAAACATTAAAAAAAAAGAAAGCTGTGGACCAAGGGACTCCTGTTCCATAGAAGAAAGAGCACTGAGTCTCTAACTCTCAAGATTTTATCTGACTCTGCCATCACAGACATTCTTGGTGACTTTGCACGTGTAGTCAAGTATGCTTTCTGTAGAGTTCAAACAGGGCAGTTATCTCCAACAGAATTATATTAACAGCCCTATTTTACAGGGGAGAAAACTGAGGCATGAAGAAGTTAACTAGCTTGCTCATGGAGCTAACTGAAGCACTGCCCTGTGATATCCAGGTTTATGAGACATTGATGAAAAGAAAGGAAGGCAGGTGACAAGGACAAGGTATTAACAGCCAGGGCTGCTGTCAACAGCTTTCGATCCTAGGCAGGAGACTCTAGCCATCTCTTTCAGGGCAGAACAGGCTCTGTGTGGTCAGAGGCAGAGGAGGCATGGGGAGATGGATGAGTACTGATGGCAGTTCTCCATGATGCATTTGTCTCCCTGTTTGACATCTACATAAACTGGCCGGTGTGAAACTCTACACTGCATTTTCAATCCCTTGAATTGGAAGTCGGCCTGGGAGCGTTGGGGTGGCTGGAATAACTCTGCCTGAGGCTCTGCTAGCTACTTCCCAGAGACTGAGGTTAGGGTGCGGCAGAGATGGCTATTCCTGCTCTCCTTTACTTAGACTGGCCAACGTGTGCTGAAAGTTAAGTCCCTGTCATGGGGTCAAGGCCCAGGAAACAGAAAGAGGCGCAACAGAAGGTAGACCCTCAGACTGTGGCTCCTGGGCTCCCCCTCAAGAGTTGTGGGTATCATGAGTTCCAGTAAAAACAGGGTTCAAGTCCCTTATCTGGACTCTTGACCCCATCTATGGCTTTTCCCCAGAAAACACAGCTCTCTTCCAGTTGTTTCGGGAGTGCCAGGCACTTTTTCCTGGGGTTGCAGAAAAAGAGTCAGAAACTCATATGAAGCGCTCTTACCCTCCCCTCTCTGGATCGCCTGTGGTCAGAGAGCTCAAGCAGGTGGGCTCCTCTTCTGGGGAGCAGGCTGCCTGGCTCCAGGGACCTGCCACGTGCTTTTTTGAGCCGCAAACATGTCACACATAGGGGTCCCAGCTGCTGCCCTGCCCCTCTTCTTCATTCCTAGGCCCGCACCTCACCATCCCTTTAGCCACTGTGATCTCTTGTCCCCCCTCATCTGAACCCCTCTTCCACAGTTCCTCTGGGGAAGTTTGAGAAGCCTGGACACCTCTGGCTTCCTGTGCCTGGGAAAGTCACTGGATGTGATCTTGTGTCAGGTGGTCTGCTCACCTCATATGCATCATTTTGTTTTATTTTTGTCTTACTGAGACAGGGTCTCCCTGTAGCCCCAGCTGGCCTGGAGCTCATTATGTAAACCAGGCTGGCCTCCAACTCACAGAGATGTGCCTGCCTCTGCCTCCTGAGTGCTGGGACTAAAGGTATGCACCACCATGCCTGGCACATGCATCATTTTTTACAAATCCCACTGTGGCTTGAAAAGATCATGACCCTATCCTGGAAACTGTAAAGTCAGGCTTCAGCTCTACCACTGTCTCCCACACCCCTGCTGGATTCTGGGGTTTTGCTAGAGCCATGCAGACTTGACATTTTACTTCTTTCTGGATTTCTTTTTATGGTGCTAGATATTGAAACTGGGATTTACCAAGTACTAGGCAAGTGTTCTACCACTGACCCATACCCTTGCCTGGATTTAAAAAAATATATTTTATTTATTATTTTTATTTTATGTGTATGTGTGTATTACCTGCATGTAGGTAATTACACCTGTGTCATGTAATGCCCATGGAGGACAGAAGAGGCTGTTGGAGCCCCTGGAACTGGAGTTAGGATAGTTGTTAGCTGCTATGTGGGTACTGGGATTCAAACCCGGGTCTTCTGCAAGAACAACAGTGTTCTTAACCGCTGATCCATCTCTCCAGCACCTGAATTTTTTTTTTTTTTAATCTTTTTGAGACAGGGTATCTCTATAGCCCTAGCTGGCTTGGAACTCACTATGTAGACCAGGCTAGACTTGAACTCACAGAGATCTACCTGCCCGTGCCTCCTGAGTGTTGGGATTAAAGACATGTGTTACCACATCCAGTTTGGATTTATTTTTTTTTAATCAAGAAAAAAAAAAAGGAACAACCTTCCAGTTCTCTGGTTGTCTGTCTTTTGAGGATCATATTTCTTTCTGGAATGACAGGAATGATTGGTGTGTCAAAAGGGAGTGGGCACATGAGGGCATTTCATTCAGTAGTTATTTTAAAAATGCAAAACAGCAGAACTATTTCTTTGAAAATGATTGTGAGAACCCAAGTTTATAAAACACCAGAAGGGCTGAGGAGATGGCTCAATGGAGACCTTAGTGCAAGCATGAGGACCCCCTCTGGAGCCACATCTGTAATCCCAGTGCTGGGGGTTAGGACAGGGAGACCCTCAGAACCAGGTGTCCTGTCAGTCTAACTCATCAGACAGAGATCTGTCTCAAAAAAAATAAGGTGGAGAGTGATAGAAGACACCTGACATTGACCTCTGGTTGCCATAGGAACACACATATACCATACATTACACCCTTCCCCCAAATACAGGAGATGTTGGGCACAGTGGTGCCTGTCTTTAATCCCAGTACACAGGAGTCAGAGGCAGGGAGATCTCTGTGAGTTCAAGGTCAGCCTGGTCTACACAGGGAGTTTCAGGCCAACCAATGCTACATAGTGAAAACCTGTTTTGAAAAACTCAAACCCAAACCAAACTAAACCAAACACAGGAGAGCCTGGAGGGGTGACTCATTCTTTATTCTCAATACTTTGGAGGCTGAGACAGGAGGATTGCCATGAGTCTGAGGCCAGCTTGTTTTATACTATGAGTTCTAGGCTGGCCTAGGCTACAAAGTGAGACCCTGTCTCAGAAAACCAATAAATATTATATATGCAAATTTAGGATATTTAAAATGAGGGGCTGGAGAGATGGCTCAGCAGTTAAGAATACTTGATGCTCTTGTGGCCGGCCTCTGTTTGGTTCCCAGCATTCATGTCAGGTATAATTGTAGCTCTAGGGGATCTGGTGTCCTTTCCTGGCTCTCCTGGCCTCTGTGGGCACCTGCACATATGTGCACACACATATATACACGCAAATAATTAAAGATAAACTAAATCTTTAAAAAATTTAAAGTAAAAGACAATAAATAAAAAATACAATCAAATAAAAATAAGTATATAAAATCCACAGAAGGGTTTCTGCTTAAAGCGGTGGTGGTTCAGGGAGCTCTACATCCCTTTGAGCCAAAAGCATGTCTGTGGCATCAGGATTCTATTGAACATGCTTTGAAAGCTTCTGATTATCTTTCATTTCAGAGATAAGCTGTCTGAAGCCCAGAGAGGTGCAGTGGCTGGTGAGTCAGGACTGCTGCCAGGTTTCCCAGCTGCAGTTTTCCCACTCTATACAAGCACTCCAGGACTCCTTGTCCAGGAATGGAGCTGTGGAGCTGTATTTCTTATTTTCCTTCCTCATTACCAACCACCTAATTTCCACCCTTCAAAAGCACCGTAGATGGTCAAGAGTTAGCAAGGGGTCAGATTTTTTTCTAACCTATAAATTTCTTCCTTTGTTCCCTCCCTCCCTCCCTCTCTTCTTCTTTCTTCTTTCTTTCTGGTATGCATATGTATGGGGGTGGTGGCACAAACATGCCAAAAGCATTCATGAGAAGGTCAAAAGGCAACTTTCAGAGTCCGTTCTCTCCTTCGACCATGTGGATCCCAGGGATTGAACTCAAGTTGTCAGGCTTGGTGGCAAGTGTCTTTAAACTCTGAGCCATCTGGCTAACTCCAAGGGATCAGGTTTAAGGAGTAAGAAAGAAGAGAGAAGCGAGGCGAAGGGGAGAGAAAGAACCAACTTGAAAAGAAAGAATGACTGAGGCTGCATTGGTCTAGCTTTGGATAAGTCTGGCCTCTTTCCTGCCTCCTGTAGGCTGCAGGAGAGGGGCAGTGTGCTGTAAGAGAGACCCACACAGTGAGAATCAGATTTTAGCCAGCCCAGCACCAACAGGGCTTAAACAGCTCAAAAGCCTCCCTGGGCCTTAGATTCCTCACCTGTAAAGCAGGATGGCACAAGGTGATCTTAGCCTGAAGGCTCTTTTGGCTTTCATAGTAACCATCTGGGGCTGGGAGCCTGTGCTGAGGGAACTGAGGAATGGGCTGGTGTGGGCTCCAGCTCACTCTATTGCTATTGTTGTTTGAGGCAAGATCTCACTATGGAGCCCAGTCTGGTCTGGAAATCTCAATCCTTTTGTGTCACCTTCCTGAGAACTGAGATTATAGATGTGTTCTACCACACCCAACTAGTAATCTTATTTTATTTTATTTATATAGCCCAGGCTAGGCTCAAATTTGTTATGTAGCTATAAGAAACATTAAATATCTGCTTTTTCTGTCAAACACTGTAAACAAGGAATTAAAATCTCTTAGCGCCCCCCCCCCCCCCAAACAAACAAACAAAAAAACCCTTTGGTTTATGCAAAAGCCCAGCAGCATTCCTGGAACATGATAGCCAGGGCAGCTGAGGCCTTTTCCTTTTGTCCAGACTTTTCCTTCCCCTTCTTCATTCATCCTTTGCTCTGATTCTTTTAAAACTGGCCAACCATGAAAGAAAATTTATCAAACTTCTGGGTCAGGTGTGCTTGGTAGATCAGAATGATGCAGCCTTTTGCAAAAGTAAAAGCTGCCTGGTATTCCTTTCACTTTGTCCACATGTTCCTTGTGTGGTATCGATGGGGTCCTCGGACCTCAGATTTTATTTCTAATAGTAGTTGAAAATGACCTCAAACTTCTGATCCTCCAGCCTCTACTTCCTGAGTGGTGGGATTATAAGCATGAACTACCACCAGGGCTTTGTGCATGCTAGGCAAGCACTCTACTAATTGAGTTATATCCCCAGCCCATGCCATCTTGTTTTATAGGTGAAAAAATGACCCAGAAAGGCAAAGTGATGTTTTTCTTTCCCCAACTTTTATCCTCTGAACTCTACAGTGTCTAAAGATTCAGTTCAAAGCAGGTCTGTGTGGTAGCCAAGCTTTATTTCCCTGAATATTGTTGACTTTTAAAGTTTTTTTCTAAAGAATACATGATTGCTATAAAAATTTCCATTACTGTAAGAAGTGAAAAATAAGCTGCTGTCACCCTCCTGCCTTTACCCCTAGGTTCCCAGGGGTATCCCCAGGGGTGTCTCTGGTTAGCCATTTACTCTCTCTCTCTCTCTCTCTCTCTCTCTCTCTCTCTCTCTCTCTCCCAGAGCTGAGGATGGAATGCACTCAGAGCCTTGTACTTGTTAGGCAAGCACTCTACCACTGACCTAAATCCCCAAACCCCTTTCTTCTCTTTCTACTTTTTGTTGTTGTTTTTGTTTTGTTTGGTTGGTTTTGAGACAGGGTCTCCCTGTGGTTCTAGCTGGCCTGGAACTTGTTATGCGGGTCAGGTTGGCCTGAATCTCACAGAGATCTGCCTACCTCTACCTCCCAAGTGCTGGGAATAAAGGCATGCATCACCACCCCCAGCCCTAGTTTAGACTAGGCCTTAAACACATGGTCCTCCCGTTTCTGTCTCCTGAGTGTTGGGACAGCAGGTATGCGCTACTCTGCCTACATCTTGCCCTTTATGATGGATTCCCCCTCCCCATGTGCATAGTTGCCTCCCTCAAATAAATGGGACTTAAATACATATTTAAGTTATAATTAAATTAAGTAATTATTTATTACTCAAATAAATTTAAGCTGAATGACTCTCAGCTTAAATTACTTAAATTCACACATAGAATCAGACATACCTGGCTTCTAATCCCAGCTCACAACTAATAATTTGAGTGACCTTTGCCAAATTATTTCACCACTTTTAATCTTGATTTCTTTGTGAGTGAGTGTGTGTGTGTGTGTGTGTGTGTGTGTATGTGTGTGTAAAAGCAGAGTTATAATATCTGTCTTATAGGATTGTGAAGATTTAATACTTGCTGAATGATCAACTGGGGTAGAGGGTAGTAAAAATCTAGGGAGTAGAAGTCTGTGGAGTTCTTGGGATGCCTGTGCTGGAAAATGCAGGGTTTTGCCCTGTGGGTTGGGAGGGTGGGGACATCAGTGCTGGCTGGACCAGCTGTTGCCACAGGGCTTCTTGCCTGGATTGTTGAGCCCCAGGGCAGAGCCTAGGGCCCAGAGTAGCTCTCAGCTTAAAGGATCTTGGCTTAAAAGGAAAGTACAGTGGGCTGCCTCTGTTCAGGAGGGGCTAAAAAAAACCTCAACCTCCCCTGGGCTTTGTGTGAGGGTTATCAACTGCTCAAGTCAGCTCATCTCTCTCTGGCTGGGCTGGCACTTTGGAGAGGGTCTGTTTTCCTGCCCCCCTCCCCCCACTCCTGCAGGGTGTCCACCAATTGGCAGGGAAGGATCAGTCTGTCACAGAGGTGGAATCTGTGAGGAGTGAGGGGTGTGTGTGTGTGTGTGTGTGTGCGCGCGCGCGCGCGTGTCCAGGAGGGGATTGGTGGCCCCAAACCTGGTGACAATTCTGAGATGTCAGCTGTACCCTGCTGGTGTTTCTTCCTTTTATAGTCAGCGACAGTTGCTCTTGCTTGCACCCAGCCCCTCTGTGGGGGCTCCTGCCCAGGATAAAAGCAGAGTGAAGCTGTCCAGTCTGCTATCTCATCTCCCAGAAGCCAGGGCTTTTGCTTTCTTTTTAAGTGTCACCTCTACTGGAGATCTCAAGACAACATGCCTCCCAAGAAACCTGAGCCTAGGAAAGAGACTGCCAAGCCAGCCTCAACTCCAGCCCCTGCTCCTGCCCTGGCTTCAGCTCCCGAGGCCCCCAAGGAGTCTGCCTTTGACCCCAAGAGCATAAAGGTGAGTGACGCTCAGCCCGATGTGTGTGTGTTGGGAGGGGGATACTAATCAGGATCCTATCACACACCCTGGGTTATAGCCCCAAGGACCATTGGAACCTGTACTAGACTGGGGCCCGAGGCCTTCTGCCTTAAGAACAGGTTGCTGCTATATGCAAGGAAGTGCCTGGCCTGGCAGAATCAGGAACCAATTGGCCAGCCTTTAAGAAGCATAGTGGGGCAACTATAGGGAAGTAAAGGAGATTGTCCTTTTCCTGGGAGGTGGAATATTTTTTATGAAGAATAGACACATGGTGTGACTGAGACTAGTGGTGTAAGGAGCCAGGGAGGATGCTCCTGTGTGCTGGGGGTACAAGAAGACTTCATTCAGAAAAAGAGGTAGAGAAGGTAAGAGGAGCCTGGGTTCTTCTTTTTTGATACCCCCAATGGACCACTCCTTTGTGGCCTCAGCCTGGGCTCCTGTATGTGGTTTGCAACAGACTGGCTCACTCTTGACTTTCTCTAACCTGGGCAGGGAGCGCCCAGTTTTATGTCCTCCTTGCTTCATCCTGCTCCTCTCACCTGGGAGCATCCCTCTCCCTGGAGCCGGTGTGGGCCCTGGCTGGCTAACTCAGTTATTGCAAGCCTCCCAGCAATCTGGCCCAGCAGCTGAAGGAATGAGCAGGGAAGGTTTAGGCCTTGGAGAGAGGGGGTCAGAAGCCTCTGGAGAGGAGCAGTTTTATGACTTGGCACCAGACTGGGAGAGGTCAAGTGGCTACTGGTATAAAGAGCTATTAATATCAGGTCTGGAGTGGTGGGCCTCTGTGGATCTCAGCCATGGGGCAATAGCCACATGATGGATAAGGAGGAGTTCAGGGCTAGGTTCTATGACACACAGGTAGAGAACCTGAACCCAGGGCTCTAACTGTGTTCTGGAACTCACATCGGGAACACTGGGATTGAGACCCTGTGATCCCCACAAGGGGTTTAACAGAATTGCTTTGGCAAAGAGGTGGCAGCCCTGGACTTAGTTGTGGCTTCTTGTGAGGAAACTCAGAGTAGTGGAAGACCTTGATAGTACCTGAAGGCGTTCTGTCGCCATCACTCCATCTGTGGGCCAAGCCTGGCAAGAGAAGCTGACCATCTATGCCCTCAGGAGCTCTCCTTGCCTTTATTTCTGATTTGTCTGCTCAAGAGCCATGCCTGGTCCCTGGTATCTGGGCAACAGCTGCTCAGTGACATCAAATTCGTGTTCCCCCCTTCACCGGCCACTCACCTCCACTCAGCCACCTCCCCCGATTTCCCATCCTTTAAAATAAAAAAAAAAAAAAGCAGTATAGAAAGAAAGAGAAAATAAGCTTTATTTGTGTGAGCCATCCCCGTTGTGCATAAGGCAAACTGTACTTTCCCTCAGAAAGTTAGGACAGACCTTGCTTTTCCTCATTTAGGAGATCCATTTTCTTTTTCTTATTTACCCCCACACTTGGTAAATCCATTTCTGACATGGTTTTCTGACTGAGCACTTCTGGGGCTCACGTTGGTCACCTCTAGGTTCTCACTATAGAAGTTGGTTCTGGGAGAAGAGGCAGAGGGTGGGCACAGCACAGGCAGCAGAATTAAGACTAGGAATGGTGGTACATGAAGATGTCTCAGGGTGGTATCCATTGGGGAAGGGAGGGGACAAGAAAGGAAGAGGTGGGGAAGGAGAGTGAAGTAACATTCTAGATCCTAATTATTATGATGACTCATGCTTGGTCATTTGAGTTCACTTTCAGAACCTCCCACCCATATTCTTCCTACTCAGCACTGAATTATGTACCATGGGGGTGGGGGGAAAAATAAAATATCCATTCCTTCATTCAACAGTTATTTCTGAGAATGTGCCAAGCATTTCAGCATTTCTGCCCAGGAGGAAATCTAGTTTTAATCAGACGGGGTACAGGTAAGCAGTGTCAAAGAGTTCAGGTACATGTAACTTACTAGAGTGCTTAGGGCTTCGGAGGCCAATTTTATTTTATTTTATTTTATTTTTGGTCTTTTTGAGACAGGTTCTCCCTGTAGTCCCAGCTGGCCTGGAACTCACTATGTAAACCAGGCTGGCCTTGAACTCAGAGAGATCTGCCTGCCTTTGCCTCCTGAGTACTGGGATTAAAGGCATGTACCACCAAGCCTGGCAAAGCCCGAATTATTTTATAGACTGTCAATTGTGGCTCATTCATCAAAAGACTGGCTTATACTCAGTCCAGTGTCCTTCTCTCTTCATCTGTGGCCTGCTGGAGGCGATGAGAACTTCCTTTTGGAAGTCCTATCAGTCCCAGACTTCATTCCTATATATCTTTTTAAAAAAATATTAATTTTATGTAGATGAGTGTATTGCCTGCATGTATGTAAGTGCACCCATGTTGTACAATGCCCATTCAGAAGAGGACAGAAGAGGACATCAGATTTTTCTGGAACTGGAGTTTCCAACAGTTGTTAGCTTCCCTGTGGGTGTTGGGAATTGAATCTGGGTCCCCTGCAAGAGCAGCCAGTGCTCTTAACCGCTGAGCCATCTCTCCAACCCGACTCCTGTATTTCTTTCCCTATAGATAGACTTCAGTGCTGACCAGATCGAAGGTGAGTATGAACAATCCCAAGTTCTACTCTCTGTTATACTTTCCTAGAGAAGGAGTGGTTGTCTTGTGGTAATAGTTATTACTACCATCCTAGCAAGCCTGTTAGGTACTGTCCTAGGCACTTTATATGGATTAACTCAATTTTTCTAACAACACTATGAGGTAGTAACTATTACTGCCCCCATGTAACATGTGGTGAAACTGAGGCACCAAAAGTTTGAGTGTTCTGTCCATTCTCACATGGCAAGCTGTGAGTTCAAGGCCAGCCTGGGATAGCTACATAGTGAATTTAGGATAATAGTCAAATTCACAGTACTCAATGTAAAGAGAGAAAACTCAGCAAGACAATGCTACCAGCACTGAGTGAGCATTTACAATGTGCTGGACAGTGCATTAAGAGATTTTATTATTTATTTATTTACTTATTTATTTTTAGTTTTCTTGAAATAGGATATCTTATAGCCCAGGCTAGTCTTGAACTTCTATGTAGCCAAGAACAATCCTGAACTTCTGATCCTCTTTCTCTACCTCCCATGTGCTGGGATTATAAAAATGCTACAAATTGAACTCAGGGCTTTGTGCATTCTAGGCAAACATTCTACCAATTGAGCTACATCTTTGGTTTGTGCATATGCACAGATACACAAGGATTACACAATTAAACAAAAAAGAGCTGTAAGTAATTTAAGCGGGGTAATCTGCTTTGCTTATAGAATAATTTGTAAGTAATCCATATGCAGCCTTTAAGGAGATAAGCAATTCTAAAGGAGATTAAAGTCACCCTTTCTCTCAAGTAACTCAGACATTCTCCTTTGGCTTATGCTGTTTAGTGAACCACTTCTTTATGCCTAGCACCAGGTGACTTCAGTGTTGCTGACAGTTCATATTATTCTCACTAATGCATTTGTTGAACCCAAATGAATTAGTCAGACATGGTGGCTCATGCCTGTAACCATGGGAGGCAGAGGTAGGAGGATCAGGAATGCAAAGTCATCCTCCTACGTAGCAAGTTTGAGACCAGCCTGGACTACATTAGACCTTGTCTTAAGAAAACAACAAACAGATGATGAAGAAGTAAGGCTATTTGCAAAGTGCTCAAGAGTGCCTTAATTTGATGATCTTGGATACCTGCTCTGCAACCTTGAGGTGCCAGGTCTTTCTTATACTGAACTGGCTCCAGAACTAGGAAACATGAGAACCTTTCATCTGTCCCCTTACGTCTGAGAACCACATGATTGGCACATTTTGTGATCCTCCCAGCAACCCACTCGGGTGGACATTGTGTCCCCACTTAAAGCTAAGAAGTGGAGGACCCACAGAAGTGGCACCAGTGGGTAAGTGGCAGAGCTGGTGTGCTCTGACTGTGGCCACAATGTCACCTTGTCTGACTGAAGAGCTCTCTTTCAGTTGGGAACTGGCAGTACTGATAACAGCTGATTTTGAATATGTCTTATCACTTTGCAAACTGCTTCCATACCCTGCCACTTCCCTCAACACTCAAAGTGACAGAGAGAATGGACAGAGAACAATTAGTCCTTTCTGTGCAGGAGGAAACTGAGACCCAGCTTGGTCATTTTCTACAGTTGAGTCTCCGCTATACCAGGAAAGGATGCAAGGGGAGGGTGGGAGAGACAGGAAATAAGTCAAATCCTGTAAGAAAGTGGGCGAAGAGAGTGTAGGTCCAGTGCTGGGACAGGTTATGGAGTCCTCAGGCAACTTTGGTTCTCAGACGATAGGATAGGAGCAGGTTCCTAGAGCAGCCTGGGACAGTAGCTGAAGGGAACTGTTGACATCTGTTAACAACTCCATTGAGCAGCCTATGGCCCCTTGGAGCAGGGGGCTGTATGTAGCTGAGTATCTTCCTACAGAGTTCAAAGAGGCCTTTTCATTGTTTGATCGGACTCCTTCTGGAGAGATGAAGATCACCTATGGGCAGTGTGGGGACGTGCTGCGGGCCCTGGGCCAGAACCCCACCAACGCGGAGGTGCTGCGTGTTTTGGGCAAACCCAAGCCTGAAGGTCAGTTGAGGGGTGGGGAGGCGGCTGGTTGACCTTCCAGGTATCTGTCCCACACCCTGGTCTCCTTTCAGCCTCTCTCTTTTCCCTTTTAGCTCTTTGGTTCAGCCATCCCTACCCATGTTGTGCTAGTCCCACTAAGTCTTTTGAAGGACATAGCCCCTTGTTCCTCTTTCGCTCATGAAATTGGGAGCTCCTGGGGCTCAGAAGAGACTGGCTATTTCTTTAGCATCTTCCCCTGACATGCATCCTCAGCCATGATGCCAAAGACATGACCATGGTAGGAAGGGACTCCTTTAACTGGTCACTTACCCATTCCTAACCCAGTAGCTCTTAGTTGATGTGTATGTCTTAGCTCTGTATTCCAAGATCACTGTGAATCATACCACAGATAATTTGGTTTTAATAATGGTTAGAACACCAAAGTTGGCAAATTTCTGCTATAAATTAGAGCAGATTCTAGATTAGCTCTGTTTGGGACAGGGCTTTCTGACACCCAAGAGCCTGTACTGGGCCCCAGGTCTGAAAGACCCTGGGAGAAGAAAAAGAATGTGACAGTTTAAGGGTCAAGTGGGGCAAGAAGACAAGGGAGTGCAAGAGGCAGGGGAGGACTGAGGGCCAGAGCCAGCACCCATCTTCACCTCACATAGTTTCCCCTTTAGAGGACAAGGCAGTGTGGGCAGAAAAGGGCTGGAGGACTAGGAGTCTGTGTCAGTAGGGTTTCTTATACCACTTCCATTTTGTGTGTGTGTGTGTGTTGATAGATAAAAATTGGGATGGAGAGCGAGTGTGCAGATGGAGGAAGGCACCGAGGCACAGATGGAATTCTCAGCGGGATACAGCTTTATTTCGCACGGGGCACCTTTCCCTCGGGGAAGGGAAAGATGTCAGGGAAGGGAAGGGAAAGATGTCAGGGAAGGGAAAGATGTCAGCCCATGGGTTGTTAGCTGGGACTTTATATATGGGGGCTTTAGGGTGTGGAAGGGGGGAATGTTTTGGGGGAGAAATCAGGGAGGGGGAAGCAGGAAAAGCAGGTAGGATTAGGGTCTGGAAGTGTTTACTTTTTCCCTCTTCAGATAAGAGAGAAACAGCTTCTAAAATCTCTGGTTATCAGGTAGAATCTGCTTATCGTATCTTTGGAGATCAGAGGGAAGGCAGACTGCTTCTCAGCAGAGTTTCTTTCCCTTGACTTCAAAGGTTAAGGTGAGGTCCCTGTTGGGGAGGGGGGAAACTGCTGCTGTTTGGAACCCTAACATCATGTGTGTGTGTGTGTGTGTGTGTGTGTGTGTGTGTGTGTATTCCTGAATGGTTATAAAAGAAGGAAATGCTAAATTCTTGATATTTTAAAATGATTTATGGTTGGGGATTTAGCTAAGAGGTAGAATACTTCCCTGGCATGCACAAGATCCTGTGTTCAAGCACCTGTAACATATATGCTTACACACAAACACACAGGGTTAACACCCTACAGTGTTCAAGAAATGTGCTATTTACAAGAGAATAGCCAATGTCAAGGATGATTGATTCCAGCACTTGTGCAGTATGCTAGACCAAGGGTAGAATCATACAGACATTTGTTTTTCTCAATCCTATTAGTTTTCCTGTGACTCTGTCATTGATTCACTGTCTCATCTAGAAGCATCTGTGGCCCAAGCCCTGGGTTCTGTGAGAGCGGGGAAGAGGGCTCTGGCCCTCTGCTCCCTGAGTATCTGCTTATGTGATGGTCTCTGTCTGTTTCCATGCTCTTTGGAAGAGATGAATTCCAAGATGCTGGACTTCGAGACCTTCCTGCCCATCCTGCAACACATCTCCCGCAACAAGGAGCAGGGCACCTACGAGGACTTTGTGGAGGGACTGCGAGTTTTTGACAAGGAGAGCAATGGCACAGTCATGGGGGCTGAGCTTCGCCATGTTCTTGCCACCCTGGGTATGTCAGCTTGGCAGGGATGAAGATCA
The DNA here is from genome assembly GCF_000622305.1 of Nannospalax galili. Classification (NCBI taxonomy): domain Eukaryota; kingdom Metazoa; phylum Chordata; class Mammalia; order Rodentia; family Spalacidae; genus Nannospalax; species Nannospalax galili. The sequence goes on along the minus strand of NW_008358632.1, from coordinate 994,167 downwards.
TATGAGAGTGACTGAAGGGTAGGAGGGGTCATATGATGAGGTATATCCAAGGGTCCCTACATTTGGTGGATGACATCTTGATTCAGTGTCTGCCTCCCTGGGTTCTGTGGGAACAGCCCCCCATCTCTTCTAGCAACGGGGTTTGCCCAGTGGGTAGCAGGGGTTGGGAGAGAGTAGCTGACAGAACAGGGGTTGACAAGGGGCTTCTGTCTTATTCTTTGCCTTTGTTACTGTAAGCAGAGGGAGAGGCTTCAGAGTGGGCCTTGAGACCTTTGACTCCATCCTCAAGTCTTTTTTAAGACTTGGCATGAACTACTTCCTAGATCTAGGGTGGACTTTATTTTATTTATTATTTTATTTTATGTATATGAGTGTATCACCTGCATGTATATAAATGCACCCATATTGTACGATGCCTGTGGAGGCCAGAGGAGGGCATCAGATTCCCTGGAACTGGAGCCACAGATGGTTGTTAGCTGCCTTGTGGGTGCTGGGAACCCACACCAGGTCCTCTGCAAGAGCAGCCTGTGCTTTTAACTGCTGAGCCAACTCTCCAGTTTAAGGTGGACTTTAAACCTTAGAAGTGCTTCAGTTTTGCCTGTCCCTTCTCTACCACTTGTCATAAAGACCCTATCCCCTCTGACCCCACTCCCCGATCTCAGGAGAGAAGATGAGTGAGGCTGAGGTGGAGCAACTGTTGTCCGGGCAAGAGGATGCCAATGGCTGCATCAATTATGAAGGTATTGGTCCTTCTTTGCTTCTCAGGGTGCCCAGGGTAGGAGGGTTGCATGGAATGGGCTGGACCAGTCCAGAGGCTGAGGGATATGTGTCTCCGATGTGGTGTGGCAGACTCTCCCTGGATGCTGTTCTTTGATATCCTGGGAGTAAACAATCTGGTATAATAGAAGAGGCATGTTTAAAAAATATATTATTAGTGTGTGTGTGTGTGTGTGTGTGTGTGTGTGTGTGTGTGATGTGAGTATGGGCATGCATACATGCGTGTGTCCTAGGACAGTTTTTGGAATTGTTTCTCTCCTTTACTAGGGATTGAACTCAGGTTGTCAGACTTGCACGGCAAGCACTTTTACCCATTGAGCCATCTCTCTGGCCCAGGAGAATGGCTTTTGGAGACAGCTCTGTGATAACCATCTGTGTGCCTTTAATCAAGCCACTTATCTCTGTGCCTCAATTTTCCCAACTGAGCAGTGGGCATGCTAGCTCATGTCATCTAATATCAACACCAATTGGACACAGAGCAGAGATTAGGTCTTTTCCCTCTTCTGCCCCCTCTCCACCGACCCTCAAGTAAGAGAATTACCACCTGCAGAAGAGGCAGGGGAAGGTTGGAAGTGTGGGGAAGGGGAAGCGATCTGAGAAGTAGAGAGGAGAGTGAAGCTTTGAGGGGCTCTGTGTCAGTGGCTGACTTTTATTTTCTTTCCCAGCCTTTGTCAAGCACATCATGTCTGGGTGAAGCACATTTCTCCAGGGTGAGTCCAGCTTCTCCCTTGAAGTCTCTCCTGAGTGTTTTGGGGCTTAGGGGCAATACCACATGTCCTGGAAGTCTTTTTGCTCCAGCCTTGTCCTCTAAAGAAGAAACTATGTGGGGTGAAAATGGGAGGACAGCCTGGTGCTACCAGCTTGGTGCTGGCTCTGGCCCTCAGTCCTTCCCTGCCTCTTGCACTCCTCTGTCTTCTCGAATCATTTGACTCTTAAATGGTCACATTCTCCACTTAGTGATATGTGGTTGTGATAAGGGGCTGGGGTGTGGGAGGGAGATATGCTCTTTTCATCTTGCGCTTTCTTTCAGGTGCCTGGCCCTGGTCTTAGCCATCCTAGGGAGAGTTAGTGAGAGACCTACAGTGATTGTCATGGAGTTTTGGACTTACCACCATGTCACAGCTCTGGGATGTCTTGGGCACATAGCCCTCCCTGTTAATAAACAGCCTTAACAAGGATTCTCACAGTCCCTGGGTTGTTTTTAAAATCCCAGTTAAGCTGGGTGTGGTGGCGCACACCTTTAATCCCAGCACTCGGGAGGCAGAGGCAGGCGGATCTCTGTGAGTTCAAGGCCAGCCTGGTCTACATAGTGAGTTCCAGGACTGCTGGGGCTACAGGGAGACCCTGTCTCAAAAAGATTAAAAAAAATCCAATTAATGGAGTTGATTTGTGCATGCGCATGTGCGTGTGTCCATGCCTCTGTGTGTGTGTGTGTGTGTGTGTGTGTGTGTGTAATAACATCCCCTGAGGCCTCACATGTTCTTGAGAAATGATTTGGATCTGGGAGCTGGGAGAAAGGACAAAAGCCAAGGATCTAGAAATAGTGGCATCAGACATATGAGCAAGAGTCCTAGAAGGGCCTGAAGCTTGACAAGCCAGGGATTTCACTCCCCAATAAAGCTCCCTCTCCACTGGTCACTCCTAAGTGGAAAGCAGGAAGAGGGCCACCAAGGGCTGTCAGGGATCCCTCAAAGAATCTTTGCTGTTTCTTCTGTTCTTTAAAAAAACATATCAGGCATAGTAACACATACCTTAATCCCAGGATTGGAGAGATGGAGAACCAGAAGTACAAAATCATCCTCAGCTACAGTATTCAAAGCCAGCACAGAGTTTATGAGATCCTGCCTCAAAAAAAAAAAAAGATCATTTGTCTGAGGGTGCTGCTCAGTGGTAGAACACTTGCTTAGTATGTATGAGACCTTGTATTAGATCCCCAGAACTTAAATGTGGGGGATGGGGCTGGAGAGATGTTTCAGTGGTTAAGAACACTGATTGCTCTTGCACAGGACACAGGTTCTATTCTCAGCACCCACATGGTGGCCCACAATTGCCTGTAACTCTAGTTCCAGGAGATCCAATGCCCTCTTCTGGCCTCCTTGGGCTCCTGCACACATGTGATGAATATAAACTTAGGCAGCCACACACCTATATATACAAAAATAATAAACAAGTCTTTAAAAATGTGGTAAAACACAGATAACATAAACCTGAGCATGATATACATTTTAAAATAATCAGTTCATAAATAAAATAAAAATAAATCTTATAAAGATTAAAAGAATATTCATGTTGTGGGCTGGAGTTGCAACTCAGTGGTAGATCACTTGCCTAGCATACACAAGTATGTTAAGTAGTGTTAAGACTACTCATGTTTTGGGGCTGGAGAGCTGGTTTAGTAGTTGAAAATGCTTGCTTCTCTTCTAGAGGATCTGAGATTTGGTTCCCAACACCCACATTTAGGTGGTTCATAACTGCCTGTAACTCCAGCTCCAGGGGATCCAATGCTTTCTTGTGGCCTCCCAGGGCACCTCCATGCCCGGCATACACACATACACATAAATAAAATAAAAATAAGTCTTACAAAGAACAAAAGAATGTTGACACCATGGGCAGGAGATTCGACTCAATGGTAGAGAACTTGCCTAGCATACACAAGGTTCTGGGTTTGTTACCATTTTTGTATTTATTAACCCTACCCCATCCTGGACAATCAGCATTCTTTCTGTATTGACCATGCAATTTCTAAATTTGACCACTCAGGATAAGTATACTTATGCAATGTTTGTCCTTTTGTGACTAGCTTTTTCATTCAGCATAATCCACGTTGTATCTTGTATCAGAGTTTCCATCTTTTTTAGGGCTAAAGAACACTCCATCGTACAGTGTTTGGACAGAATGTGGTTTGGCTTGGGTCCTGGCCTCCCTGCCCCCAACCTCCCCTTCTCCCCCTAGTCTCACTATATAGCCCTGGCTGACCTGGAATTTGTTATGTAGATCTTGCTGGTGTTGAACTCACAGAGATCACCTACCTCTGCCACCCCAGTGCTGGCATTAAAGGCTTGTACCACCACTTCCTGTCTGGTCCTGGCTTCTTGATATGGACCATTGAAATGTCACTTCCTCTGAGTGTAAAGCCCCTGGTCCCTGCTTCAGCCCTGCTTGTTCTGGTTATCTTGCTGACTCAGACCCTGATTCTCGTTCAGAGCCCTGGAAAAGATCAGTGTTGGCTGTCAGAGATCAGGGAGTTCAAGCTTTGCGGTCAGCGGAGTGGGAAAAGCCAAGTGAAAAAAGATAGAAAACTAGTGATTGGGAAAAAGGAGAAAGACAATGGAAAGTTGAAGACACAGATGTATGAATATAAGTTGTTCAGGGGCTCAGTCACCCCAGTATGGGGATCCCTATACCCCCGAGACTCCCCCAGGGTGGAGTGAGTACTTCACAGCCTTTCTTCTGCCCTGACTGTTGGGCACCAGCCATGGGTCTTTGTGGACCATCTGTGAAGTCCAGCCACAGTTGCCTGCATTTGCATGGGCCAAAATGTGACCTTCTCAGAATTTACGGACTGGCTTAGGAGTTGGACCAAGACTGGGGGTTTTTGCCCTTCCTTCATTTTTTTTTTTTTTTTTTTTTTAAAATTTTATGTGTATGAGTGTATTGCCTGCATGTAGATAGGTGTACCCGAGTCGTGCAATGCCCATGGAGGTCAGAAGAGGGCATCAGATCCCCTGGAACTGGAGTTACGGACAGTTGTTAGCTGCCATGTGGGTGCTAGGAATCAAACCCAGGTCTTTTGCAAGAGCAGCCAGTGCTCATAACCACTGAGTCATCTCTCCAGTCCCAGCCTTCTTAAGGAAGGACTCCAGTTTGGGGAAGCATAAAGCTGACCCACAAATCCAGAGACCCTTACATAGTTGGAAGGGATTGTGGAGTGCAATTCTCTTTTTTTCCCTTAGGAAAGGGATGAGTTTTGCTATAGTGCTCAGACTGGTTTCAAACTTGAGAACCTCCTGCCTTACCTTCCCCGGTACTGGGACTACAGTTATGCGCCCATTACACCTGGCTCAGTTCTCAAACTTTGTTTTACCATAACAGCCTTTCACATAATGTAAATGTTGCAAGGAAGACGGTGCATGAAGCCAAAGAGAACAGTGTCTCTCTGGCTGAGGAACTGCGGGCCAGCTTCTTGGAGCCTCTAGGTGGGAACCTTGGCTGGCTCACAGCAGGGTCCCTGGTTTAGTCAGCACTTCTAATTGTAACAAGGAAATGAATTGTTAGAGGCAGAGTGACTTACTCAAGAATACAGCTAGTTGAAGGGAGGCCCCTCTTCCCTGAATCCCATATGTAAATTTTGTCAACTTATCAACCTGCCTTTGAAATTTTTTTCAGGCTTAGCTTTTGGGACTCATTTCTCTTTTGTCCCATACTTCTTTGACTATTTTTAAATTTTCTTGTTCTGTGTGTGTGTGTGTGTGTGTGTGTGTGTGTGTGTGTGTTATATGTACATGTTTATGTGGGTATGTATACTTGTGTACTATGTATACCTGTGTACGTATGTTAGAGGCCAGAGGTTGATCTCAGGTATCTTCCTCAATTGTTCTTTGTGTCCCCTCCCTCCCTTCCTCCCTCCCTCCCTCACTCCCCACCTTCCCTCCCTTTTTTTTTTCTCTTTTTTTTTTTTTTCTCTCCTCCTCCCCCCCCCCCTCCTCCTCATCCCCTTCTTCCTGCTCCTCTTCCTCCTCCTCCTCCTGCTCCTCTTCCTCTTCTTCCTCCTCCTCCTCCTCCTCCTGCTTCTGCTCCTCCTCCTCCTGCTCCTGCTCCTCCTCCTCCTGCTCTTCTTCCTCCTCCTGCTCCTCCTCCTCTTCCCCTTCCTCTTTCTCCTAATTCTCCTCCTCCCCTCTTCTCCTGCTTTCCTTTCCTTCTCTTCCTCATCTTCCATCTCCCCTTCCTCCTTCTTTCCTCCTTCTTTGACTATTTTTAAATTTTCTTGTTCTGTGTGTGTGTGTGTGTGTGTGTGTGTGTGTGTGTGTGTGTTATATGTACATGTTTATGTGGGTATGTATACTTGTGTACTATGTATACCTGTGTACGTATGTTAGAGGCCAGAGGTTGATCTCAGGTATCTTCCTCAATTGTTCTTTGTGTCCCCTCCCTCCCTTCCTCCCTCCCTCCCTCCCTCCCTCCCTTCCTTCCTTTCTTTTTTCCTTTTTTTCTTCTGTCCTTCCCTCCCTCCCCTCCCCTCGCTCCTGTCTCCTGTTCTTCCCTTCCTCCTTCTCTCTCCCCCTCCCTTCCTTTCTTCCTTTCTTCCATAACCCACTGAATCCAGTTTGTGCTGTTCATATACTCTTTAGTGTGGGGCCATCTGTTAGAACATGGTGCCACCTATCAGGGGACACAGTTTTAAAGAAAACAGACTCTTCCGCTCCCCCAGAAGCCATCAACTGTCAATATCTCCTTAGCTAAGGGTAGGAACCTGTGAACTCTTCTCTCTTCCATGCTGGAATGCTGACTAGTTTGGTCTTGTGCAGGTAAGCACAGCTGCTGTGAGTTCACGGGTGCAACAGTCCTGCTGTGCCCAGAAGACACAGTTTCACTCTGGTCCTCCCCTTCACTGTGGTCCTCCCTGGCCTCTGACTCTTACAGTCTTTCTGCTTGCTCTCCTGCATGCATCTCACAATTTAACAGGAGGATAATATAGCTGATAGTTATTGAGCATAGTATCCATTATGATTGTATTTGGCTATGAGTTGCAAAGACCAAAAACCAGTAGCCTAAAAGTGATGGGACTGGAGAGATGGTTCAGCCTTTTAGAGTACCTGCTGCTCTTGCAGGGGACCTGGGTTTGGTTCCCAGCACCCACATGACTGTTCACAACCAGTTTCATGTGAATCTGATACCTTCTGTTGGCCTCCATGAGCACCAGACATGTACATGGTACACATATATACATACATACATTCAAGCAAACACTCAAACATTTTAAAAAAGAGAGAGATGGGTGTGGTGATACATGTTTATATCAGAACTTGGAAAGTGGAAGCAGAGGGATCAGGAATTCAAAGTATCCCTGGACAATATGAGATCCTGTCTCAAACAAAACAAAACAAAACAAACAACAACAAAACCCCCAAACAACAAACAATCAGATAAACAAACAAAACCCCCCAAAATCAAACGGAAGTACATTCATTCCTTTCCTCTCCCATTGATATCCAGGGCTTGAATGATAGTCATTCTCCACAAAGTAGAATTCATGTCCTTATAATATGTGAATCCAATATCAGAATCCAAGATGGCTGTTGCTACTCAGGCCTCGCATCCACTGAAGAAACAACTGAGGAACATTTCCTGTTGGGTTAATTTCTTCAGGAATCGGCATGACCAATACATCCCCTTTGTGGTGTTGGGTTTGTTTAAGTGAAGACAGAAGAAACTCCTGTCCTTTTATTTCTCTGGCCAAAGTTTAAGGAAGGCTCTTGCTTGATCCCATCCTATGGACTGACAGTATGTGATGAGACGACACAGGGCAGCTGCCTGTGTGGAAGGATGAATGTGCACGTAAGACTGGGCTCACTGCCCATCCCAGACACTAAGTCTGTAAACAAAGAGCTCAATTCAAGCCTCCGTGGAGCTGTCTGTTCCAGGTCAGAGAGGAAGTGCCGCTTTGTCAGAGGGAATAAACTGGGCAGAGAACAGAGGCAAGGCTCAGACAAGGCTGGGAGCAGGCCCTGCTGACCCCACTCCCACTGTTCCTTTCCTAACTCCGAAGTATCTGGCTCCTTAGATTTTGATCCAGCCCAGAGTCTCTCCTACCTGTAGATAGAATATGAGGAAAGTGAACCTTAGAGATAATGTGATCATGAAATGGGGTCCCTTGAAGTCAAAGGTAAATTTCGGAGAGATAGTAGAAGGCATCAAAAATGTGCTGAACACTGACTATGTGCCAGCCACCATGCACATCACAGCCACGCCTTCCTAGAGACCCAGTGTCAACAACTTAAAAATATAATAATATTAATAAGGGCTGTGAATGTAGCTCAGTGGTAGAGGGCTTGCCTAACATGCATGGGCCCTAGATTCAATTCCCACGACTGCAATAAGCAAGCAAACAAATACTTTTGGGCTCATGTGATGGTTAATGTTGTCAACTTGACACAATCTCGAATCATTTGGTGTGCTGGATGGCTTTAGTGTCAACTTGACACACCTGGGTTGAGAGAGCCTCAATTGGGGTATTGTAGCCATAGGACTGGCCTGTGGCTAGGTCTGTGGGGCTTCTTGATTGGTGAATGAAGTGGGAGGGCCCAGCCCACTGTGGGTGGTGCCACCCCTGGACAGGTGGGCCTGTGTTGCATAAGAAAGCAGGCTGAGCAGGGGCCAGGGAGCAAGCCAGTAAGCAGCATTCCTCCATGGCCTGTGCTCTAGCTCCTGCCTCCAGGTTCCTGCCCTGAGTTCCTACCTTGGGCTCCCTGATGAACTGCAACCTGGGAGGTGTAAGCTGAATAAACCCTTTCCTCCCCAAGTTGGTAGTGGTCAGAGTGTTTTGTCACAGCAATGGAGAAACAAGCTAGAACACCTGGAAGGGAGTCTCAATGAGAGATTGTCTAGATCAGGTTGGACTGTGGGCATGTCTGTGAGGGATTGTCTTGATATTAATTGAGGTGCAAAGACCTCTACCACTGTGAGTGGCATCATTTCCTAGGCAGAGGATCCTGGACTGCATAAGAGTGAAGAAAGCCAGCTGAGCATAAGCATTGTGCTTGAATTCACTGCTTTTTGCTCTTAGCTGTGGATGATGTCTGATCTGTTCTCTCAAGTTCCTGGCTGTAACCTGGAATTGTGACCCAAGCAAGCCCATTCTCTCTTATGTTGTTTTTTGTCAGGATATTTTATCACAGCAAAAGGAAAAGAAACAGAAACAGCTGGGAATGTGGCTCAGTTGGTACAATGCTTGCCTAGCATGCACGAGGTCCTGGGTTTGATCTCCAGCACTGCATGAACTGGGCCTGGTGGAACACACCTGTAATCCTAGCATTTGGGAGGTAGAGGCAGGAGGATAAGAACTTCAAGGCTAGCCTCAGCTACACAGTTTGGGCTACATGGGCAGGAGGATGGCAAGTTTGAGACCAGTCTGGGCTACATAGAGATTCAAGGCTAGCCAGAAGGAAGAAGAGGAAGAGGAGGAGCTTCTTAACTCAAATTTTCTAGTTTCCGCCCCTCTAGTTAAAGGCTGCAGTGTGGCATATTAATATTCCTATAAACACTATTTTCATCAAATTGCCTGATTAGGATTTACAGAGGCTCCTTGTGGCCCACTGGGTCATTTCCAGATCTTTCTGTCTAGTTCTAAGGCCTGTCTTTATTTTTCCTGGTTTAGGAGCATCATTTGCTGTGGCCCACTGACCTCCATCCTCTGCTAGCTCCCCTATGTTTCCTCTTCTTCCTAGCTCCTTGCAGGACCTCTGATGTAGCTCATTTCTCCCCCTTTGGAACTGTAGTTATGGATGGTTTTTAGCTGCCATCTGGGTGCTGGGAGTCAAACCTGGGTCTTCTGAGGAGCAACCCATGAGTCATCTCTCCAGCCCCATTCAGTTAAATTTTTTTATTAGCATACATATTATTTTCATACATAACATTGGATTTCATTATGATATTTTCACATATATACAATATATTGATCATACCACATTATCCTCTCTTGTCCCTGTTCCACTGCTGTTGATCCCGTTCTTCCCAACAAGTGCCCCCACTACTTTGATGTCTTTTTTGTTGGTGACCCAATGAGGTTCATTAGGATTGCTTACAGGCATGTGGGAGAGAGGCAGGGGCATTTTACCAGTGGCTATACCACTAAACAAAATCTCTCTCTCTCCCCCAGCAACCATTAACCACCTATAGAGCCTCAGGGAGGATGCTGATGAGCCCAGTCTTGTGCAGGTATTGTTCAGGTAATCACAGTTGCTGTGAGTTTGAGTGCTATAGCCATACCATGGCCAGAAGACAGCATTCCACAACACTCCACCCCATCTTCTGGCTTCTTCCATGTTCCCTAAGCCTTGGGTGGTGTGATATCAGTGTCTCATTTATGAATGAGCACTCAACAGTTACTTTTTTCTCAGCACTTTGACCAGTTTTGAGTCTCTATAGTTACTGCTGACCCCTGCTGAAAGAAGCTTCTTTGATCAAAGCTGATCTATGGGACTAAACATAATTATTTAGAAGGCAATTTGACAAGCATATCACATCCATTTAGCAAAACAACAGTTATAGCTTTCCCACTAGGGCCTATGATTTCCCTAGCCACAGACTTTTGACCAGGTTTACAGTACCAGATGTGAATTCCCTCTTGTGCACCAGGTCTCAGACTTGCTATTATTGCGCCAGTGGGCACATCTTGTGTGACTGATCAGTATAGTAGCAGCATTAAAATTATTCTACACCTTCAGATCCAAGTCAGGCTTGTCCCTTCCCTTTGGCTTTCTTTGCTGTCATAGATAAAACAAACACTCCCCTTTAACAGAGGTCTCAGTGCTAATCAGTGATAGCTACAGCCTACTGTTCTTAACAAGGAAGAACTGAAGATGTCCGAGCTAGAGGTCTCTTAGATTTCTAGTCATGTAATCACCTGAAGGCAGTGTTTAGCGCAGTGCCACTGTCTGTTTGGCATGCAAAAACTCTGGTTTACTGGGTCATTTGAGGTAATACTACGTTAATGATGGCTGGAGGTGCTATGTCCAGTTATCACCACTAGATGGCAGAATTGCAGCAGTATGCTTCTACATGGATCCACGACGTTCAACAGAGTGATCATGGTGTTCCAAGAAATTTGAGGAAAACATAATCTAGCTTGGGCTGGAAGGAAACTTCAGAAGTCACTTAGTTTATCTTTGTGCCTTCAGACAAATGGAGGTTTTGTTTACTTTCAAAGATTCACAGCAATTAGTTAGCTTGAGCTTCAGCACAATGGTTTTGCAATGAGGGTCACAGAGAGGACACTATTGTGGAAATGTGGATTCCAGGCATCTGACCCGGTTTGGCTCCTAAATCACATGCCCATTTTGCCTTAATCTCTTAGGATGTAAAGTAAGGGGGTAGACTGGATCATCTTTAAATTTTTTTATTACATTTATCGTCTGTGTGCGCGCACACGTGTATGTGTGTGCACACATGTGCATGCACCACAGTATACATGTGGAAGTCAGAGGACAACTTACAGCAGTTAGTTTTCTCCTTCCACCATGTGGGTCCTGGGGATTGAACTCATGTTGTAAGGTTTGGCAGCAAGTGCCTTTACCTGATGAGCCATCTTAATAGCAATCCTGAATCATCTTTAGTGTTTCTTCTAGCTCTGATCCTGATTGGTAGAATTCATTAAGTTCCTCTTGCTATTATTCAGCTTTAGTCCATTAGTGTGTATGTAGGCATGCATGTGTGTCTGAAGGGGCCGGGAGAAAGGGGTAGGTCCCTGGAGCTGGAGTTACAGGCAGTTGTGAGCTGCCTAGTGTTGGTGCTGGGAACCCAACTTGGATCCTCTGGAAGAGCAGTAAGTGCTAACTGCTGAGCCATCTCTCCAGCCTGCCACCTTATTTTTTGAGACAGGGTCTGTCACTGAACCTGGAGCTCACTGTTTTGGTAAGACTGGCTGGACAGTGAGCTCCAGGGATCCTCCTGTCTCTGTCTCCCCAGTGCTGGAATTGCAGAAGTTCACTGCTGTGTGGCTTTTTAATGTGGGCACTGGGGATCCAAACTCAGGTCATCATGCTTGTATTGGAAACACTTTACTGATTGAGTCTTCTCCCTAGCCCATTTATTTTTCCTGAGACAGGGTGTCACTATGTAGCTCTGGCTGTCCTGGAACTCACAGAAATCCTCTTGAGTGCTGGACTTAAAGGCGGGAACCACCATTCCCAGCAACCCAGCCCATTAAAAAATTCTTATTGTGTATATGTTCACGAAACCTTAAGTGATGGAAAATGTTCATTTGCAATAACTGTGAATGTGCACTAGTGGATGCTTAAGGAGTCAGAAAACAGTCACTCATGGTGTCTCCTTCCATGAGTTCATAATCTACCTGAAGGAAAATGATGTGTATGGAAAAAGTTAAACTACGTTGGAAGACAAACCAGAGTGTGTCTAAGGACTGAGAGAGAGGTGCAAGTCCAGAGCAAAAGAGAAGGAAGGGAGCAGGAGGAGCAGGAAGGAGGAAGGGAGGGAGCTTCATGGAAGACATGTGATAAGCTTGGATAGAATTTAAATAGACAAGGATGGTGGTAAATGGGATTTTAGCTATTTAGGAGGCTGAGGCAAGAGGATTGAAAATTAAGGCTTGCCTGGGCTACAGAGTTGGTTCATGACCAGTTGGGCAACTTAGTGAGGCAAGATGTTGTCTCAAAAAAAGTAAAAACAAGCAAACAAAACAAAACACAACCAAAAAACAAATCAAGCATGGTGACATACTATGGTAATCCCAGCACTGTGGAGACAGAGACAAGATCAGAGGTTCAAGATCATCCTTGGATACATAGTGAGTTCCAGGTCAGCCTGGGCCATATGAGACCCTGTCTCTAAATAAATAAATAAATAAATAAATAAATAAATAAATAAACAAACAAACAAACAAATAAATGTAAACCAATAGGGCTGGGGCTATAACTCAGCAGTAGAGTGCTTGCCTAGCTGTAGCATGAAAAGCCCTAGGTTCAATCCCAAGCACCACACACCTAGATAAGAACTATAATCAAAGTCCTTGACTTTCTAGGAATTAGGTAAAAAGGAGTAAGAATGAAAGGAGAGAAAAAGGAGAGGGAAAGACGGAGTGAGGGAGGAGGGATGTGCAGCCTCACTCAGGGGAAGAGAAGTGAAGAACTCTGAGCACAGCCCAGGAAAATGCTCATTCCACTCTCCTGCCCTTGTAGGAGCACAGAAGCAGAGGCTTTCAGGGACAGAGGAGACCTCTCGTTTGGACCTTTTCACAAAATCTCTATAATGCAGCTGTGTGTGGTGGCTTATGCCTCTAATCCTAGCATGTAGGGAGGGCGAAACAGGAAAATTACTGTGAGTTTGAGGCCAGTCTGGGCTAAAGAGAGCCTGACTAAAAAACAAGCAGGCAAGCAAAGAAACAAAAAGCCTAGAGCAGCAAAAATATCCCTGTAACACAATTGCGAGTTTTTTCTTGGGTACCTACCACTACATGGAACTCACTATTTCCCAACACAGGCTACTCCGTTAGAGGGGAAATTTCACAGACTACATTTTTCCTAGTAGGGATGAGGTACCTAGATCCCTAAGGTTTTCTTTTTTCTCTTTCTTTCTTTCTTTCTTTCTTTCTTTCTTTCTTTCTTTCTTTCTTTCTTTCTTTCTTTCTCTCTCTCTCTCTCTCTCTCTCTCTCTCTCTCTCTCTCTCTCTCTTTCTTTCTTTTTTTTTTTTTTTTTTTTTTTTTTTTTTTTTTTTTGAGACAGGGTCCTCCTATAGTCCCAGCTGGCCTGGAACTTGATATTGAGACCAGGCTGGCCTTGAACTCACAGAGATCCACTGTCTCTGCCTCTCAAGTGCTGCGATTAAAGGTGTGCGCCACCACATCAGGCATCCCTAAGGTTTTCATTTGTTGCTCTGTATTTGTCTCCCAAATGAACCCAGTAAAGATCTAAGACCAGGGCCTTGGAAAGATGGCACAGCAGTTAAGTACTGCTGTTACAAAGGACCCAAGAATCCATGTTGGGCAGCTCACAACCACCTGTAACTTCAGCTCCAGAGGATCTGACGCCCTCTTCTGACCTCTGCAGGCACCTGCACTCATGTGCACATGCCCACATGCGGAAGTCCTCCATACTTCCCACCATAATTAAAAATAAAAATAAACCTAAAAATCAGATTAAAAACCATTCCCCAAGAAATAAGTTGGAATTTCCTCTTTTCTCAGTCAAACACCCCAGCTGGTGCACTAGTTCCAGGCCGAGAAACTTGACTCTGTGCAGTGTGGCCACTTGTTCTCAGATTTGTTCTTCCTTGCATCTCAGCTCCCTTCAAGCAATGCATTTCACAATCTGATGCATTTTCACAGTCTGATATTAATCTATTTGGCAATAAAAGATGAAACTGAAGTCCAAATACAGGTTAAGATGTCACACTGACACATACTGTGTGTGTCCCTCCTGCTCTGGCTCTGAACATAAGTAAAATCCGTTTTGTTGTTTTTGACATTAAAAATATTTATCTTTTATTTATTGGTGTGTAGTGTATATTTATTGCTGCAGGTGTGTGCACATGTGTGTGCATGTGTGTGTGTGTGTGGAGGCTGGAAGTAGAATGTTGTGCGTATCTTTCCTTGATTGCTCTCTCTCTCTCTCTCTTTTTTTTTTAAAGTGTTTTGAGACAGGGTTTCTCACTGAACCTGAAGCTTGTTGATTTGGCTAGGCTGGCTGGCCAATGAGCTTCAGGAATCCTCCTGTCTCCGTGTATGCCCCTCACCCAGCAGTCCTGGGGTTATACACACATGCTACTTTTTAATGTGGGTTCTGGGTATCTGAACTCAGGCCTGTATGTTTGCATGGCAGGCACTTTGCTGATTGAACTACCTTTTCAGCCCTAAATAATTTGTTTAAATCTCATTTTGAATTTTGGGCTTTATTGGCATAGCTCCTTGCCATAATTTTGTCTGTAAGTAGCACTGAGCTGTCCCTCCCTCTTGTGCCATGTTAAAGAATGCCACAGAATTCTCTTTCCTCAGCTCCATCAACTCTATGGACTCCATTCCTCACTTGTTTCTTTATTTAATTATTTTCAAACTACATTGTTAGCATTTCGCTGCAGAGTACCAGTCGTTCCTTTTGTGATAGGAACAGAAATACTTAACCATAAAAGACTCTTGTGGGCGTATTTGTGCTCTTTTTCCAAGAAAAGATTTTGTACTTTGCTATCGTATTTTCCAAGGGGTCAGAAATCCAAAAAAGGTTAAGAAGCACTGTTTAGAGCCTTTGTGGGATTCTGTTTATCTTTTCACTGGATGTTTTGACATTGCATCTGGCCAGTCCAGTCTTCCTCCCTGGCCACCATGAACTTGACAACAATTCATCTCCTTTTCCCAGGACTCTCTTTGTTTCTATCTTCCCCCACCCTGCCATTCTTTGGGGGCACACTTGGGTTTAGAGAGGCAGTTCCACAAACTACTTTTACTTCTGTGGCCCCATGTTTGGCAGCAAAAGCATTCTCACCAAGATCCTTTGATTTTTGTTTGCTTTCTAAGAGAGCCTCACTACATAGTCCAGCCTGGTCCAGAACTCACAATTCTCCTGTTCCAGCATCCAGAGCACTGGATTACAGGTGTGTGTCATCATGCCAGTGCTCCTCTGAAGCTTGTTCCAGACCTTGCTGGAATCGTGTAGGGCACTTGCTGCTTACACAGAATGAGGGTGCAGACCCACATACTGCTGAGGCCACCTTTCCAATTTTCCTTTATCAGATTCTGGTGGCTTGCACTAGGCCTCCCCCCTCAGACAGATGTGGTCCCTGCCCATCTTCTTGACAGTCAGCACTCTCCCAAGCACCATCTCTTGCCAGTTTAACTTTTCTTTAGAATGGAGGCTATTGTCAAACAAGAGTAATTGCCATCTCACAAAGAATCGTAATCATTTTGCATTTATAAACATCATATATGCTATTAGTTGTTGGGAACAGAAGTGTCACATTGTAACTGAACTGATGTGGGGATAGGGAGTTAGGATGTCCACACCTCGGTTTTTTTTGTGTTAACTTTGGCTTTGGCATGAGAGAACTTGAGCCAGGTGTTGGGCTGTTCTGCTTTCATTTTCTTGGGCCCGGAGGACCAAAGGAGACTTAAATAACGGCCTCTTTGATCCTACCCCTTCCTCCATTCCATTCCCTTTCATGCCAACTCTCAAGTCTGTGCCCCACATGTTAAAGGTCAAAGATCTAGCATTAAAAAACCCCAGGTAACAGTACTAGTTGGAATGTGGAGAGACTTCATGTATTGCCTTGATGTTAATGTATTCTATTGCTGGTATTGTTTTGAAGTAGAATCCTCTGTCTCTGCACACACACACACACACACACACACACACACACACACACCCTCATGCTGGAAACCTCATCAACTATGTCACACTCCTAGTTCTTTAATTAGAATTTAATCTTTATGTTATAATGCCAGCGTCTGGTTTCTTACAATAGTGGCTGATATTTTGCCCAGCCTTTGGGGTTTATAAATCAAATTCTTGCCCTTAGGGAATATTAAGCCTAACAAGCAACCAGAGTCATGTATTGCACACAAATAAAATATACCAAGTAGAAGGCAAATAACTGTAAGATAGATATTAAAAAAAGAAGCGGGGAGGAGGTCGGGTTATTTACAATTGGGAGATCAGAAGAACCTTTTGGAGGAGAAGTTGCTATTGAACTCATACCTTAGAAGGGTGGGAGTGACAGGCATATTCATAGAAGCTCTAGAGAAGTGATTATGAGCATTGTCTCATTGAGATGTAGCTTACTGGTAGAACATTTGCTCAGAATTATATATATATGAGAGAATATATGAGAGACAGTGACAACAGTCTCAGTAAAAGAAGAAAATGCAAGAGTATTTTTAAAGGAAACAAAAGCCTAATAGAATACCTAGTAAATAAATGGAGAGATAATGAATGACCACGATGAATCAGAGGCTCCCATGGTCCCTTGGCATGGACTCAGCGGTGCCAACACCACTTACAGTGCTGCGTATCCTGCTCATTTCTTCTTCCCAGTGAGTCCTTATAGGGCGGCTCTGACTATCCTCATTCTGCAAGTAGGAAACTGAGGCTTGTAGAGGTTGAACAACTCCCACAGGAGACTCAGTCAGGGATCAGACCCATGCTTATGTGCTGCCTACGCCTGCATCCTTGTCACCATGTCCCACTGTCCTTGGTTTTCCTTGGCCTTTCCCCAGCCCTTTCCCAGGGTCATATAGTAGAAAATGGGAACTGTCTGTTTCTCCTCATTGCCAGCCAACCTCATCACTTAATCAGGTTTTTTTTTTTGTTTTTTTTTTCATCTTTTTGAGACAGGGTCTCCCTGTAGCCCCAGCTGGCTTGGAACTCACTATGTAGTCCAGGCTGGCCTTGAACTCACAGAGACCTGCCTGCCTCTGCCTCCCAAGGTGTGGGCCACCACGCCCAGCAGGTTGTTTTCTTTCTCCAGGTTTCAACTTCCTTTTGGCATACAGGAAGGAGTCAAGAATTCTCTAGAAGATCTTTCCAACTTTGAGAAGTCTGATTCCTTCATTCTGTCCTTCCTTCCTCCTCCTTCCCCCCTCCATGTCTTTCTTCCTTCCTTTCTTCTTTGACAGGGTCTAATGTTTCTCAGGCTAGCCTCATACTTGCCATGTAGTTGAGAATAAGGTTGAATTTCTGATTCTGCTGCCACTACCTCCCAAGTGCTGGGATCCCATTGCAACACCAGCCTGGTTTATGGAGTGCTGGGGATTATACCCAAGGCTTCCTGCACGCTAGGCCAGCTGGAGCTACAACCGAGCTACATCTTTAGTCCAAAGCCAGATTTCTTTTTTCTGCCCCCCACCCCCCTTCAAGGCTTGTCTTTATTTGGCTGTTATCAGAGCACCTCATCACTTAATCAGTTTTTTTTTTTTTTGGTCTTTTTGAGACCAAAAGACAGGGTCTCCCTGTAGTCCTAGCTGGCCTGGGGAACTCACTATGTAGATAGACTACACTGGCCTTGAACTCACAGAGATCCGCCTACCTCTGCCTTTATTTTATTTTTTTGTTTTATTATTTTTATTTTATGTGTATGAGTGTATTGCCTGCATGTAGGTAAGTACACCTGTGTCGTGCAATGCCCACGGAGGACAGAAGAGGCCATCAGATCCCCTGGAACTGGAGTTACGGACAGTTGTTAGCTGCCATGTGGGTGCTGGGATTTGAACCTGGGTCTTCTGCAAGAACAACCAGTGTTCTTAACCACTGAGCCATCTCTCCAGCCCCTCTTCTTTTTTTTTTTAATGGAAAAAAAAGCTATGCTCCTTTCTTGTTCACAATTTTAAATATTATAACATGGGTACATGTGTTTGTTTACATATGTATATGTATACATTAAAGGCTAGGAATTGCATGTGAGGAAAAGCATGCAGTCTTGTTTGTTGTTTTATTTTCTGAGATTGGATGACTTCACATAGTACTACACATTCTAGGTCTGCCCATTTTGCTGTAAATTTTTTGCTGTAAATTTTTTGTTTCATTTTTCTTTAAAGCTGAATAATATTCCATTTTTATATATGTACCAGATTTTCATTATCCATTCATCTGTTGATAGACAACTAGGTTAATTTTATTTCCTTGCTATAGTGACAAGAGCAGCAATAAACATGGGGATATCTCTATAGCAAGATATTGGGTTCTCTAGGTGTATGCCCAGGAGGGCAATAGTTGGGATATATGGTAGTTCTAGTTTTAATTTTTTGAGGAACGTCCCAACTGATTTCCACAATGACTGTACTAATTTGAAATCCCACCAGTGAATATGGGTTCCTCTTTCTCTACACCCTTTCCAATGTTTGTTTTTAGATTTCTTGATAAGAGCCATTCTGACTAGGGTAATGTGGTATGTCAAAGTAGTTTTTTAATTTGTATTTCCCTGCTGATTAGGGATGTTGAACAGTCTTTTAAGTAGTTGTTGGTCATTTGTATTTCTTTTTTTTATAAAACTGTCTTTTAGTTCATTGGCCCATTTGTTGATTAGTAATTTTATTTCCTTGATATTTCATTTTTGCAATCTTTGTATATTCTGGATATTAGCCCCTTGTCTGATGTATAGCTGTTAAAGATTTTTTCCCATTCTTTGGACTGTCTGTGTGCTCTGCTGATACTTTCCTTTCTTTGCTGTGTAGAAACTTTTTAATTTTATAAAGTCCTATCTGTTGACATCTGGGGTTAATTCATGTGCTATTGATATTCTATTCATAAAGTTCTTGCTTATCCCTATATTCTGAAGAGTAGTCCCTATATTTTCATCTAGTAGTTTCAGAGTTTCAAGTTGTAAATTCAGATCTTTGATCCATTTTAAATTGATTTTTGTACAAGGTGAAAGTTGTGAATCTAATTTTATTTTCCTGCAGGTCAAAATTCAGTTTTGCCAGCACCATTTATTGAATAGGTTATTTTTTTTCAATGTTTTTGCCTCTTCAGTCAAGAATTAGGTGGGCGTAGCTTTTTGTTTTCTGGGCTCTCTACTCTGTTCACTGGTCTACTTGTTTGTTTTTATGCCTCTACCAAGTTCTCTTTTTCACTATGTCTCTGTAGTATAATTTGAGGTTGGGTGTTGTGATGCTTCAAGCTGTGTTCCTTTTAAAAAATTATTTATTATTTTTATTTTATGAGTATGTGTGTATTGCCTGCATGTATGTAAGTGCACCCGTGTTGCGCAGTGCCCGCGGAGGCCAGAAGAAGCTGTCGGATCCCCTGGAACTGGAGTCACAAACAGTTGTTAGCTGCCATGTGGGTGCTGGGATTTGAACCTGGATCTTCTGAGAACAGCCAGTGTTCTTAACCTCTGAGCCATCTCGCCAGCCCTCAGGCTGTGTTCTTACTCCTTAGCATCACTTTGCCTGTTCATAGACTTTTATGGCTCCATATGAATTAACTTGTTCTTCCTAGTTCTGGGAATTACAACATGGAATTTTGATAGATATTGCATTAAGTCTGTAGATTGATTTTGGTAGTGTATTAGTCACTTTTCTGTTGCTGTGATAGAAACACTGACCCAAGCAATTTATAGAAGGAAGAATTTATTTGAGCTTACAGTTCCAGGGGAATTACAGTCTGTCTTGGCGGGGAGGCATGATGGCAGAGGTGGCTGGAGAAGAGGAGCAGGAGCTAAGCTCTACATCTTCCAACAGGCACAGGAAGCAAGAGCATGACTGGAGATCTGGCAGGGCTTAAGCATTCTTTAAGCCCACCCCCAGTGACGTGCTTCCTCCAGGATAGCCACACCTTCTAAAACCTCCCCAAACACGCCATCATCTGGGGACAAAATGTCCAAATACTTGGAGCCTCTGGGGGACATTTTCATTCAAACCACCACAGGTAGCATAGGCATTTTCACAATATTGATTCTGTCAATACTGGACTGGAACTCATTTAGAAGTAGACACAACCCCAGTTCAAGCGAATAAGACTATAGAGATGTTTGCTGGTGATTTCTAGGAAAGAAGCTTTCTTGCTCTTCTGAAACAGCCTTCAGAGAAGATCTCTCACATGAAGAAATGGCACCCGTTAAAAGTAACTATTTTATAATGAGAATCAGTCTTTTGATGAAGCTAATCCGAGCAGGAGAGCATGAAAAGAAGCAGACGGCACCATTCAGCACTGAACCAAAGTTGAAGCTCATTCTATTTCTGGACTCATAGTTCAAGATCTGAATTTCCCCTTTGGGGGTATGAATTAGATTGAATTGGTTAAACTCAAAGCCTTTTATTTTTAACTGGTGTGCAGCCCACAAAGCTCACATCTTCCTCAGATTTCTAGCATTACCTTGGTAGCATCCATCTAACCTAATTTACTAATTTATACTGAGATGTAAATATTTATATTACCTGACATATCATATGACAGTACATATCATCTCTCCAAGATAAGGGGAGGAATTTAGTGTGATTTTACTTCTTTTATAACACCTATAATGATGTACATATGATCATCAGTAATAATTGTGAAATTAGTAACTGTTTGAAATATTGCATAGTCTGGATCATCCTCCATCTTTCCAAATTTTTTGGAATCCCTAGAACGTATCATGGGAACACTGTACCTCCGCCTTCATATCTCTATAGTACTTCTTCTAGTACGTAATTTTTGGCATCGGTCTGCCCCTTGTTCAATCACACATCTCGTCGATCACAACTTTTTGACATAGTCATATCCAACTGAAACTGAGGCCAAAGGAGATCTTCTTTAACTGTGTTACCAAGGGCCTTGCTAAAACTTGGAGGCTGATATGATCTTTTATCCGTTGAAGAAACAGCCAACTCTAGCCGTTACCATTCTTAACACCAAACATCGTGTGTTAAGGATACACAAAGTAGACCCTAAAGCACCCAGGGCCTTTGGAACACATTTGCCCATAGGTTAAAAATATTCAACCAGTATGTAACAAAATTAAGGCAAAAGTAAAGCAATTTAGGGATGGAAGTGATGAGTTTTGATAAGCCATTCTGAAAACTGAAACAGGGGTCTAGGGACAAACTTTAAAGGGGATGAGGAACCCTGCTTTGGGCTCCCATTACGTGGAGAGATGGATGGTTCCAGGGTAACCAGGCCTCGCTGGTCCTTTCTCTGTAGCCTCTGACTGAGATGAATCTTGTGAGTTTCTGTGATGCAGGAGGATGGAGCAGGAAGAGATACTCAAGGGTGGAGGGGGAGACAATGAGTCTTGTTTGTTCAAATTTGAAACATGGTACTCAATTTCTTTCCTCCCCTCCCCTGCCCTCCCCTCTCCTCCCCTTCTCTGTCCTCCCCTCCCCTCCCCTCCCTTCCTTGCCCCTCCCTTCACCCCTTTCTTTTTTCAAATGTGTGTGTGTGTGTGTGTGTGTGTGTGTGTGCATGTTTGTGCGTGTGCCAGTGTTTATATACCTGTCTGTGAGTGAATGTGGAGGCCAGAGGCCCGCTCTGAATGTCTTTCTTCAGGGTACATGTTTTATTTTTTTTTGAGATGGAGTCTCTTGATGGCCTACAACTTACCAAGAAGCCCAGATTGGCTGACCAAGAAGCCCCAGGAATCCTCCTGTCTCTGCCTTCCCAATACTAGAGCCATCACACCTGGCTTTTTATCGTGGGTTGTGGGTCTTGAACTCAGGTTCTCATCACCTACCTCTACCTCCTGAGTGCTGGGATTACATGTGTGCGCCACCATGCCCAGTTCTATTCAGTGTCGGGAATTGAACCTAGGGCTCAGTGCATGCTACACAAGCACTCTGCCAGCGGAGCTATGTCCCCAGCCCTCAATTTCTTTATTCTGAGGGTGGGGCACAGATTATTATTTGGATTTGGTGATAACAATCTTACAACAAAATCATGCTTACATTTAAAATTTGTTTTTATGCTTGTCTTGATGTAAAAATGCAATTAGGGTCCGAGTACTCACGTAGCATGAATGAGACCCTGGGTTTTCTCCTTGACTCACCCCCAGCCTCCCTCTGCCCAATTAATGAAAGAGAAAAATAAATAGAAAATAAAATAAAAACTTGACCAAGTTGGGCATGGTGGCATATGCATGTAATCCAAGCACTTAGAAGGTTGAGGCAGGAAGATCAAGAGTTCGGAGCCAGTCAGGGATAAGCAGCAAGACCCTGCCAAAAACAAACAAAAAGGGAGGGCTGGGAGATGGCTCAGTGGATAAAGCATGTACCACACCTGAGTTTGAATCTCCAGAATCCATGTAAAGCTGGGTGTGATAGTACATGCCTGTAATCCCCATGTTCCTATGGTGAGATAGGAGGTGGAGACAGGCAAGTCCCCAGAAATTCATGAGCCATCCGACCTTGCATATACAGCAGTGACAAATAACAAAGAGACCCTGTTTTATATAAGGTGGACGTTGAAGACTGACAGCTGAGGTTGTCCTCTGATCTCCACATACATACCATGTCACATGAATATGTTCATATGTTCACAAACATGCACACATATCAGACACACATGTGCACAAAAACCTGGGCCAGTGAGATGGCTCAATCAGTGGATAAAGGCTTGTCACCAAGCCCGATGATGTAAGTTCAATCCTCGGGACACACATGGTGAAAGGAGAAAACCCACTCCTGAAAGTTGTCCTCTGACCTCTATGTGTGTGCTGTGGCATGCATGTACATGCTCACACACGTAAAATAAGTAAATAAATGTAATGTAAACTTAAGAACCCCCAAAGAAAAAATTATTGCCACAAGTAAATAAGACTAAGGTTTGTCTTAAAAAATTTTAAATTTATATGTATGTGTGGTTGCCTGCAGAGGCCAGAGGAGAGTGTGGGATCCCTTGGAGTTGGAGTAACAGGTGGTTGTGAGCTGGGACCAGAACTCAGGTTCTCTGGAAAAGCAGCAAAGGCTCTTAACTGCAGAGCCATCTCTCCCATTCCAAGGATTTGTGTCTTGAAGCTAAGTGGTTTCATAACAATTCTATCCTGTGCTTCTCTCCCATTTTATGCACTGGTACAGTTAGTTTCTGAGGGACTTTGAGAGTTCTGTTCCCATATCTCAAAAGGCACACACGATCACCTGCTATTGTGCCCTCAAATGTCCATCAGTAGTCAACCTTTTAGGGGAATAGATTAAATTTTTAAAATTATGTTTATTTTATGTAAGATTTAGAAGGGCAGGAAAAGAATAAAGTTTATGTAAAAGACCAGAGCCAGACCCCCAGCAGACTGATTTGCTCAGTGGAGGTGACACAGCAAGCTGTGCAAAGGTGGGAGGGGTTAAGGTGATTTTTATATTACGGAAACAAAGAAGGCACAGGGGTGCCCTTGGGCCCTTTTCCTGGAGTTGTAGAACAAAGAAGCTGTTTTTAGCTCAGATGGATAGCTGATAACTGGGGTGAAGGACAGCTGGGAGACATCCTGGCAAGAGGACTGGGCTGTCTAGCCTACTACAGCTGTGGCACTCCATTAGGCCTGAGATAGGGATGTGACCAACTATCAACAGTGGGGCTAGGGTGAGACATCTGTCTCAGGGAAGTTCTGGTTTCTATCAATGTCGTCTCTGAGTGTTTTGCCTGCATGTATGTAAGTGCACCCATGTGTACAATTCCTGAAGAGGTCAGAAGTGGGCCTTGGATCCCCTGGAACAGAGTTATGGACAGGTGTTAGCTGCCATGTGGGTGCTGGGAACCAGACCCAGGTCTTGTGCAAGGGTAGCCAGTGCTCTTAACTACTGAGTCATCTCTCCAGCCCCAGGGGTGGGGGTAAGGACTAGATTTGGAAAGGATCTGTAACTGATTGGTTCTTGAGTGGTTCTGAAGCCAGAATGCCAGGCTTTGGGGTTGAGGGCTGGTTTTCCAGTGAGTGATTCCCTCTCTGCACCTCAGAGGCCTCCTCTGGTGAATAGGGCTCAGAGTGACACCCATCCCAGCAAGGGCTCTTGTGAGGACTTCACCAGGGAATCTAGAGCAGAGCTTCTTAAACTTTCCACTTACAACACCTTTTCACTTGCGAGATTTTATGTGATATGAGTATATAAAATCAGGATATAAGTCAAATGTTTCCTGGTAATAAGTCATAAAAATATTTTTAAAACAATTATTTGGCATACATATGATTTTACCATTTGCTAAAGATGAAAGTAAATTTGCATTTAATAAGACAGATATGCTTGGTTATTTTTAGATAAAGAATTAATCTTGTGTAAACATTTGATACTACAGGGTGTAGAACATCTTCAATATTTTCCAGAGTTGATTGATATTTTAATTTTATAATCATCAATGTTGAGAACACCAATTCACAGAAATACATAATACACAATGGCAGAAGTTTAGGACCATTTCAGAAATTGTTGGAAATTCAGTTCTAATCTCAAGCGAAAATTCATTTAATAATTTATTTATTTATTTTGAGAATTTCATACATGTACATAATATGTTTTGATAAAATCCACCTCCAGTTCCTCCCCTCAAATTCCCTTTCCTCCAATTCCCTGTCCTCTAATTCCTCCCCTATCTCTCCAGCACTGGTTCCTCTCAGCTTCATGTTCTTTTCTCTCTTAAACCCACTGAGCTGCCAGTATGTACATGAGTTTAGGGCCATCTACTGGAGCATGGGTAGCTTCTCAGGGTCACAGCCCTGAAGAAAACTGATACTCCCTCTCCCAGCAGTCATAAACAATTTTTTGAGACAGGGTCCCTCAAACACGTTATATAGCTAAGAATGACCTTTAGCTCTGACCCTCATGCCTTCACCTCCTGAGTGCTGAGATAATAAGTGTATGCCACCATACCTGGTTTATATGGTGGTGAGGATCCAACCCAGGGCCACATATGTACTAGGGAAGTATTCTACCAACTAAGCTATAGTCTCAGCCCTTATATGATTTTAAAATGAAAGTCAAAGCAGCAACTCAAACTTCAATTTTTTAAAAAAATATTTATTATTTTTATTTTATGCGTGAGTATATTGCCTGAATGTATGTAAGCACACCTGTGTTGTACAGTGCCCACGGTGGTCAGAAGAGGGAGTCAGATCCCCTGGAACTGGAGTTAAGATGGTTCTTAGCTGCCATGTTGATGCTGGGAACTGAACCTGGGTCCTCTGCAAGAACAGTCAGTGCTCTTAACCACTGAACCAGCTCTCCAGTCCCTCAAACTTCAATTTTCAAAAACTAATATTCTAACAATACAATCCAAAGTTATACTAATTTGATACATACATGATGGCAGGACAATACTGAAAGTTTTTGTTTTCCATAAACTATTATGCTTTTATAAATACAGAAAAGTTTGTATATACAGTAAAAACACTTCAATTAATAACATCTGCCTTGGGCTGGTGAGACAGTTCAGAGGGTAAAGGCACGTGCTGCCAAGCCTGATGCCTGAGTTCAATCTCCAGCCCATGTGGTGGAAGGAGAGAACTGACGCCTGCAAGTTGTCCTCTGACTTCCACAGATGAATGACTCCAATAAATAAATAAACTAAAAATAAAACATAACAGGGCTGGAGAGATGGCTCAGCAGTTAAGAACACTGGTTGTTCTTGCAGAAGACCCAAGTTCATATCCCAACATCCACATGGCAGTTAACAACTGTCCGTAGCTCCAGTCCCAGGGGATCCAACAGCCTCTTCTGACTTCCGCAGGTGTTGAACGACACGGGTGCACTTACCTACATGCAGGCAATACACGCATACACATAAAATAAAAATAATAAATAAAATTTAAAAAAAGCATATGTTTCCTATCTGGGCCAAGGTATGTCAGGTGGCATTGCTTGATGAATGATGCAATGGTATGTGTAGTGCAAAGTGCACTTGTGTGCTCAGAGCCAAGGTTGTAGTAACTCATGTGATGCCACATGGGTGAGAACTGCCAGAAATACCTCAGATTCATGACATGTTTTTGAATTAATTTTTAGCCTTTGCACATTCAGAAACATCTATTGCCAAATTTTCTATGACCCCCCCACATTCAGTTCTGTAAATCCATATGGAGTTGTGACCCACAGTTCAAGAAGCCAGGATCTCTACAAGGCATTTAGCACAGTACCTGGCCCAAGGCAAGCCCTCAGTACATGTCTGCTATGCAGATGTTACCACTACATCACCTTCTCGAAGCTTACATTTTGTTCAGTGTATTGCTTCAGTGGAGTTCTGAAAGGTTGAAAACATGAGTTCATCTTATGATCTGGGCAATGGAAAGCTTAGAAAACAGCATTCATTGGCTTAGAATAGTCCCCATCTGAAGCTTTACCACATAAGGAATCCTCTGAGCCTTCAGGGGGTGGATGTGAGGGTCTACACAGAGATCCAAAGGGAGAGCCCAAGGAGAGAGTGAGGAAGGCAGCTGAGAAAACTGCCAGGGACAGGGAACAAAACCCCTGGGGATGTCCCAGGAGTGAGGATGGCACAGAGTAGAGGGGGAGGTGGAGTGTGGTGAGGCCAGAGAGAGAAAAAGGGATGGGCTCTCTTCTGTTCCTTCTTCTTGGATTTTGGGCCAGGTCTCAGGATTACAGGTCTTCCTGGGTTGGAAACAGCCATGGGGAAGTGGGTCATGCTGTTGCTGCTGCTGCTGCTGCTGCTGAGTCTACACCCAGCTCACCGTCACCCCACTCTTTGTCATCCTTTCAGGGAAAAGCTGAATCCCAGGGGTGCTGTGTTTCACTTAACTGGCTTTGGCCGAATGGCCAGCTTTTTCCGGTGTTGTATCAGGATTTGGACAGGCAGAGCTGGTAACTTCTTTTAACAGCCAAGACAGGAAGTGGTCAAGACCTGGAAATAGAGTGGCCTGTGGGGGTGGGAGGAGGGACTGGCCCAGCCCTAGGTACCTTCTGGGGCCAGTGGCACAGAATTCCTGGACTTGACTTGAGTAGCAGGGACACTTGCTCAAGATCACTTCTTTAGAAAACAGGAAATCCAAGGTGTTTAACCCAAATAGAAGCTTTTCCCATCAACTCACAATGCGGACTTGAAATATTCAGGGGTGTCTGGCATCTTGAACCCACACTTAACAATAAAGGAGACAGTGGGTTGTAGGCCCAACATTGAACCAGACAGATCTACGTTTTTAATCCCGACTTTGCTGTTAACTACCTGGGTACTCTTAAGCTAATTACCCTATCTCTCTAAGTCTCTATTTGCTCCTGTAAAATCAGGATTTTCATGTCTATTTGTGTTTGCTGAAAATAAAAAAAGTACTATGGAAAAATGTTCAGTGTAATATCTTGCACCTATTACTGGAAAAGGAATGGCAGGAATAGAATATAGAATAACAAGCATAATAGATACCGACTTCCACCTCTGTAAAATGGGTGACTGTGGGGGACTATAGGAGATGCTCAGTGTTATATAAAAGGTGGTGTTTGGTAGGTGCTCTTAGCTTCTAGTTCCTATCTTTAGGAGAAACTC
This sequence comes from Nannospalax galili, assembly GCF_000622305.1. Taxonomy (NCBI): domain Eukaryota; kingdom Metazoa; phylum Chordata; class Mammalia; order Rodentia; family Spalacidae; genus Nannospalax; species Nannospalax galili. The sequence continues at coordinate 966,789 of NW_008358632.1, read as the reverse complement.
CAGAGAAGAGATCCCGACTCAGTAGCTCATGGGAAGAGAGGAAGACTTGTGGATCTAACTCCCACTCACTTCCTTTTATAGTGCTATCACTGTGCAGGAACCCCCGGCTTGGAGACCACTCTTGGAGAGTGTCAAGGAACTGGGTAAGCCACTGACTAGGCACTGCTTCTACAGAGAAGCTCACAAAGGGTTAGAAAATAGGAGATACTGTAGATAGTGGCTACAGTGAGGTCTTCAAGCTGCACAGGATTCTTGACTCTAGGATTAATCTGCAGTTGTTCTTGACTCTTAGGGACATAGACCCATTTGGGAAGCTTGAAAAATGAAAGATCTCTTTCCTAGAAAATTATACATCACACAAGCTTTTGCCTATTAGAGGGGATTCACAAAGCCCCTGAAGCTCATCCAGGCCTTCAGGTGAAGAGATAAGCACTTCAATGCTTTCAACTTGGGACAAGAGAGGACTTGTTTGAGCAATGTTAACTTAAGCCTGGGGAATAGCCACTAGATAGATAGATAGCCCATGGTTTGGCATAGGGACAGAGGACCTGACCCAGATCTGTGAAAAGATGTTCAGTTTGGCCAGCAAGGACACTGCCATAGCTTATAACATCCTCCTGCCTCAGTTCAGTCAACACTGGCCAGAGGGGACAGCTCATGATAGGCAGCAGCAATGAAGCAATTGGTTTCCTGACTTGTAGGCAGATTTCAGGGCTGGACTGAGAACCTAGCATTGTAATTGTCAGGTTTTCATCACTAGAATAAAGTAACTGTGGCAGCTAACTTTATAGAGAGAAAATGTTTATTTAGCTCATAGTTGTAGAGGTTCAAAGGCATGGCAGTTGTGTCAACTTAGTACTGGTGAGGACCATATGGCAAACAGTGGATGGCGATGGGAAAGCGTATGCCAGAGTGACATCCCCAGCTAGAAGCAGAGTTTGCCAGACCTGCTTCTTTTATAGCAATCCTCTCAGGGAAAAATACTAAAGGGGTCTCAGAACTGCCATATTGATCACATGTGACTCAGGGACTTCCCACTAAGGTCCCTAGTTCAAGGTCTGTACTGCCTTCTAATGAACATAAACCTTTGGTGGGGGCACAGTTAGACTCTAGTGAGCATACATGAGTTGACCCTATGGGGAACAGCTAGCTCATATGTATTGAATTTTACTACATGCTAGCTACTGTGCTAAGTGACATTCATTTCATTTCCATTTTTCAGAGGAGGAAACAGAGGTTTAGGACAGTTAAGTAACTTGCCAAGGCAAATTGTGAAACTGAGATTAAAATTCTGGCTATCTTCAACTGGCCTTTTTTCTTTTTTTTAATTAAAAATTACATTTATTTATTTATTTATTTTTAAATTATTATCATTTTTTATTATCTTTATTTTATGTGTATGAGTGTTAAGCCTAAAGGACAGAGAGGCTGTTGGATCCCCTGGAACTGGAGTTATGGACAGTTATTAGCTGCCATGTGGGTGTTGGGATTCGAACCCGGGTCTTCTGCAAGAACAGTCAGTGTTCTTAACTGCTGAGCCATCTCTCCAGCCCCTATTATTATTTTTTTATTTATTATTTTTATTTTATGTGTTATGAGTATATTGCCTGCATGTATGTGAGTATACCTGTGTCGTGCAATGCCTTGGAGGTCAGATGTATGTGTGTGTTGCCTGCATGTAGGTAAGTGCACCCGTGTTGTGCAGTGCCCGAGGAAGATAGAGAGGCTGTCGGCTCCCCTGAAATTGGAGTTACAGACAGTTGTTAGCTGCCATGTGGGTGCTGGGATTCAAACCCAGGTCTTCTGCAAGAACAACCAGTGTTCTTAACCACTGAGCTATCTCTCCAGCCCACATTTATTTTGTATTTTGTATGTGTGTGTGTGTGTGTGTGTGTGTGCATAAGCACATGTGCGCATCCCACAGCTCAAGTATGGAAGTCAGAGGACAACTTTTGGAGATGATGCTGTCCTTCTACCATGTGGGTCCTAAGGTTCGAACTCTGGTCATCACGTTTGGCCACATTTGTCTTTAGCTGCTGAGCCATCTTGCCAACCTCTGGGCCTGTCTCTTAAGAAGGTAAGGAGTACCTGAGAAGTCTAAATTGCATGTTTAGAGCTGGGCTGGAGATTTTGATTTTGATTTGCAGGACCCTGAGAGGATACTAAGGACTTAGGCACCAGAACAGGAATTTGGGGCCAGGAGCCAAGCAGCAGCCTCATATCAGAATGAGGCATCTCTCTGGCTGGGGATTGGTTGGGGAGGGGCATTGATTGCTCTGAGACAAGGCAGGGGGGTAGTCATGTGATACCCCCTGTGGGCACAGAGCTTGAATCCAGGCTTGGTCAGGCAGTATATGGAGCTGGAATGCAAAGTTCTGGAGCTCTCACTTTCTTCTCAGCAGAGGAAAGGGTGGCTCTGGGAGGATGAGGAAGGAGTTACAGTTTCACTCTGAGATGGAGGTTGATTCCCCAGGCCTCTTTGCTACTGCATCCTTAGCATCCTGAGAACCATCTGGCACATGGTAGCATTGCCCAGTGCATACTTGTGAATGAATGGTGAATGCTGAGGCCAAGTTCATTCTTCCCAAGCCCTTTGATTAATTTTAAGGGTATTTTCTAAGACAACTTCCAGAACCCAGAAATTCTAAGCTATGCCATTTTAAAATCAGTGTGGACTCTGAAAAGCCATTCTTCTGCGAACCAGAGGAACAGCAGGGTCATTTCAATGGGCAGAAGGAAAACTGCCAAATGTGTAGGAGAAGAAGACTTTGAGCTGGTAAGCTACATCACACTTAGTTTTTTCACGCAGAGGAGTGGATTTGCACCAAGAGGGTCTGCCCTCTCTCCACAAATAACAATGAGAACATATTCCTCTGTGTTTTTTCCAGGTCCAAAGGGCTTTCCTAGCCGTGGTCTCACAGAACCTTGTAGTCATGTGTGTGGATTTCGAGGCGGGAAGAGTTGAAGTTGATGGTGAGGGAAATGGGCAGGAAACAGTTATTTTTACAGATAGGGAACATGAGTGTAGAAAGGATTTGGAGGCTTTTTCAAAATTATCTGTGATGGTTATTCTTGATTGTCAACTTGGTTGGATTTAGAATCACCATGTGTGGTGGTTTGAATGAGAATGTCCTTGACAGGTTCCAAATATTTGGGTATTTTGTCCCTAGTTGGTGGTGCTGTTTTGGGAGGTGTTAGGAGGTGTGGCCTTGCTGGAGGAAGAACGTCACTGGGGGTGGGCTTGGAGAATACTTATGCCTTGCCAGATTTCTAGACTACTCTCTGCTTCCTGTGCCAGTTTGAAGATGTGATCCCTCAGCTTTCTGCTCTAGCCATCTTTGCCGCCAAGCCTCTCCCACCATTATGGACTTTTACCTCTGGAAACATAAGCTCAAATAAGCTCTTCCTTCTATAAATTGTCTTGGTCACAGTGTTTTATCACAGCAACAGAAAAGTAACTAATATGCCATGATAACAATCTCTGGGCAGGCCTGTGAGGGATTTCTTAGATTAGTTTAATGGAGGTGAGAAGATCTACTTTAACTGTGGTTGGCACCATTCCATGGGTTGGGGTCCTAGAGTGAATAAAAAGGAGAAAGTGAGCATGAACATTTATCCAGCTGTTTTGTGACTGTGGCTACAATGTGGCCAGTTGCCTCAAGTGTCTGTTGCCATGACCTCTTTGCTATCATAGACTGTATCCTTGAACCAAAATAAACCCTTCCTTAAGTTGCTTTTGTCAGAGAAACAGTAGCATATATCATCCAACCTAGTAATAGGTAGGGTGAGGACCTAAATACAGACCCTCTGACTCTTTGTATAAGAAGGATTAGCCATGGTCTTGAAGGTAAGAAGTCCAGAATTGGGCTACAAATCTGTTCCTTTTTTTTCTTTAAAAATATTTATTAGTCAAGCCTGGTGGCTCATGCCTTTAATCCCAGCACTTGGGAGGCAGAGGCAGGTGGATCTTTGTGAGTTCAAGGCCAGCCTGGTCTACATACCGAGTTCCAGGACAGCTGGGGCTACAGGGAAACCCTGTCTCAAAAAAGACAAAAAAAAATTATTGTTATTATTTTTTATTTTTTGGTCTTTTTGAAACAGAGTTTCCCTGAAGCCCCAACTGGCCTAGAACTCACTACATAGAACAGGCTGGCCTTGAACTCACAGAGATTCACCTGCCTCTGCCTCCCAAGTGCTGGGACTACAGGCGTGTGCCACCACACCCAGCTTAAAAATATTTATTATTTTTATTTTAATGTGTATGAGTGTATTGCCTGCATGTATGTAAGTGCATCTGTACTGTTCAGTGCCCATGGAGGTCAGAAAAGGGTGTTGGATGCCCTGGAACTAGAGTTATGGATGGCTGCTAGTCACCATGCAGGTGCAGGGAACTGAATCTGGGTCCTCTGCAAGAGCAGCCAGTGCTCTTAACCTCCGAGCCTTCTCTCTAGTCTCACATAAGTCTGTTTCCTCCACTTTACAGTGGTAACAACGAGGAACTGAACAGAAGTAGGGCTGCCTCAGTAGGGACAGACTGCTGCTGAAGGCACAGGGAAAGTTTTTCTATTTTGTAGCAGCCTGGCTAACGTTGGGTAAGGGACCATATTATGTGACTCTTGTCTCTTCGATGAATCTTGCAGATGATCTTCCACCTGCTGTGCCCCCCTCCCTTGTCCTATCTGCTGTCTTGGTTATATCACACAAATTGTTTGCCATTATTATTAAAATAATAAATATTTCACATTTAAAAATTTATTTTATATGTGCGTTCATGTGTGTGTGTAGACACACATGTACCATGATGTGAGTGTGGCGGTCAGAGGACAACCAGTAGGAGCCAGTTCTTTTCTTTCACTGTTTAGGTACTATGCACTTAGGTTGTCGGAGTTGGTAGCAGGTGCCTTTACCTAACTGAGTCACCTCTCTGGCTCTTTATTTGTTAAAATGAACTATCAAGTGCTATTATAAAGAACAAAAAAGGAAAGAGATTCTTTATTCACTGAGGGATTGTTAGGGAATATAAAGACAAGTTCCTGCTCTTACAGCATCTCTTTGCCCAGTACTGTAGACAAAAAGTAAATTAATAATTACAGACTCTCATTTTCTGGCTCTGGCAGTGACTGACACGATCTACAGTAAATAACAACAAAGTTGGGAAATTTTAGAGAAACTGCTTTTTAGTTACTGAACAGGAGGCACAGCAGTACTGTATCCTTGAAGGAAGAGAAATGCAGGGAGTAGTTTTCTGCCTTGGGGCCCTTTCTGGATTAGAGAGCAGAACAGAGGTGTAGAGTTCAGTGCTGCTGAGGGAGATGCCATTTAGAGAACAGTCTTTAGAGAAGAAGGAACTGAGCAGAGAGGGGCTCTTAGAGCTCTGCCTGGGTGTTCCCCAGATTCTCTGGGTTGAGTGATGAGCTGTATATGCTCAGAATAGATTCTCTATGGCTCGTCAGAGTATAACAGAGAGCTGAGCAGAACACTGGAGATTGCCCACGGTTTGGAACTGTTGGAGACAGGGGTGGCATTAGCCTAGTTAAAGAACTTTCACTGAGCATCTGGGTACTTAGGTGACTCCCCAGAAAGCTTGTGGCTTATGAGTAAAGACCATATTCTAGAGTGAAAATCCAGCCCTGAAGGTCTACAGATAGATGGTAAAGGGCATATGAGAAGATGTTCCCTGTCATATGCAACTGTGGAAATGTAAATGAAAACAGCAGTGGGAGGGGACTACCCGTTGCTATGGCCCAAATCCAGAACACTTCCATCCACCTAAAAACCTGTACGTGGATGTTTACAATAGCTTCATTCCTACTTGCCAGAATTTAGAAGCTACCAAAATGTCCTTAAGGCTGGGCGAGGTGGTGCATGCCTGGCAGGTGGATCTCTGTGAGTTCAAGGCCAGCCTGGTCTACATGGTGAGTTCCAGGACAGCTGGAACTACAGGGGCTACAGGGAGACCCTGTCTCAAAAAGACCAAAAAA
>NW_008358632.1:903726-960467 GCF_000622305.1 Nannospalax galili | reverse complement strand
GTTTAAAGGGGGTGTTTCGGGCCCGGGGGGGGTAAAAAAAAAAAAAAATAAAAAAAAAAAAAAAAAAAAAAAAAAAAAAAAAAAGACCAAAACCATCACCACCACCACCACCACCACCACCAAAAAAACAGTGGCTTTCAAGGGTCAGATGTAGACACATGCTATGCTGGGTACAGGGGTGTTCCGAATATTATTCCCTGGTGGTACTGAGTGCTGGGATTATAGGCATGTGCCCTGTTTATGCTGTGCTAAGGACTGAACCCAGGGCTTTGTGCATGCTAAGTAAGCACTCTACCAACTGAATAAAATTATAATGAATAAAATTATATGAATAAAATTATAGAGTTTGTGACCAAAAAAGCATGTCACAGGCATAAACATGGCCACCAGGAGCTGCCCTTGTTCCCTTCGGGTTTGGAGGGCTGGGGCAGGAAGCAGTTAGAGGAGGGCTGGTCGTGGACCCAGGCTGCAGTTCCACATCTCTGCCTAGTGTTTGGTGTGCTCAGCCTCTCAGGAGCTTTTAACCTATTGGAAACTAATCTTTAAATTTTCTAATCAATCTGAGCGTGGTAATGCACGCCTTTAATCCCAGCACTTGGGAGACAGAGGTAAGTAGATCTCTGTGAGATCTAGGCCAGTCTGGTCTACATAGTGAGTTCCAGAACACCTGGGGCTATAGGGAGACCCTGTCTCAAAAAGGCAAAAACAGGGCTGGAGAGATGGCTCAGCAGTTAAGAGCAGTGACTGCTCTTGTGGAGGACCCAGGTTCGATTCCCAGCACCCACATGGGGGCTAACAACTGTCTGTAACTCCAGTTCCAGGGGATCTGATGCCCTCTTTTGACCTCCGAGGGCATTGCACCACATGGGTGCACCTACCTACATGCAAGCAATACATTTATACACATGAAATAAAAATAAATAAAAATACTTAAAAAAGACAAAAACTCTTTTTTTTCCAATAAAGTATGGTGTTTAAAAAGAAAGACTGAAAATGTCACAGATTGAAGGAAAGTTAGGAGACATGATGACTAAATACAGTATGGGATCCTGGATTAGATTTTTGATCAGAGAAAGGACAGTAGGAAAACCAGCAAAATTCAAATTCTGTAACAAGTTTAGCTCATAGTATTGAATCAATATTCTTCTCCTTTGTTTGATAATTGTGATGTAATAGAAAATGTGGACATTAGAGGAAGCTGGGTGAAGGACAGAAGGGAACTTTCCTTAATATTTCATAACTATAAAATGAAGATAAAAATTTCAAAATAAAGAGTTAAAGAAAAAAAGAACAAGAAAACAGGGGAAAGAATAGAAATGATGGTAGACTTTTCAGCAGAGACAATGGAGGTCAGCACACAGCAGAATATATTTGTTATGGTTTGAATGGTGAAATGTGCCCCACAGGCTCATATGTTTGAACACTTGGTCCCCAGCTGGTGGTGCAGTTTTGGGTTTTGTAGAAACTTTAAAAGGTCAGGCCTGGGGATGGAGAGATGGCTCACTGGTTAAAAGTACCTGTTACTCTTGCAGAGGACTTGGGTTGGGTTCCCAGCACCTATATTGGGCAGCTCACAACCACCTGTAACTCTAGTTCCAGGGGAACTGGTGCCCTTTTATGGCCTCTGCAGGTACCAGACATACATATGGTACACATATATATATCAGGCATTCACACACACACACACACACACACACACACACACAAATAAAAATAAATCTGGCTGGTAGAAATAGGGTAGGCCTTTGAAGGTAATAGCTCAGTTCTGGTTCTGGTCTATATTAGTTACTTGTCTGTTGCTGTGATAAAACACCGTAACAAGGCAATTTATAGAAGAGTTTTTTTTTTTTTTTTTTTTTGGCTTACAGTTCCAGGTGGGTGGGGGGTCCATCCATAGTGATGGGGAAGGCATGGTGATAGGAGGCAGCTGGAGCAGAGAGCTGAGAGCTCACATCTTCAAGCACATACAGGAGGGAAGGCAAATTCCAAACTACAGGACTGAGGGAAGAGTACTAGAAATGGTAAATAGATGGGTAAATTAAAAAAACTATCTTTTGGTTTCTTCAGGTGAAGTAATTAACTATTTAAAATAAAAGTTTACACTGAATTACTATTTTTTGTGTGTATGTATGTAAGTGTGGTGTAGGTGCATGTCTATGTGTGTGTGTGTGTGTGTGTGTGTGTGTGTGTGTGTGTGCCTATGCACATGTATGTGGAGGCCAGAGGAGGACATGGGGGCTTATGTCCTGCTCTATTACTCTTTTCCTTATTCCCCTGAGACAAGGTCTTTCACTGAAACTGGAGCTATGCTAGCTGCCAACATGCTCCAATAATTCATCTATCTCTGCTCCCCACAATACTGGAGTTACAGGCCGGCATATGTCCATGCCCAGATTTTTATGTGGGTTTTGGGGCTTTGAATTCAGGTCCTTATGCTGACCCAGCAAGCACTCTTATCCCCTGAGCCATCTCTCTAGCCTCACTACTATGATGACAATGATGACAACGATGATGACTACTTTTATTTTGTTTGAGACAGGTTCTTGCTATGTAGCCCAGGGTGTACTCAAACTTGCCATCCTCCTGCTTTAGCCTCAAGTGCTGGGATTGAGACATATATCACTATGCCTTGCTCTGAGTTATTATGTATAGCAATAAAATAATTAGATTATAGTAGAATAGAGAATGGGATTTTGTCAAAGAACCTGTATAGTTGTAAGGTTCTTACATGTTACACAAAATGGCATACTATCCTGGTGTTTGAGGGGTCTGAGGAGGAAGTGCCCACCTCTGCACTGGAGGAGAGGGAACATCAGACAAAGTGGCATGGAAGAAATGACATTTGAGATGTTTTGAAAGAAAAGTGGAATTTTCCAAGTGGAAAAAGGAAGGAAGATCAATCAGACGGAAAGGCATGGAACATTTGGGAGTGACAAGAATCTCTTGGACTGTGTGGGTAATGAATCATGGCCAGTTGTTAGGCCTCAGAGAAGCTTAGGATCTAGTGAAACTTCTCAAGTGTCCTGGACTAGTTTTGGACTCCCTAAGTATCCAAGAATGACCTTGAACTTCTGATCCTCCAGCCTTCAATCTTCCCTAGTGCTGGGATTAAGGCATGCATAATCACATCCGGTTTTAGGTCGAGCTGGGGATTGTACCAAGGGCTGTTTGGCCAGTGCTCTACCCATTGAGCTATACCATCAGCTCTGGTCTCATTTTTATCAACTCAGTTGCCTCAGTTTTGCAGGCTGCACTGCTCAGCCACTTCCTGCCACCTGTCACTCACAGTCCTAGTATTTTCAATCACTGGAGCTTCTAGAGGTTTCCTGTCAGGTGGAAGACCTGGGACTAGAGGAAAGGCTAGTGTGGGGGTTGGGGACAGCAGGCAGGTAGTCACAGCATGAAACTGTGAGTTCGAGTTTGGAGGCAATGCAACGACTGTCCCCAAATGCTTATCTGACACCTGCTATGTGTAACCAAGCATTTTTAGAGAGGGACTCTTAGGCTCACCTTTCCTTACACGAGCTGGAGATGTGGACTTGGTAAGAGGCTTACAGTCTGCAAGAAAAGGACCAGCCCCTGTAGAGAAAGCATTCAACAGATGTTTGTTAACCAGATGAATGAGAAGGAGAATGCAAGAGATTGGAGGTAATGAAACTGCACCAGGTGAAGTGAAACAGTCTCCTGGATGCCTCAGAGGAGGTGGAGACTAGAAGGGTCCAGGAAGCGGCCACTGGTTCCTGGCGTTTTTTTCACCCAGAGCTCAGGGACCAGGATGCGCTCCCTATGGTACCTCGGGGCGGCCTGGCCGGGTTGACCCTCGAGGACTGAGGCAAGGCCTAGGGAGAGGAGCGGTTTCCCACCGCCCACTCTCAGGCGCAGGGTCCAGAAAAGGGCCCGAGAGGAGGAAGCGCGAGGCAGGGACCCGCCCCGCCGCGTCCCACCCACCGCATCCCCTCCCCTCCCTCCCGTCCCTCCCGCCCCTCCCGCCGGAGGAAAAGCGGCCGTGGACGCCGGGCTCGCTAAGACTTGCGCGGCTGGAAGGGCGGCGGGGCGAGATGCGAGCGCGGCGGCGGCCGGGGCGGCTCTGGGCGGCTCTGCTGGCGCTGGGGGCGCTGGCGGGTGTTGGCGGCGTCGGAGGTGAAGGTTCCCGTGTCCTTGTACTCGGACTGCGCGAGCTCGGGGTGGGACCGTCGCAGCGGGGAACCTGGGGACCTTGTCTGGCCCCCGCGGTGGCAAAGGCTGGGGCACGGGATGCTCGGGGGCGGGTCCTCAGGGATGCTGCAGCCCCAGCCGCAGGGTTGGGCGCTGCGAGGGCGCGTCCCCGAGCCTGGGGCTCCCCTGGGGCTGCGCTTGTCGCGGGTGGCGGAAACCTGGCGAGATGGGACTCCCCGGGGCTGTTACGGTGCATTGGCTTTGGGATGCCGCTAGCCTCCTGGGGTGAGCGCTCCTTTGCTTCTTTCTTCCTGTGTTGCACTTTCTTAATTTGGCCGCTCCCATCGCAAGGAGCGTCGAGGAGAAGCGGGATGAGGGCGCTGCCCCTTCCAGTGCCGCAGATTCTGGGCCGACCTCGCCACCCCGAAGAGCCACCATTCGGGTCTCTGGGGCTGGCTTGTTTCTCTGGCATTGTCTCTCCGGCATGCGGCGCACGTCGTCGTGGACGTTAGCATTGGTGCTGGGGAGGGCTCGGGAGCGCTCCAGTGTGGAGAGTTCTGGTGAGCCCTTGGTGATCTTGCTGGATGGAGGTGAGAAACTGAGGCTCCTGGTCGGCTGAGGCTGTCCCTTCTGCAGAGAATGCAAAAGAGTGCATACTTGTAAAGCAAGTTAGATCCTGAAGATGGGATTTCCCCCCACTCCCCTTTCAGACAGGGTCTCATGTATTTCAGGCTGGCTTCGAACTCCCTTGTAGTTGAGGGTGACCTTGAACTTCTGATCTTCCTGCCTCTGCCTCCTGAGTGCTAGGATTACAGGTGTGTACAGGGTCTATGTGCTGCTGGGACTTGAACCCAGGACTTTGTGCATGCCAGGCAAGCACTCTACCAACTAAGCAAGCTACATCCCTACATAGACTATTTTTTAAAGGCAAACATTTTAAGCTGGGGCTGGAGAGATGGCTGATTTGTTGCTCTTGCAGAGGACCCTGGTTCTGTTCCTAGCACCCACATGGAGGATGCCAACCATATGTAACTACAGTTCCAGGGGATCTGTCACCCTCCTCTGACCTCAGCTTGCATTGCATGCATATGATGCCTACATATATGGAGGCAAAATACTCAATACACATTAAAAAAATAGTTAACCTTCCAGCCTCTTCTATGAGGTCATAAATAGATATGGGATAGGTTAGGGTGTCTCGGTGGAGTAGTTATGGTTGCCCTGTAGGGTTGCTGATACTTCCCTGTGGTAGAGGTGAAAACAGGTCAATTGATGTCTTTAGCCTATTGATTGGACAGCTTGGTGGCCTCTGATCAGAAACTGGGATCTCCAGCATTCTACCCTGGAGATGTTAGAGCCCTTTTCAGCTGCTACTGACTGTTGAAGAATGGGGAAATTTACCCGGCATGTTGGTGTTTCCTACAGATATTTCAGCTCACCGACTTAAAGCATTTCAAAATTTACTACTTCTGAATTTTTATTTGACACATAATGACTGTACATACTTAAGTACAGTGTGAAAATGCATACATGTATTCATTATACAGTGATCAAATCAGGGTAACTAGTATTTGTGTTGGGAAACTTCTAGCTCCTCTCTTGATTGAGAAACATATTTAAAACTTTGTGATTTTGTTAAAGGTTTTTTTTTTTTTTGTTTTGTTTTGTTTTGTTTTTGTCTTTTTGAGACAGGGTCTCTCTGTAGCCCTAGCTGGCCTTGAGCTCACAGAGATCTCACCGCCTCTGCCTCCCGAGTGTGGGGATTAAAAGCGTGCGCCCCCCCCCCTGGCAAGGTGTTTTTTTTTTTTTTTTTTAACATTTCATCGCTTTCTAAATTTACTTCTGATGTAATCATCATCATCATTTGTACTTTAAGAAGAAAATGATAAGTTAACAAAAGATAGTGCTTAACATGGTGCTTGCTGAAGTGTTAGTAAAGATGAACTATATCTATGCTATTTTGATCTCTTCCTCCTTCTCTGCTACCTCTCCTGAACCCCTGGGTATCTCTCATTAATCTAGTTCACACAGTTGTAATGACCCATTAAGTGAATAGGCATCACACTGTTCTTAACATAAGTCTGGGTTAAAGATCCTTTAGTCGGGTCTGAGGAGATGTGAAAATGACTCAGTTGGTAAAGTTCAAGGACTTAAATCCAATCCCAGAACTCATAAAAAAAAGCTGGGTGTCCTTGTATCCCAGTGCTGGTGAAGACAGAGACAGACGGATCCCTCTGGTGAGCCAGCCTAGCCTACTAAGAGAGATCTAGGATAGTAAGAGACCCTGTCTCAAAAAAAAAAAAAAAAAAAAAAAAATTAGGTGGATGGTGTTCCTGAGGAATAGCACCCAAAGTTGTCCTCTGGCTTCTGCACAGAGGTGCATATATGCAGGTACTTGTATACATATGTGAATCTGCACACACCACACACACACACACACACACACACACACACACACACGCCCCTACCTTTTAGGGGAGCCGTTCACAGATTTTTTTGAGTTGGGATGATCCAGAGAGGTGATGGGTGTGCTAAGCTAGCCTCAGATTCCCTCTGAGCAGGTGGAGCCCTATTTAGGATCAGGGACTCTAGAGCCTACCTTCCAGAGTAATGAGCCTCCTGTAAAGGCGGTGTCTGTCATTTTCACCCCCCCCCCCCAGTGTTGGTGGCACAGTCACCTGGGGAAGCAGGTGGTGGGATGACAGTAAGACAATTGTTTTGGGACACACAGTGTGGAAGGGACACAGAAGGAACAGAGTGGGAGCGAGGTGGCAGAGAGGCTGCCCATGGTGACAGAGTCTGCTGTGGGGAGAGGTGGAGTTGCTGAGGATGTTGTTGACGTTCAGTTTTTATCTACAAAGGCAATCTTTTTAGTTTTACCTAAGTATGGGTTTTGTGGTATCTTCGTATTTAGTACTTACTTTAACCTAATTAGGTCCTAGCTGAGGTGCTTATTTTTCTGCTGGAGCTGATATCTGGGTAACTCTCCAACTGAAGCCCCCTGCAGGGAATCCTGGGGCCTAGACAGCTGAGAAAGGCTCGTTGCTGGGTAAAGGGTGTAAGGATATAAACCAGCAGGATGTAGGTTTGATTCTTGATTTTTGCCTGTTACTAACCATGTGATTTTTGTCAAATTACCTAATATCTTAGTACTCAGTTTTGTTATCTGTTAAGTGGAGAAAAACAATGCCGCTGTAATTATTCAGGTTAAATGAGACAAAGGCACAAAAAAGTATTCAATAATTCCTCCTGCTATTATTCTCCCTATCCGAGGGATCTACCATGTTCTGCAGGCCAGGGCTGTTACTGCTTCATGCTGTAACATGGGTGATGAGTGATGGGTCCCTGTTTTCACACACTCTTATTTCAACCCACTCCTCTTTGGTGGCTTGGCACATCTCAGCCTCTCTGGTCCTGTAAGAATCCATAGGTAAGGCCCATGAGGAGAGAGGTTCATTCATTTTTTTTTTTTTTTGTGAGATAACCTCAAGTCTCATCTTTGTAAAGTGAGGGTGGTAAAAGCCATCTAAAAGGCTCTAGTTTCCATGAAGAGAGGAAAATATCCATTTTGTTCAACACCGTACCCAGAGCTTGGCACACAGACAGCAGAGTAAGTATGTTGGGAATGATATGGAAAGGCATCTAGAGGTGATGTTTCTTACTTTAAGAAACCCAGTATTTACATATTTGTATTCATTCATTTATAGAAGATACTCAAGTGTTCCACCTGAATGCTCTGCAGGGGGGAGTAGCATGCATGCATGTGTGCAGGGGATGGAACCCAGGGTCTTATGCATGCTAAACATGTCCTCTACCACTGAGCCACGACTCAGCGCTGGAGGGTGGTAAGATATAGTTGAGACCATTCTTTGGGCATTTGGGCCTTTACACTGTTGGTCCATTTGTACCTATGATCTGAGGATGATGAAAACTCAGGAGGCTCTCTGAAGTGTCTCCCTTTCCCCCTATCCTGAGAGGAGCCACCACAAGGGCAACCTTCTCTTTTGTTCCTCTGAGATTTGTGAGTGTGAGGGCAAAGGTGGAAAGGAGCAGCAGTGTGAGGAGGGGGAACCGGACGTGACTATAGTCTGTCCTGACAGAAATTCTTCCTCTGCAACTCCCCACCCTCCTTGGGATCTCTGGTTATCGGCTCCTCCCAGCCACAGGAATCCTGCCCTTGTTGGCAGAAATGTCCAGGAAGCATGCCCACAGGAACCACAAGTCATGAATCGGCAGACAGATAATTAACTGGGCAGGAGGGTGACTGAGCAGCTTCAGGGATAAACCACTTGGCTTACCCCTTCCCTATCTGCTGCCCACAGAGTGGCCTGCTACAGAATCCCATTCCCTCTTCTGCCTTCTCCCCAAGTGGGAAGAGCTATGTGCCAGCTGCAACTCAGGTCACTAGTGGATATGAACTTGGGAGCCAGGAATAACACGGTTCAAGGAAGCTGCTGCTTCTCTGTGCAGACTGCGAGCATTTAGTGAAACTTGAGACTCTTCAGCAAAAATGATAAAATCTACCTTTCTCTCCATGCACACAGTGTCTCCAGAAAACCTCCACACTTTTTAAAGAGTTAGGCTCGGGTCTGGGGAGATGGCTCAGTGGTGACGAGCACTTACTTCTCTTGCAGAAGACCTGAATTCAGTACCTGGCACCCACATGTTGACTCACAACTGTCTGTAACTCCAGTTCTATGGGATCTGATGCCCTTTTTTGGTCTTCACCAGTATTGCATACATATGGTACAGAAACACACGTGCAGGCAAACACTCATAAAATAAAAATAAATCTTTGAAAAAAGAGTTAGGGTTATTGAAGTATAATTTATATTCCATAAGTTCACCTTCAGTGTGGAATTCTTTGTATTTTGGCAAGGACATACAGTCAAGTAACTATCACCATAATGAAGATACAGAGTATTTGTACCATCCTAAGAAGTATCCTCCAGCTCCTTTGTAGTAAACTCTCTCTTCCTACCTCTGTTCCCTGGCAATCACTGATCTGTTTCCTGTCCTTATAGATCTTTTTATAGAATGTCATAGAAGTGAAATCATAGTGTGTATGTAGCCTTTTAAGTCTGGTTTCTTCCATGTGCCCCAATGCACTTATAATCCATCCATGTTGCAACACATATTAGTAACTCTGAGAGATTAATGGGGCTATCCTCTTCCTTCTGTAGTGAGATATTACCTTGAAAGTAGTGAGGCTAGATCCAGTAAACCCTGGAGGTGCATCCAGCTTTCAACTGGGGAGATATGTTTAAGCCATTAGATTTTCCAACTGCTAGATAAAGCATCAACCTCTGCTTATTATTATTATTCTTGGTCCTGAGAGTAACAGTATTTTTTTTTTTTGAGACAGGATCCCCATAGCCACACCTGGCCTGGAACTCACTAGAGAGATCAGGCTAGCCTTGAACTCACAAAGATCCACCTGCTTCTGCCTCCTGAATACTGAGATTAAAGACATATGTCACCACACTGAGCCCAAGAGTAACAGATTTTAAAAAATAGAATATTTTTATTCTTTGAGAATGTCATACAATTTGTTTTTATCATATTCACCTCACACTCCTCACCCAACTGCTTCTACCCACGCCTCCCCACACCTTCCTAACTTTGTATCATCTTTTTTTCATAAGACCCACTGAGTCTAATTTGTGCTGCCAGTATGCTCCTGGGAGTGGGGCCATCCACTGGAACATGGTCTACCTACCAGGGACCACACCCCAACTGACTCTCCCTCCCCCAGAAGCCATCAACTGTCAGTAGCTCCTCAGTTAGGGATGGGGGCTCATGACTAGATGCTAGAATGTTGACTGGCTTGATCTTGTGCAGGTCTTGTGTAAGCAACCACAGCTGCTATGAGTTCATGAGTACAGCTGTCCAGAAGACACTGTTTTGCTTTTGCTCCTGTCCTTCCTGACCTGTGCTCTTACAACCAACCCCCACTTTACCCCTTTACCCCTGCAACAGTTATTTTGTGGCCAAATATTAGTTTATCACAATCCTTGAAGCCAGAAGGTTGCTAAGTATACTGGAGTATACTTAGTATTCTTCCTTCTCATGGATTTGACAGCATCTCTGAATAAACAACTCACTGAAAGTTTTCCTTTCAGTTTTTCTGTCACATTCCCACAGAAAACTATTCCCTCTCTCCTGTTGCTTTTGCCAGCAGCTTAGTTTTCTCAGTTTAGCTAGTGAAGATGTTCAAATAGTCAAAGAGAGAAACAATGAGGCAGATTCATGCTCATCATAAGAAAGTAAACATTGGAGAGTAAAGTTGCTGGTGTCCTAATTTGACTCCTCGCAGTGTTCACAGTCAATCAGGTGGTGTGTTCTGCATAGACATTTTCCTGTGGCATGAATAATTATTATGTTACATGTATACATGAAGGTGTGTGCATGCGTGTGTTTTTAACTAAGTCGTTATATGCAACTTCCTTTTTTTTTTGGTCTTTTTTGAGAACAGGGTCTCCCTATAGCCCCAGCTGGCCTGGAACTCGCTATGTAGACCAGGCTGGTCTCGAACTCACAGAGATCTGCCTGCCTCTGCCTCCCAAGTGCTGAGATTAAAGGTGTGTGCCATCATGTTCACCTTGCCACTTCCTTTTTTATGTAGAAAAATATTCAGAAACAGAACTGTGAGTCTGCTACTTGAAAACTTATTGCATCATGACTCTGCAGGCATTTTCTCTTGCTGGATGACTGAACAAGTCCTTTTACATCTGGGCCTTGGTCTCCTAGCATCTTAGAGGCTGTGGAGTCAGTGGCAGAGAAGATGGAGAGATTTCCCTTTGCTCTGCCCCCACCTCCTTCCCTTCATCTCAAACTGGAGAAGTTTATCCTTTAACTGGTTAATGACTTCGATTTCTATATTAGTTACTTTTTGTTGCTGTGATTAAAACATCATGACCAGGCAGTGTATAGAAGGAAGAGTTTATTGGGCTTACAGTTCCAGATGGATAAGAGTCCGTCATGGCAGGGATACATGGCGGCAAGAGTGGCCAGAGCAGAAAGCTGAGCGCTCATATTTTCAAACAGGCACAGGAAGCAGAGAAGGACAAACTCTGAAATAGAACATGGTTATGAACTCTCAAAGCCTGCCCCCAGTTATGTGCTTCCTCCACCAAGACTGCACCTCCTGAACCAAACAGTGTCAGTAACTGACTAGGTATTCAATACTTGAGCCTGTGGGAGGCACCTCATTCAAATCACCACAAATTCCATGGAAGGGGTTCTTTGTGAAGAAAAGTCAAGTCACTGGATTAAAATCAGGCTTGAAATACTGCATTAGAAGAGACTTTCAGAAGGTTGGCAGAGGCACCTTCAGTAGCCACTTTATAAGTCCCTGTAAGTCAGTCCACCGTCTTTGCTAATAGAATTCTTGATAGAGAAAACCTGTTCTTTGAGATCCTCTGATGATTCTAAATTCAGGCTTTAGCCACCTCACATGATAAACTCTCCCAAATTAAATCTTGCTGAAACTATCTCAAGCTCTAGTGCTCTCTATAGATAAGAGAGGGAAAGAGAGAGAGAGGTTAGCTTTCATAGTTATCACTTATTTCTGTTACGAACACTTAAACTGCTTTTTTATTTTAATTTTTACTTTAAAACATTTAATTTTTTAATTTTTTTGCATATGAGTGTTTTGCCTGTATGTATGTAAGTATACCCATGTCATGCCAATGCCTGTGGAGGCCAGAAAAGGGCACTGGATCCCCTGGAACTAGAGTTATAGATGGTTGTTAGTTGCTATGTAGGTGCTGGGAACTGAACCTGGGTCCTCTGCAAGAGCAGTCGGTGCTCTTAACTGCTGAACCATCTCTCCAGCTCAATTTTGACTTTTTTGAAACAACATCTCACTATGTAGACCTGGGTGACCTGGGATTTTCGTTGTTTTCTGTGTATCCCAGGCTGGCCTTAAACTCACAGAGATCCATCTGCCTTTGCCTCCTGATTGCTGGGATTAAAGTATGCACTACTACATGTGCTTTAAGCTGCTTTTAAAAAAAAATTTTCAAGTAGATGATGCGTTGCTAATAACTCTAGTCACCATGTTGCACACAGAACTTTAAATTTTTTTTTAATTTTCAAAGTAGATGATGCATTGCTAATAACTCTAGTCACCATGTTGCACACTTGAACTTTTTAAAAATTTTTAAAAATTAAAAAAATCTTATGTGTATGCGTGTATTGCCTGCATGTAGGTAAGTGCACCCCTGTCGTGCAATGCCCACGGAGGAGAGAAGAGGCTGTCGGATCCCCTGGAACTAGAGTTACGGACAGTTGTTAGCTGCCATGTGGGTGCTGGGATTTGAACCCCAGTCTTCTGCAAGAACAGCCAGTGTTCTTAACCACTGAGCCATCTCTCCAGCCCTGATCTCTTGAACTTTTATCATCTACTGGCACCTTTTATCTACTGCATCTGTCAGTTTATTCTCATGTTCTAGCCTAGCTTTGGGATGCTTAACGTATGGTTTGTAGAAGCCCATCAAGCTCTGGGGAACCTACATCAATGAATGTAAAGGTGGAAAAGGAAGCAGAACAAAGGACATTGACAATTAGCTTTAATTTTCTTTTAGCTTATAAAAGTAATTCAGCTTGTTGAAAATAGGCAGTACAGGGGCTGGGAAGATGGCTCAGTGGGTAAGAGCACTTGGTGTCTTGGGGACCTGAGTTCAAATCTCCAGAATCTACATAAAAGCCAGCCATGGCTATATGTTCCTGAAACTCCAGTGTTGGGGACAGGAACAGGTAGATCCCAGGAGTTTGCTAACCATTCAATTTAGATGAACTGCCTTTGATTCAGTGAGAAACTCTACCTTAAGGGAATAAGGCAGCATGATAAGAACAGCATACATGATGTTTTTTCAAAGATCTATATTTTTTTAATATTTTTTTATTTTTATTTTGTGTGTATGCACGTATTGCCTGCATGTAGATAAGTGTACCCATGTTGTGCAATGCCCGTGGAGGACAGAAGAGGCTATCAAATCCCCTGGGATGGACAGTTGTTAGCTGCCATGTGGGTGCTGGGATTCTAACTCGGGTCTTCTGCAAGAACAGCCAGTGTTCTTAACCATTGAGCCATCTCTCCAGCCCCAAGAGCTGTAATTTTCAACAGCAGAATATTGTGTGGCTATAGCAGAGTGTGCCTAGCTAACTCCCCTTGGCAGTTATTTGCTGTTATAAATAAGATCTTATTTATTATGTTACTTTGTTCAAGTGTTCCTATAAACTTAATTCCCTTCCTTTCCATCTATACAGAGGCTCACTTGTAGACTAGTCTGGCCTTGAGATCAGATCCTTTTGCCTCAACCTTCTATGTACTGGAATTATAAGAGTAATTTCTTGAACTAAAGTTGGTAGGATGCAAAGGGCATGGATATAGTATTTAAACAATTTTTAAAGATAATTTTTAAACATTTACTTATTTTGATTTTATCATATGAGTGTTATGCCGACATGTATGTAAGTGTATCTGTGTTGTGCAGTGCCTGCAGGGGCCAGAAGAGGGGGCATTAGATAGCCTGGAACTGGAGTTACAGATGGTTGTTAGCCACCATGTGGGTGCTGGGATTCAAACACAGGTCCTCTGCAAGAGCTGCTAGTGTTCTTAACTGCTGAGCCATCTCTCCAGCCCCTAATATTTTTGGGGTGATACTAGACTATGAACCCAGGGCTCTGTGCATACTAGACATGCCCTCTACTAAGATCTCCTCCTTAGCCTACATATATATATGTATATATATATATATAATTTTTATTTTATGAGTATATTTTCTGCACGTGTGTAAGTACACCAGTGTCGTGCAGTGCCTGTGGAGTCAGAAGAGGGTGTTGCAGTCCCCTGGAACTGGAGTTACGGATGGTTGTTAGCCACCAGGTGGGTGCTGGGACTCCACCCCATGTCCTCCACAAGAGCAGCCAGTGCTCTTAACTGCTGAGCCATCTTTAGCCCTATACCTTTTTTTTTTTTTTTTGAGATGGTATTCTGCTATGTTACCTAGGCTAGATTCCTAGACTCTAACTCTTGGGATCAATTAATCCTCCCACCTCAGCCTGTAAAATATCTGGAACTACAGGCATTATTGTGCCTAGTTTGGGTATTTTCATTAAATTCAATTTTTAATTTTAATTATTGTTTTCGAGACATGGTCTTATGTAGCCCAGGCTGGTCTTAAACTTGCTTTGTAGCTGAGGCTGTCCTTGAACTGCTGATCCTCCTGCCTCTACCTCTCACGTTCTGGGTTACATGTGTGTGTCACCAGTGTCATCTCAGATTTTAATAAATGTTTCCAAAGGATCTCCCATAACAGTTGAATCAATTTGCCTTCCTACCAAGGTTAGCTGGCAGTTAGAACTGCCATAGCTGCCTGCCAACTTCATCCTGGAGATAAGAACTGGGAAGGGAGTTCCCAGAACCGCAAAGCTGGATGCCGAGTTTACTTCTAGGGCACCGCTGGGCTAGGCCTCTAACAGAGCATGGTACAGGTCTGCCTTTTCTGTATACTTAATGAGTCAGATGGGAGGTGGGGCTGGTATTAATAAAATCTTCCAGAAATCTGAAATGTAGCATTTGACCCAAATTTTAGGCAAGGAAGAAATGGCCACTTGTATATTGAGAGAGCTTGGGCCCAGGAGTGCTGTGGGCCTGTTGACACTTTCTGGTATTTGGAAGAATATGCATGTCTAGGGTCAATAGCACCTTGAAGATCCTCTAGTCCAACATGATTTGTTTGATAGAAAAGCAAAAAGGGAGGTCCTGAGACATGAGGGGATTGCCAAGATCACACTAGTTTAGTGGCTTTTATCTCCTGGCTAGAGTGATTACTCCCTACATCCCGTCAGTTTGTCTCTGGGCTGTCTTACATGTGACTGAGGTGTACGGGAAGGTGAGGGGAATTCCTGTTGTGGGAAGTGACTGGAATGAAGATAAGGGAGGAGACTGCACATTTAGTGGGCATCTAAAATATGCTTCTTTCATGCCTGCTACCTCATTTAATCCTCATGGGGTAAATATTGTGTCCATATTTGGGAGCCAGAGTTGGTGGTAGGGGTGTGAAAATAGCTGCCTGGGGTTTTGGGAGCTTCTCTGATGTGGCCAGGTGGGCCTGCTAAGTCCTGGGGAACAGTTACACATTTTGGATAGTGATTTGGCCAGGTCTTAGAACACCAGAGAGATGAAGGGATGTGGCTGAAATCATAGGGTCTGTGGAATAGCAAAGGCAGCTCTAGACCAGACAGTTTGCATGCTTTCTCTTCTATATCCACTGTGTCCCTTGTTTTACTGCCCTTACCTTATTTACTGGGTTTCCCCAGGGCTAAGTGTTACCTTTAGATCATAATACTTTTAATTAGCCCACTTAGAGATGATAACCAGACATGATCTAGCTTCACTTACAAAGGCAAGGCCTAGTGGCTGATGGGTAAAGTGGATGACCAGTAGTCGAAACATGAACCTTGTCCAAAGGGGATCCACTTTCTTAGGCCCAAATCCTTCCTCATGTTCCATATGTTTAATCCATCTGTAAGCCCTAGGATATGTCTTGAGTCTGACCACACCATGAATGCTACTACCCCTCAAATCAAAACCACTAGCCGGGTGTGGTGGCTCATGCCTTTAATCCCAGCACGGGGGTGGGGTGGGGTGGTGGTGGAGAGACAGAGGTAGGTGGAGCTCTGTGAGTTCAAGGCCAGCCTGGTCTACATAGTGAGTTCCAGGACAGCTGGGGCTACAGGGAAACCCTGTCTCAAAAGGAACCTCCCCCCCTCCAAAATAAAATCCCACTGCCACTGCTGCCTGCATTATTTTAATAATGTCCTAATTGATCCCTTTCCTTCTGGCTTCCCCCTGGTCTGTCCACTTGGCAGTCATGCTGAACATTTTCTGTTCACTTCTGCTCACTCGGATCCTCAGCGCTCCCACAGAGGCGACGATGTCTTCCTCTCAGTGTTCTGCTCCCTAGTCCTCCAGCTTCCTCTCTGCCCCTCTCCTCTTCCTTCTTTGGTCTCCCCTTGTACTTCTTCAGTGATAGTCGAGGTCCACTGAGATCTGGTCTTTGTTCTTTTTGGAATGATCCCCACGGTCTACTCCTTAGCGTCATTTTGGAATGTCAGCTTCTTGACCACTTTCTCTAAAGGAGATTTCTCTCCTTTGCTCGCTAGTTCATTGTCTTGCTTTATCATTAAGCGTTTGCCACTGTCTTTTTGCTGTTTGTTTTTGTCATCACCTTCCACACTAAAACGGAAGTGTCACAAGATCAGGAGCCTGTTTAGTTGTCAGTGTGTCTTGTCCAGCACCTAGGAGAGAGCTGAGTGCAGGTCACTCCTCAGTGAATGAATGGATGAACGAATGCTGACACCATTGATTGATATTGGTGGAATGTTATAAAGCTGAAGGAACCTCTTTTCTGATCCTGTCCACAGGCAGATTAGACATGGCAAAGTTGTCATTCTAGGATGACTTTTTTTTTCAGTCCATGAAAGCATCCCAGGACAATGTTTATCCAAAAAATGTCACACATGGCTATGGAACTGCAGATTCACCAAGAGTTAATTTCTTAGGGCTATTGTAACCAAGTGCCACAGACTGGTGCCTTAGAACAACAGAAATGTGTTCTGTCTGTCTGGGATATTGGGTAGAACCTTCTTAGTTTCTAGTGGTGACTTAGTTTCTAGTGGTAAATATTTGGTGTTCCTTGACTTCTAGCTTTGTCCCTCCAGGCTCTGTCTCTGATGTCACATGGTATCTTCCTCTGTCTTCACGTAGTTTTCTCTCCTTATAAAGACACTAGCCACCTTTGATTAGCATCCAGTTTTGTGATATCATCTTGTTTATGTCTATCAATTTCCAAATAAGGTCACATTTACAGGTATTGGAAGTTAGAATATCAATATTTCTTTTGGGGGGATATAATTCAACCCATAACATTTTAATATTTACTCTAGATGGGGGCAAATTATACACAATTTTCATTGTCAAACACTGAATTTAATTGGCTCTGGTGCACCTAAAACATGATTTAAAATCTGAAATCAAACACTCTGTACCCATAGTCTTAGGTTTAATGAGATAGTGAAGTTTGAGTTTTGCTTTGACGATGCTGCCTGGAGCTACTTGCTCTAAAGCACAAAAGTTTGTGTTGCTTTGACCTTCACCGTCTATCCTTCCCCTTCCTTGGGTTTCTGAGCTATCTTTAAGGAATAGAAGCAAAAATAAACCTGGTCTTTGTGACTTGGTCCTGATAAGTCACATGTGCACACATAGGGCAGTTAGCAAAGGATGTTTTGTTCCTCTATGACTCACCTATTCAGGTGACTGCAGTAGATGATCAGGAACTGTCTGAGTCACCCAGTGTTCCCACAGACTTGGCTGGGAAGTAGCCAAACTCAGTGGCATGACTGAGGCGCCAAGCCAGAATTCTTCTCTGACAGGCAGTGGCAAAGATCTCCATGGCGTTCACAGCATGGACCATCTTCCCTTCTTGCCCTGAGCCCTTTCCTGAACACCCTTGACCTCATCAGGGTGGCCCATCCCTCCATTCTGACATCCTGTCTCATTGGACAACATGTCCTCAAAATAATCCTCACTGACGCATTATGACTTCCCCTGGTTCCAACTCCCCTGTTCCTTTTTTCCTCTATTTTTCCCACCCTTTATCTTTTTTTCTGGTTATGTGACTCTCATGTGCCAAACCACAGCCATCTACTGCAACTTTCCAGGCAAACTTGGCTGGCCTTGCCCATTTCTATTGGCCCTCTCTTCTCGGCCACCATTCCTAGATGGGATTTTTGAACACTAACATTCCTCACTCCATTTAGAAGCCAGATGTACGAGTTACTCATTTTGTTCCAGCTTGTTACTTTCTGGCTCCTGGCTCCCATCTGTAACACCGGGTTGAGGGCTTAATTAGTTTTTTGCCTAGTGTACTATAAAGTGAAATCTTCAAGGAATAAAAAAAAAGTAAAAAATTAATCGTCTGCTCTAAATACTGTGAGGCTAAGGATAAAAATGGCAACAACAAAAACAACTATAGCAACAGCATTTATTGTGCATTTTATGTGTGCCAGCTGTTGTGCTCAAGAATGTTCAGAAACTAGTTCACTTAAACATTATAATCTGGTGAGGACTAGGCCTAATCTGCCTTGCTTGGCTTCTCTGGCTAACCCATGAGAGGATCATGGGAGTTATCTGCTTTTCACTGACATTCTAATGAGGATCCCCACTTCTCCAGAAGGTTCTTGTGGACCCCAGAGGCTGAGCATGAACGTAGGCTTTATGAATGACTGGAAACAGGCCCAGAGGAGATCCACATGTTCAGGAGGGAGGAGTGGCCTGGAAGCCCCAGCGCTTTGAATCAGCCTGGGCCCAGCTTGGAGACTTCTGATGAGTCAGCCACTTTTAACCACTGTGTTCCACGGACCCTGCCCTTGGTGGCAGGACTTGGTTGGGGGAAGGGGGGATCATTGGAGGATCATTGGTTCTTACAATATCAACCTGGAATTCATTAAAAATAAAGGATCAAGGGAACTGCGTTAACCATGATTTCCTAAAGAATAAATCCCCAAAGCTCAGCTCTTCCTCTGGGGTCAGGGACTGCTGGTACACTGGGAGGGGCCTGCTGTTTATTATTTCACATTTGGCAAGGCTTTCTATTGTGGCTGCAAGTCAAGGACTCAGGGAAATGCTAATTTGAGAATGAATGGATGGATAAATGGATAGACTGGGAAAAGTTTTGAAAAATAACTTGAGCTGTTGAGATGGCTCAGTGGATAAAGGCACTAGCTGCCAATCCTGACAGCCTCAGTTTGAGCCCTAGAACCCAGATGGTGGAAGGAGAAAACCAACTCTTGAAAGTTGTCCTCTGACCTCCACATGTGCACTGTGTGGTCTCTCTCTCTCTCTCTCTCTCTCTCTCTCTCTCTCTCTCTCTCTCTCTCCAATAAAAAAAAAATAACTTGGCGGTGCCCACACCCCCATCTTTTCTCTCTTAACACTTTCTTCTTGGGCTTCTTCTCTCTCTAGTGAACATTCATGGCATTTATTTCCAGAATCACTCTTGGCTGCCAGTCTCCATGGAAACTGCCCAAAGAGGGATATAGCTAAAATAGTCCAGGCTAGGCTCCTCTGAGAACACTTCTGATATAGAGCTATAATGAAGAGGGGCTATGTTTATGCACCCCTGGGTAGAGAGCATCTGTGAACCAAAGAGCTGTCTAGGGTGCCTTTGAAGGAGAAACCTTGAGTGGCACTTGGTTCTGAAGGCTCCGACTTGGCATCACTGAAAGTTCGGCTACCTTTCCTCCATCAGACATTGCATTGCTGAGACCTTGATGATTAAGGCTGGTGCTATAATTGCAACCTCACAGTCTAGACACACACACACACACACACACACACACACAAGGCTGGTGCTATAATCACAACCTCACAGTCTAGACACACACACATACACACACACACACACACAAGGCTGGTGCTATAATTGCAACCTCACAGTCTAGACACACACACACACACACACACACACACAAGGCGGGTGCTATAAATGCACCCTCACAGTCTAGACACACACACACACACACACACACACACAAGGCTGGTGCTATAATTGCAACCTCACAGTCTAGACACACACACACACACACAAGGTTGGTGATATAATTGCAACCTCACAATCTACACACACACATACACAAACACACACACAAACACACAAATGATTAAGGCTGGTGCTATAATTGCAACCTCACAGTCTAGACACACACACACACACACAAGGTTGGTGCTATAATTGCAACCTCACAGTCTAGACACACACATACACACACACACACACACACACACAAGGTTGGTGCTATAATTGCAACCTCACAGTCTAGACACACACACACACACACAAACCCCTCAGAGCAACAATTGCAACCTCAAAATCTACATATACCCCTTCAGGTCTTATTCAAACTAGAGAGTAAGGCTCCTCCTCCCACCTCTTATTTTCTTTCTGTGTTGGGGATGGAAACCCCCTTTTGCATGCTAAGCTATTCCCCTAAGCCTCTTAAAATGTAATTTTCAAAAAGTTAAAAGTACGGGTTTCATACAAACAAAAAATAAACATGTATAAAAGATTTTAATCAGCTTAATGTGGGAACCAATAAGTTTGTAAAGAAATTCAAGGAAGGGAAGTTTATAGTTAGTCAAAGAATTATGGACATGAATTGGCTAATAGATTTTTAAAAATTGGCTGATATCTGCAAAACAATTCACTTTCACTTTTGGGGCCCACAGTTTCTACCAGGCAGAGATCATTGACATTTTGACTGGTCAAAAATCTTATTTATTTTTCTCATCAAATATAAATTTGTATTACCAATTTTTTTTTACAAGTTACCCTCTACTCTTACAAAGTTGTAAAAAATCTTAACAAAAGACAAAATTACAGATACTCTCTAACCATGACAGCTCATTTTCTCAGTGTATTTCTCAGATATTTGGGTCATAATAAAATAGACATTTGATAAGATGACAAGTTTGGGGCATATTGGGAAAACACCTCAATAAGTAAGATGACTTAAAATAATGGCTGTGTGCAAGGGAAGCTCTTCAGAAAGTTGGATAAGAGCACTGTCAGGGTAACTAGAGTTGCAGGGGAGGAATGGATCTTCTTTCTTTTGCCCCCTGAGGCCCTGTAGGCAGAAGAGGTTTTACTTGTCTAGGACCAGGGACGCTGGGTTGGGGAGCACGGAGGATCGAGGCGTCTATACAAGCAGTTGCCTGGTGTTTGCTTTTTGGTCCCTGTGGTCATCCATGTTCCTTACCTCAGCCTTTCCTCTGCCTTTTGTCAACATGAGGACTATTCATGTCTGAGTGGCATGTTTAAATGTACCTCTTGGCTCATTGAATTCTTGCAAAAATTTTGTGAGGTAGATCAATCAGTTCCTAGAGAGAGGCAAGTTGCTCAAGGCCACAGCATGGCTAGTAGGGAGAGCACTTAGCATTGAGACCCAGGCCTTGCTTCCAACTCTGAAATTCCATGTTTTCCATTTCCTTTCCTAATCTTTCTGTAGTTTTCTGGAGCGTTGTATGCTTGGACTCCAAGACAGATGTATTGGAAAGCTTAAGACATTTTTAGAAGACTTCTTTCTCCTGAGAGGCCAGTGGAACACTGCCATTAAAGTTACCCTGCCTTCCACAGTGTTTAGGTGTTACTGTTAGTGCACCTGGGCCTTCGAGTCTCTGTGACTGTAATTAGAATGATTGAGAAAGCATGTGGCCATTACTCTGGGCTTCAGATTTTCATTTGTACAATGTAGGTATAAAACCTAGCCTTAATTAAGCCTTTCTGTCAGTCATGATATGACACTTGGGTCTGTGGCTCAGTCCTATCAGCTACTGTCACTGTGGCTTCATCAATTGATGATGGCGATGAGTTTCTCCCCATCTTCATTTTTTAAAAAAATATTTTTATTTTATTTACTATTTTTATTTTTTGTGTGTTATGAGTGTTTTGCCTGCTTGTATGTAGGTGCACTCATGTTGTACAATGCCCACAGAAGCCAAAAGAGGGCATTGGATTCCCTGGAACTGGAGTAATGAACAGTTGTTAGCAGCCATGTGGGTGCTGGGAACAGAACCCGGGTCCTCTGCAAGAGTAGCTAGTGCTTTTATTTGGGAAAGTTGGGAGAATGGGGCAGGATGGTTACTTCCCTAAGTCAAATCGGCGTTCATGCCTTTGTCCCTCTGTTGCAGGGTCCAACATATGTACAACCCGAGGCGTGAGCTCCTGCCAGCAGTGTCTGGCTGTGAGTCCTGTGTGTGCCTGGTGCTCAGATGAGGTAAGGAGCCTATACCATATCTTTGTTGATTCAAAAACCATAGCTGTTACCTCAAAGGGACTAAGAGGTAGTTTATTCTGGAGCCAGATATGAGTGATGTTGGCTCAGGAACAGAATCAGTTTACTCCAAATACTGTGTTCCAACATGATAAACAATTTAATGAAATTTTTGTACTAACAGAACAAAGTCATAAATCGAGGTTTTTAAAAAATTTTATTTATTTTTATTTTATGTATATACGTGTATTGCCTGCATATAGATAAGTGCACCCATGTCGTGCAGTGGCTGCAGAGGTCAGAAGAGGCTGTCAGATCCCCTGGGACTGGAGTTACAGGAAGTTGTTAGCTGCCATGTGGGTGCTGGGATTTGAACCTGGGTCTTCTGCAAGAACAACCAGTGTTCTTAACCCCTGAGCCATCTCTCCAGCTCCTATAAATCGAGTTTTTTTTTTTTAATACATTGGTGGAAACCAGGTAAGGTGAGTTACAACAAGCGAGGAAGTCTCTGCTATAGACTTCAGATATCTGGTCACATTCTTTGCCTTTGGGTTGGTGGAAGCTAGGAGTCGGTTAGTACATTCTAAAAAGAATTTTACCTGATAGTCATGAGGATGTTAGGTCAAACCCAGAGGTGGGCAATAAATGGCTAGGGGGCTAATCCAGCCTGATATAATTTGGCTCCTAACCTGTAACATTCGGTCGGCCTTGTAGAGTGTTTACCACAAGCATGGCTGTTTTTCTATAAACTTCAGTTCACACTTTCTTTCCTTAGATTTAGATGTTTTTGTGTAGGAACAGGCACATGGGGTTACCACTGGATGGGTGGTACACAGCTGTCACAGGGGTGTTGCTGGTAATGATTTACACAGGTTTCCCCCTATCACCACCCACCAGTTTGATTGGGTGTCTGACCTTGCTGTGACCACTGCTGACCTCTACAGTTTGCTTTATGTTGGGCTTGAACATCCCAGGCAAGAAGGGTTTCAGGTCTCAAAATGAGAGGTGGGAGGGATGCTAGGTATGGAGAAGGTGCTGGCTTTTTCCTCAGAATTTAAAAAAAGACAGAAGGGGAAGCTTCTGCAATGCCCCCGGAGGTCAGAAGAGGCTGTCGGATCCACTGGGACTGGAGTTACAGACAGTTGTTAGCTCCCATGTGGGTGCTGTGTGTATGTGTGTGTTTAGTTAGAGATCTGTTTTCCTCCCTTCTCTCTGATGATGAGGCTTCTTTTTTTCCTTCCTTCCCTCTCTGAGGTGTCAGTGGGGGCAAAGAGTCTAGCCTATTGGTGAGGACTGGAGGGTGACCGGAAAGGGTTAGCTGTGTCTAGGCAGAGGGTTTGTTGTGTCTGGGGCCCTAGGGAATGAGTGTGTCTGAGGGAATGGCTATGTTTGTGGCTGGGCTGGGAATTTGGAGCTGGCAAGGGCTGGTGGGGGATGTAGGGGGTGAATTTGGCTGAGGACATCTCCAGTGGTTACAGTGGGAGTGTGAGTCACTAATCCTTAGCAGGTGGTTACCTGAGCTTCAGGTCTTGCTGCTCCTCAGACACCAGAGGCAGCCACTTGGCAGGGTGACACACCCCTGTTCTGTAGAGCTCCTTGACTATTCCAGCCCCTCACTCGCTCTGTCTGCTTCTCTTCCGGATATGCTGAGTTTCCTAAAAAGGCAAACTCCTGGGCAGGCTGAGGAGGATGGGAGCAGGAGGCCATGTTTATCCCCTGGAGGGGGGTTGCCAGAGCATCAGAGGCCAGCTCAACATGCAGCATTGGCCTCTGTGCTGTTCAGCAAGGGGGACTGCTTCCAGAGGCAGCTGTCCAACATCTGGGCCAGATTGACTTCTTTTAGCTCATGAAATGTTCCCTGGGGCTGGAGGAGGGTGAGCCCTTCTCCTCCACCCCCGCAGGTGCCCCTCCCCTCTGGAGGCTCAAGGGTGGTGTGGCTTCTTCTTTTCATTTGTTATATCCTCCTGCCTTTGGTCACCATCGTGGTTTTGTTAAGCTTCTTTTCTAAGGAAGTTGCAGTTTTATAATAATTATAGAAGGATGCCAAAGGTGTCTTGTTTGGACTGATGGCCTGAAGCTGGCTGGAGCAGAGGGGGAGGGAGCCCTGGATGTAAGGCTTAGTGGCACTCAAAGGAGGTTTTCGCCTCCTTCTCTCTTTTTCAACCCAAAGTCAGAATAAAGACAAGGCTGCTCTGGCCCAGATTATCTTGGGGGAAAAAGGAAACTTCCTGGAGAGTCTGTCCTGGAGGGGTGTCCAGGTCCATGCTGTCCTTCTTCCATTTTGTACCCATCTGGATCTGATAGGGACTAGCTAGAGCTCAGGTCTGACCAGCCACAGCCCTTCTTTAGCCCACGTGACCAGAATTTCATGTGACTAGATTCAAATGTGGAATATTTACGGGTCACTATGGTGAATCTGGTCCTCTGGGGCAGACTGAGAAGGCAGAGAGAGAAGTGTATACTAGGAAGGATCAAAGCTTGTGGCAGGACTAGAGATAAGATGGAGTCAGGAAATGGGTGGCAACTAGGACCAAGGGAAACTAATAAGGGGAGGTAGAAAGCCCAGGGAGATAGTCTCCAATAATATAATATAGTGAATGACCACAGTGCTCATCACTAAGCAAGAGGGAGGGCGAGAGAGAGGGGACGGAGCCAGTGTGGGGCAGAATGTGTCAACCAGGGAGAGGAATCCTGGACTGTAACTGGAACATGGCTGTTAACCTTTTAACGGAAGGAGCAGGGCTTCCCTTGCTCAGGCCGAGTTTAACTTTTGGAATTACCTTGGTCTTTGGCTTAAAACAACCAAAGGTGAGGCTGGGTTTGCTGCTCAGCTCTCTGTCTCCTTTGTCTTGACTGTTTCTGGCAACACTGGCAGTGCCTCTGAAAACAACTGGTTGGGCTCAGCTTGTGGTCCTTAGAGGACAGCAGCTCTTGGGTGTGTACAGCGAGCACTTGGGTGGGTAATAGGAAAACATAGCCAATGTGCATGAGTTGGGTGTTTTGGGCCCATCTGCATGGGGCGTGTTCTTGGAGAGTTAGATGCATAGTTAGATAACGTGGGTTGAGGTAATGTGGTATCTCTGATCTGTACACCTAGCAAAGATGTCAGCTTTCACACAGAGATTGAACCTGTACTGTAGTCTGGACCTAAGTGGTGCCAAGCTGGAGCCTAGAACTTTCTAAAATCACGTGGTGGTGAGAATTGCCTGAAATGCTTGTTAAAAATAAAGGCTTGCTTGGGGTTAGAGAGATGGCTCAGCAGACAAGAGTACTTGCGCTCTTCCAGAGGACCTAGGTTTGGTTCCCAGCATCTACACTGGGGGGGTTCACAACTACCTATAACTCTAGTTCCAGGAATTTGACACCCTTTTCTGGAGTCTACAGATACCTGTACACACATGGTGTACATACAGACAAGTGAGCACACACATATACACATACACATAAAATAAATCATAAATATAAAGGCTCTGAGGGTAGATCCTGGACCTATTGCATCAGAGCAGGTTGTTATGATAGTAAGTTGGATAAACATTGCTACATTGCTACTGGCAGAGGCTGGTATTGGTCAAGGTACGTGGAAGTAGAATTAAAGTTGCCAGATAAATTCAAAATATTGAATTAAAGTTGGATTAAATGGCAAATAATTTCTTGTCTTGGTATGCCCAGAATATTTTCTAAATTTGGCAACTCTATGGTGGGAAGAAATGCTTGGAATTGGTATACAAGCCTGAGCACACATTGGAAGGTAGACCCGTCCACAGTCTGACATCAGAATAAAAGGGGGAAGAATGGGATTTGGGTCCAGCAAGTAGAGGAAGATTCTAATGGGACTTCTTTCTCATTTTCTCTGTGTCTGCAGGGGAAAGTCAGGCTGCTCTTTACAGGTCCTCTTGTGATTATTGGAACTTTGTTATCACGTTTCTGCTACAATTTCTTTCTACTTTTATTCTGGAACATAGATGTCCCTTTTGAGGGTTTTATCCCAACTGTTATTGTAAAAAAAAAAAAAAGTCAACAAAAATGTATAATAGTGACTTGGGATGTAGCTCAGTTGATAGAGTGCTTGCTTAGCATGCATGAAGCTGTGGGTTCAATCTCCAGTGCTGCATAAACTGGGCATGGTGGGGGTACACCTTTAACCCTAACCCTCAGGAGTTAGAGGAAGGAGGATCTGAAGTTCAAGGTTGGGCTGAGGAGATGGCTCAGTAGATAGGAGCATCTTCTATGAAAGCAAGGAATCAGAGTTCAAATCCCCAGCACTTAAAAGCTGGACATGGCTACATGTAACTTTAATCCTAGTGTTGGAGAGTAGAGACAGGTGAATCCTAAAGGCTTGCTGGCTGAAATGGTAAGCTTGAGGTTCGTTGAGAGACCCCGTCTTAAAAAATAATGTAGAGGCCAGGCGTGATGGCGCACGCCTGTAGTCCCAGCACTCAGGAGGCAGAGGCAGGTGGATCTCTGTGAGTTCAAGGCCAGCTTGGTCTACATAGTGAGTTCCAGGACAGCTCAGGTTATAGAGAGACCCTGTCTCAAAAAGACCCCCCCAAAAATAATGTAGAGAGTGATAGAGGAAGACACCTGCATGGGCGCTTCTGTGCACACACATACACACACAAATGCACAGACGCACACACATGCAGAAATTCAAGATCATCCGTCACCACACAGCAGTTTAAGGCCAGTCTGGGCTAAATGACATCCCTATCTCAAAAAAAGTGTACTTGAGTAGAGTGAATACAAACAGCTATAAACTAAAATGCCTCTTTCCCCTTCTTTCTTTTCTTCACCCCTTCATACCTCTGTGTACAAGTCATTTCTTAGCTTTACTAAATGAGCCAGTTAAACAACAGTGTTAATTTATTTGGGACTGGGGAGATAGCTCTGTGGTAGTGCACTTGCCTCACATGTGCAAGTCCATCTCCAGTGCTGAAAAAAGAAAAGTTCAAAGGCATGCTTCCTTCCCCTAGCCTTCCTCCAAGGAAAGGTATGTAGTAACCACAGTCTTTGGAATGGTAATTGTAGAAAGGACTCTTTGATTTACTTTTTACTTGCTTAGACCATACCCAGAAGTATTTGAGTCTATTTGACTCATATTGAGACTTTGTATTTTGAAATCATTTCAGTCTTATTTTAGGTCCTGCCCAACCCTGTGAGATATGTAGCTCAGTAACAATTGTTCGTGCTGTACTTTACCCAGTTTCCAAAACAGGAATAATGGGCTGAGACTAACAGCCTGTGTCACTCTCCTGATATGGGGGAAGATGATCTACCAGCTCATACAACTCACAGCCCGGAGCCTCCCATCTCTGTGGGGGATCTTCCCCTGGGGTTTGGTTATTTGTGCCCTTGTGTGTGTGTGTGTGTGTGTGTGTGTGTAACATCCGGTTTTGCTGGGAACTAGAACTTTAATATCTACCCCCTTTCTAGTTTTCTCTCTGAGTAACCTGGAAACATTCCTTCTGCTATCTTGGCCAGAGTTATACAGAAGGGGAATGTGGCCCAGGGTGTTGAGAACATTGCTTTGGTATCTTGGTATCTTCCCAGGACAGGAGGCTCTCAGGCAGAGCTGGGCTGATGAGCAAGCCTGTTAACTGTTTGACCTCTGATGTCAGCGACCACGAAAGGAGGGACGGAGCCCTCCTTTTTTCCCCAGTATTTATTTTTCTAATCAAGGCTATAAATTTAGAAAGTGGGAGTGAGGAAACCCCCACAGAAGCATCCTCTCCCTTCTCTGAGCCTGAAGATACTTGGTGGCTTGTTCTTCTCCTGCAGCTCCCTGGTTTCCCTCTTCCAGTCCCTTCCATCATCCTCTGTCTTGTTCGGGAAAGGCTCAGTTCTCCTGGCATCTTGGTGATCCAGTAATTGCCTTTTGGGGAAGGTTTTCTCCAGGCTAGGTGGGCAGCTGGAATCAGAGATAAGGTTCTTAAATTTTTTTTTTTGAGACAGGAAGGGAATGCTTTCTGGGAGAGATGGCCACAAAGAGACCAGGGATGGCTGGGCACAAAACTTGTCCTGCCCAGAAGTTAAGTTCTCCCCATGGCTATTCTGTCCCACTGCAGTCAGGTGTCAGCATGGAGATTTAATTCTTTTAGAGTCCTGTAGGGTTTGTGTTGAGACATTTGTAGCCAAAAAGGTTAAGTGTTCTGCACTGGTTTTACACTGGAGGCCATTTCTCCGTCTCATATAGGAGAAGCTGAGAGAGAAGGAAGGAAACCACTGGCTTCTGGAATCCCCTTTCCCTTTTTGCTTGAGCCAGATGTGGGGATGATTGTGTAATAGGTGTGTGTGGGGGAATGGGTGTGTGTGTGGGGATAGGTGCGTGTATGTCCTTGTGCTGCTGTTCATGTCTCCATCCACACTGGGCCAGGCCTTCACCTCATCAGAGCTTTAGAGGATGAGCAGCTCCCCGTGGAACAGTCTCTCTATAGACATTATGGGGACCAAGATATGTACAGCTGAAGAGGAAGGACCCGTCTTTTCCCACACTTCTCACATCCCCATTTTTCATTTCATGTTCTCTACCTGGGGCATTCTCTGTTCTGTTTTTTTTTCCTAGGACCATCCCTCCCAACCAACTTTGCTGCCTTTTATTGCATTCTCTACAGAATGTAGTAAAACCTTGTAAGGATACTTCTGAGAGAATTTAGTTGGCATCTTTGTTGTGTCACGTCTGAGTTCTGCAACTTTGGACAGGTTACTTAACTTCTCTAAGCCTCAGATTTCTTACCTAGAAGATTGATTGCTCATTTGTGAAACCTCCTTAGGTTTCTCACTTGTCAGGAGCATTGCAAAAACTCTCGTAAAGTGCCCATAACTGTGCCTACATACAGTAAATGCTCGTGTTCAGTAAATGTTAATGGCAGTTGTTCCGGGAGATTGATATATTTTTAAAAAGATATTTTATTTTTTTAATTTTATGTGTCTGAGTGTATTGCCTGCATGTTTTGAGTGCACCCACGTCCTGCAGTGCCTGAGGACATCAGAAGAGGATGTCGGATTCCCCTGGAACTACAGTCAAGGATGACTGTTAGCCCCGATGTAGATGCTGGGAACTAAACCTGGGTCCTCTGCAAGAGCAGTCAATGCTCTTAACTGCTGAGCCCTCTCTCCAGTCTCTAGGGTTTTTTTTTCAAGGTGATTTTTGGAAGAGGATGGATAGGAGAATCTGAAGAACTATACACTGGGAAATAGGTCCAGGTAGGCGTGTTCTAGCTTTCCCATCAGTTGCCTCAACCTGGCAGGTGCCAGGTGGACATGTGCCCATGCAATGCTGGTTAAATTTGCTGAGTGTCAATAAGACAGGACTGAAAACATTATGTTCTTTAGCATTGCCTACCCCCTTCAAAAAAGTCTGGAAACTAAGGCTCAGAGTGACTTTTATGAAGTCACATGGCTAGCTAGTGCCCACCATGCTTTAAGGCCTATTTCTTGATTTTGGTATTCTTCCTAGGACAGTGCGTCCCCACTTAATTCTTGCATAGAGAGTCCCAGAGGGTGAGGGAATGCATGTTGGCGTGTTTTTTGTCCGGAGTGAAGGTAGAAGGTGGTAGGGTAGGCTCCAGTCAGTAGCCTGTCCTCATGCTGTCTCCTCAAGCTTGTGGAGTTTATTCATAATTTATTCAGGAACTACCTATCAACACCTCATAATTATAGCTAAGTTTTAGTGAGCACTTACTGCATGCATCATCTTATTTAGCCCCACATGACATCTATACAAGGGAGGGGTTTTATTATTATTATTATTCATTTCTTTAAAGTAATTTTTTGTTGTGATAGAACACATATAACAGAATTTTCCATCTTCATTTTGTGTGTGTGTGTGTGTGTGTGTGTGTGTGTGTTCATGTTTGTGTATGCGTGTTTGGAAGCTAGAGATTCTGTGTCTTCCTCGATATCCCTCTGCTTTATTTTATTTTATTTTATTTTATTTTATTTTATTTTTTGACAGGGTCTCCCTTGCCCCAGCCTGCCTGAAACTCACTATGTAGACCAGGCTGGCCTCAATCTCATAGAGATCCACCTGCCTCTGCCTCCTGAGTGCTGGGATTAAAGGCATGAGCCACCATATAGTGTACTGCTTTATTTTTTTGAGACAGGATCTTACACTGAACCTGGAGCTTACCGATTTGGCTAAACTGGCTGGCTAGCAAGTCCTAGGGATTCTCTTGTCTCTGCCTCCCAAACTCTGAGATTATAGGCATGTGCTACCACACCCCATTTTTCTATGTGGGTGCTCAAATTTGAACTAAGGTTCTCAAGTTTGTGGAGGCAACACTTTACCAATTGAGCCATATCTAGTCCTGTCTTTACCTTTTAAAAATTTTGTCTTTTTGAGACTGGTTCTCCCTGTAACCCCAGCTGGCCTAGAACTTGCTATGTAGATCAGACTGGCCTCTATTTTACACACAGAGATCTGCCTGCCTCTGCCTCCCAAGTGCTGGGATTAAAGGGGTGTGCCACCTCACCTGGTCATCTTGACCATTTTTAAGTGTACAGTTGTATTATATTAAATCTATTGATGATGTAAACCACCCCTATTACCCATCTCCATAATACTTTTCAATATGCAAAACTAAAACTCTGTACCCATTACACAGCTCTTCCTTCCTCCTTCTCCCCAACCCCTGGTAACCATCATTCTCCCTTCTGCCTCTGATTTTGATTGCTGTTCATATTAAAGGAGGGCTTTTAATCCTCATGTTACATGAAAGAACTGGGCTTGGAGAGTTGACTGACACTGGTACTGAGGTAGTCAGTAGTTGAGATTTAGTCTCCACAAGCTCATTCATTTGCTCTTACCCTTTATCCTACATTGTCTCCTCATGCTGTCTTTCCCCTGTCACCTTTGTCTAAAACCCTGGGTTAAGTCCTAGGAACAGAGAGCAAACAGGAAACACACAGTCATGGACCTTATAACGTAGCCAGTATCTGGGACAGCAGCTCTAACCTGTTTTAATCTACAGAAATACTTTGTGTAGTCGGGTGTGGTGGCACATGTCTTTAATCCCAGCACTTGGGAGGCAGAGGCAGGCAGATCTCTGTGAGTTTGAGGCTAGCCTGCTCTATATAGCGAGTTCCAGGCCAGCTGGAGCTACAGGGAGACCCTGTCTCAAAAAGATCCCCCAAAAACAAAAACAAAAACCCAAAACAAAAAACAAAAAACAAGCCCCAGAAATACTTTGTATATCATTACTCATTATTCATTATGTGTGTTATACCCCCTCCCCCATCTTCAAATAAAAGTTTCTCAAAATAACATTTCACTTTCATTGTTTAAACTTTTTTTTATTATTATTATTAATGTGTATGAGTGTATTGCCTGCATGTGTGTAAGTGCACCCATGTCATGCAATGCCCGAGGAGGTCAGAAGAGGGCATTGATTCTCCTGGAACTGGAGTTACAGACAGTTTTTAGTTGCTATGTGGGTGCTGGGAATCAAACCCTGGTCCACTGTAAGAGCAATCAGTGCTCTTAACTGCTGAGCCATCTCTCTAGCCCACTTTTATTGTTTATATGTGTATTTTCTATTCTATTCAATTGTGAGTAAACTTGATTTTGAAAGCCACAGATGAATTATACTTCACAGTTTGTAAATCATTGGGCCAGTAGGTATCTTACTGCACATGCCCTCTTTCTGGCTGCCAATCCATAAACAGGCACTTAGTCTATCTGATACTTGTTTGCCCTTCCTGAACATGTTCCTAGGGATTAGCCTAGGAAGGACCACACCTGTTCTGAACTTGCTGGTCCTGCAGGAGACATAGCCATCCTAGCTTTGATTACAGGCCTACCCCTTGGGTTCCTGTCTTATAGGCCCTGCCCCTGGGCTCAGCCCGCTGTAACCTGAAGGAGAATCTGCTGAAGGATAACTGTGCCCCAGAGTCCATCGAGTTCCCAGTCAGTGAGGCCCAGGTCCTGGAGGCCAGACCACTCAGCAATAAGGGCTCCGGAGACAGTTCCCAGGTTACTCAAGTCAGTCCCCAGAGGATTGCCCTTCGACTACGGCCAGGTAGGCACTGGGATTATCTTTGGGAGACACTTGGGACAAGTGGGTGTGGGACATAAAGTGAGGGTATGAGCAGGAAATCTTAGAGGAGGGTCGGCACAGAATATGAATTGGTGGGAAGAGAAGAATGTGTGTGGGGTGTGTGTGTGTGTGTGTGTGTGTGTGTGTGTGTGTGTGTATGTGTGACTTATAGGCAGGAGAATAGAAGAAAATAAGAGGTGTTAGAATTTGAGTCAGAAGATCTGAGTTTGAATCTTGATTCTACCGTGTCCTAACTACTTGGCAATGTACCAGCTACTTAGCTCTTTTGAAAATGCTTGCTGCTGCCTTCTTTCTTTTGGCCTGTTCTAACTAGTTCATAGCTTCATGTTAAGATGCAAGTGAGATAAAGGATGAGGAAGCAGTTTTTAAGCCCATTTTCCAAAGGGGATGGTGCAGTTCAGAAGCAGAGAAAGGAGGGACAAAGACCTAGGAGGGAAGAAGATTAGACTAAACTTTTTGAAGCATTGCCTTTTGACTTTCTGGCAATTGAATCAATAAAGAATTAGGAAAGACCTACCATACACAAGGCATCTATGGGATTCAGGGACGAATAGGACACAATACCTGTCTTTTACCTTTATTATTATGTTTTATTATTTTTAAAAGAAATATTTTTATTTTATATGTATGAGTGTATTGTCTGCATGTGTGTAAGTGCACTTGTATTGTGCAGTGCCCATGGAGGTCAGAAGAAGGCATCAGATCCCCTGGAACTGGAGTTATGGGTGCTTGTTAGCTACATGGTGGTGCTGGGAACTGAACCCGAGTCCTTTGTAAGAGCAGTCAGTGCTCTTAACCACTGAGTCATCTCTTCAGCCCCTCTGGCCTCTATTATTATCATTTTTGGAGAAAGCTCTGGCCAGCCTGGAACTTACATAGCCCAGGCTGACCTCAAACTTGCAGTGCTGTTCTTTCCCCCACCTTGTGAGTGCTGGGATTACAGGCCTGTATCACCACACCTAGCAGTTCCTATCTTTTACAATCTGAAGTTTAGTAGTTGACAAAACTTCTGTGACTTGGGATGGTAGGCCTTGGGGACCCAGAAGGTCACATGGATAGAGATTTAGAGAGGGTGGAAAATGTTAGAATGAAAGAGAGGTTCAAGAGACTGCAAGAGGAATAGAGTTGTAAGAGAGGAGAAAGGCTTTCAAGCTTGATTTGATCAAGTAGTTATTAATTCCCTACTGTTGTCCACTCATTTATTCAGTTGTAGGAGAAGAAGGGGAGAAAAAAACTAACATCTTTCTGCCTTCCAGATGATTCAAAGATTTTCTCAGTACAAGTGCGGCAGGTGGAGGATTACCCTGTGGACATCTATTACTTGATGGATCTGTCTTACTCCATGAAGGATGATCTGTCAAGCATCCAGAACCTGGGTACCAAATTGGCCTCCCAGATGTGTAAGCTTACCAGTAACCTGCGGATTGGCTTTGGGGCCTTTGTGGACAAACCTGTATCACCATATATGTACATCTCCCCACCAGAGGCCCTTGAAAACCCCTGTTATAAGTAAGTCCTTTCTCCAGAAGCCAGTATGCCCCTTCCCTTTGTCCCAGGCAGGTCCAAGTCCTGTTCCCATTTCTAGCCCTAGGGTTTTTGTTTTTTAAGATTTAAAAAAATTTAAAATTTATGTATGTATATGCACATATTTATGTGGTGTCCATGGAGACTAGAAGAGGGTGTTGAATCCCCTGGAACTGGAGTTACAGGCAGTTGTGAGCCACCTGACATGGGTGTTGGGAACCCAGTAAAGGTCCAGTGAAATTGCAGGAAGTGCCCTTAACTGATGAGTTACCTCTCCAGCCCCTCTGGTGTTGTTTTGTAGACTGCTTTCTAGCCAGATAGTAGCTGTTTTCCAACCTGGTCTCCCTGACTACTGATCTGGAGAATTGTGCAATAGTGTTGAAGTGTACTTGAGGTCCTAGACAGAAAATGCATCAGCTTCGTGGCTTCATCGCAAATGAATAGGAGGAAAGAGGAAGGGGTGGGGAGGTGGGATCAAAAGTAGAGAGACAACTAGAAAAGTAAACCAAGGAGTTATGATTTCAGAAGAACCCATTCTGTTGTCATTATTCTAGTCATCAAGAGCACACATTTTGCAGTTAAAATGCAGGAAATCAAGTCATTTTATTGAACACTTTAATAGTGTATAAATTGGTAAGTTCTCTCTTCCTCTCCCCCCTCCTTCTCCCTGTCTTTACCCTCTTTCTTTTTGAGATAAGGATTTGTTATGTAGACTAGGCTAGCCTCAAACTCTCAATCCCTCAGCCTCCGGAGTGCTAAGATTAGAGTCATGAGTCATTCAGCTTAGCTTTGGGGTGGAGGTAGGGGATACTGGGGATAGAACTTAGGGTCTTATGCTTGTTAGGAAAATGTGCTACCACTGAGCTACATTTCCAGCCCTGTGCCTCTGTTTAATTTATGTATTAGTTAAGTTTCTTCTGTAACCAAATACTTGGTAGAAGCAACTTAAAGGAAAAGATGTTTATTTTGGCTCATGGCCTAGGGCATATAGTCCTTCATGGCAGGGAAGACATGGAGTCTGAAGCAGCTTGGTCCATGGTGGCAGGAGCATTGGCAACTCTTTGTTATATGTCACTATGGCTGGAATCAGAACTAGGCTAGAACCATCAAGCCCACCCCTATGGCCCTGTTTCTGCCAGCTAGGTCCTATGTCCAAAAGGGCTAAATGTTCAAACACATGAGCCCATGGAGGCGCATCTCCACACCTTACATCCAAACCATAGTAGTCTGCTACTGCATAGCCTACTTAATTGGTGGACTATAAATCCATATATGATAGCAATTTAAAATAATGGTTGCTGGGGCTCGAGAGATACCCTAGTGGTTGAGAGCTTTCTGCTGTTCCAGAGGACCTGAGGTCAGTTCCCAGCACCCACTTCATTTGACTCACAACCAGCTGCTTTTAACTGCAGCTCCAGGGGATCTAAACACCCTCTTCTGGCTTCTGCAAGCATCTGTAATCAAACACACACACACACACACACACACACACACACACACACAACACATACACACGGACACACAATTTTAAAAAAGTAAATTAAAAGGATGATTACTTAGCTTGACAAGACTTTGAAGTTCTATGGTACAGTTTTTGAGCTTGTGTCTGCACTTTGTGCTTCTCTAGAAAAGGCATCAGTTATTAATTGAACTGTTAGTCTGGGGACAGCAATGGTCCTGTCTGGCATGGTCTGTAAAATGATGAACTCCTGTTTTATTGTTGCTGTCGTCTTATCATTAAGACGACAGCAACAGCAGCTGAAAATTCATTCTGGTATAAGTGCTTTATGAAGGCTCATGATGACTCTCATGAGATGTGCATGATCATGTCCCCATGCTCATTGGTTTAGAAAGCCTGTCAGGTCCCATGCTTGGTAAACGAGGAGTTAGGGTTTCATCAATCCAGTTTGGTTTCATTGCCATCTTTCTTATCCTTCAGGATGGCTGGAGGTATAGTCATTATGCCTCAGATAATTTGAAGGGCTTGGGTCAGAACTGTCTCAGTAATTGTGATTCTGTGGGACTGCAGGTTTAGCTATATGGTAGAACATCGTCTAGCATGTGCAAAGCCTTGGATTCAATCCCCAGCACTGCAAGAAAGTAAAAGGAAAAAAAGACCTGACCTGAGCATGCCGGGGCCTATGTTTGCCCCTCTCTCTTTACCTCCTAACCATATACTACCTTTTCTACCTGAGCATCTGCTTAATTAATCTCTCATTCCTCCCCAGTATGAAGAATGCCTGTTTGCCCATGTTTGGCTACAAACATGTGCTGACGCTGACTGACCAGGTGACCCGTTTCAATGAGGAAGTAAAGAAGCAGAGTGTGTCACGGAACCGAGATGCCCCAGAGGGCGGCTTTGATGCCATCATGCAGGCTACAGTCTGTGATGTGAGTCTGGAGGGCAAGGGGTGCCATGTGTGGTTGGCACAGATTAAAATGGGGAAGGAAGCAGTTCACTGGGGATTTCTGGTATGATAAGGGATAAGGAACCAAGCAGGACTTTGTACAGTATGCATGATAAGTTGCTTTTGCTCAGCAGCCTCTGTTTATATCTGAGGTCAGAGCTGACATGTGTTTGCACCACAGTAGTCCCAGATCTTTCCTGGGGAGAGCATCTCCCCACATTGTCTGGACTTATTTCAGAGTTGAGCCTGGGTTAACTTGACCTCAGCAAAGTGTTCAGATGTTAAGCTGGACTTTCTTCTAAGCCCAGACCAGCTCTGTGGATATATGTGGGCTTCTGGATGGGCAGCATGACTGTCACTGGAGGAATTATGTTTGGAGTTGAAGAATGTGTGATTCAGTCTCATGAACTAATCAGTGGGGCAGTTTTCCTAAGTGAAAACTCTGAATTAGAAAGCTCTAGCTTATGTTCCAAGGCTTGAGACGGAGGTCCCTTGCTAAGACGGCTTGTCTAGATCTTAAGTCAGGGAAGTTCTGGTGTCTTTGTTCCCTACCAATGACATAGCTGAAGTTATTTTGTCTTTTTTTTAAAACAGGAAAAAATTGGCTGGAGGAATGACGCCTCCCATTTGTTAGTGTTTACCACTGATGCCAAGACCCATATAGCGCTGGATGGAAGGCTGGCAGGCATTGTCCAGCCAAATGATGGACAGTGTCATGTTGGTAGTGACAACCATTATGCTGCCTCCACTACGATGGTGAGATGTCTAGGACCACTGTGGTCCCTGTTCACTATGATGGGAATTTGGGTAGTATACAGGGCTCAGTTACAGCCTACTCCTGCCTGACTCCCAGAAGGACACCCTTATCCATGGTACAAGCTGCATGACTAGGAGAGATGGCCCTGACTGTGGTCAGTGTTACTTCTGGCTCCACTGTCATCAGTACCAGCAGCAGCATCATGGCGTCTAAAGTGGACCCAAACAATATGGCCAGGCTCAGCTGGAAAGCTAGCCTTCCTCCCTGCTCTGTGGATGGGCTCCTTTTTAGAATCATGCTCACATGTAGTTACTGGGCAAAAATTGGGGAGCAGGGAGACAAAGATAATGAAAAACCCAGAGAGCAGGGTCTGTGAGGAAAGGTTAAAGAGTACAGAGTCATTTGACTTGAAGGAAAGAAGACTCGTGGATGGTTTAGGATGGTACGTAAGAAGACTCTTTAAAGTTATTTTATGTGTTTTAATTAACCATAGACAGTTAAACAAGAGGGAAGGAGTTTAAATTGAAATAGGAGAAATTGCTGTAAGCCATAAGGCAAATGTACCAATATTTAGAATAATAGCATTTTGGTCATATGGGGAGAAGTCCTGTGTTTTTCTTCCTACCTTGTCTTCCTCCCTCCTCCCTCCCCTCCCCTTCTCTCCCCTCTCCTCCCCTCCCTCCCCCCTCCCTCCCTCCCTCTCTTTTTTATTTTATTTTTCAAGATAGGGTCTTGCTATGCAGCCCAAACTGGCTTGTAATTCTTAGTCCTCTCGCCATAGCCTAGTAGGTGTTGGGGTTACAGTAATGTGCCACTATGCCTGTTTTGTCTTTTTGAGAAAGGGCTTTATTATGTA
The DNA here is from genome assembly GCF_000622305.1 of Nannospalax galili. Taxonomy (NCBI): domain Eukaryota; kingdom Metazoa; phylum Chordata; class Mammalia; order Rodentia; family Spalacidae; genus Nannospalax; species Nannospalax galili. Next base: position 922,874 of record NW_008358632.1, on the reverse strand, counting down.
TGTAGCCAAGTCTGGCTTTTAACTTGCAATCCTCTTGCCTTAGCCTTCTGAATGCTGAGATAGTAGGGGTGTACCACCATGCCTGTTATGTTTTTCAGTGCTGGAGACTGAACCCAGGGTCTCACAGTATGCTAGGCAAATGTACTGCCTATACCCCAACCCACTCTTCATTTTTTTTAAAAAAATATTTTATTTATGCTTTTTTTTATTATTTTATGTATATGAGTGTATTGCCTGCATGTATGTAAGTGCATCTGTGTCATAAAATGCCCATGGAGGTCAGAAAAGGGCATTGAATCCCCTGGTACTGGAGTTACAGATGGTTGTTAGCTGCCATGTGGGTGTTAGGAGCTGAGCCCGGGTCCTCTACAAGAGCAGCCAGGGCTCTTAACCACCGAGCCATCTCACCAGCCCTGCACTCTTTATTTTTTAGCCATGGAGGAGCCATATTGTTGCTTAAAGGTGATTAGAGTCAGGAAACTGAGCTGGAGACCTCATGAACTCCCTGTAAGGTTTAGGATACCATGTTCATATTAACAATTCACCTGCTGCCCCCTAGTCACTCTAGTTCCTTGGTGTCAACTATATTCAAGTTGAGCATTGCCAGGCAAAGGATGAGTCTGAGACCTCTAACAGTAGTCTATACAAGGCACGGAGGGAGATGAAAAGCCTATTGGGTTCTGCTCTTAGAGGGTTTTGGTTTTGTTGAGGAGACAGGATGTATTTACATTTTATTTCTTTTATGTGTATGAGTATATTGCCTGCATGTGTGTAAGTACACCCATGTCATGCAGTGTTCATGGAGGTCAGAAGAGGGTGCTGGATCCCCTAGAACTGGAGTTATGGACAATTGTTAGCACCACGTGGGGGGTAAGAATCGAACCCAGGTCCTCTGCAAGAGCAGCCAATACTCAACCACTGAGCCATCTCTCCAGTTTCCCTATATTTTTATTAATAGCACTTACTGCATGAACGCTAGATAGGTGATACAGTGAAAGGCTATAGGCAGCCAGAGGAGGAAAACTCATTTGGAGCTGGGTTGGTCAAGAAGGCCTTCTGGAGGAGGTGAGCTTGGGCTGGGTCCTAAGGAAGGAGGAAGGTTACCAAGACAAAGGTCATTCCAGGTTGCAGGAGATATGCACTAGATCAGTGCTGAGTAGAAGAGGGAGCGAGGGAAGTGGTGGTTAGAAAGAAAGGCTGAGGCCATGTGATAGAGGATCAGTAGATCAATACTAAGACATTTGTTAGTAACTCCAAAGTAGTGAGGCCTGACCTAGTGCTGGACCCACGGAGCTGTGTTGAGTCTGAGTGGGAAGACAGGTGCTTGGTTTTGACATACCACCAGCCCAGGATTCAGAGCTAGGCTTGTGCTGTTACTTTGTCCTTCTTGTTCATTAATTGTTCCATTTTGTGTTGCTAATAATACAATACCACAGACTAGGTAAGTTATAAAGAAAAGGACTTTAGTTTGGCTCTTGGTCTTGGAGGTGCAAGATTGAGGGACCACAGCTAGTAATAATTTTATGCTGGCTGAGTCCCAAAACTCAGCATCATGTGGCAGAAGTCAGGGACATGCATGTATGAGCTTCTGTTCTTCTCTTCCCTTTCTTGTAGAGCTACCAGGATTCAATCATGGGGCTTCACTGTAATGACCTCTAATCCTATTCTCTTCCCAAGGCATCTATCTCTAAATACCATAGAGTGAGGTTGTTTCTACCCTCTTTTAAAAATTTTTTATTTTATTTTGTTTTATGTGTTTGAGTGATTTACCTGTATGTTTGTAAGTGTACCCACGTTGTTCAATGCCCATTGAGATCAGAGAGGGCATCAAATCCCCTGGAACTGGAGTTACAGACAGTTGTTAGTCGCTATGTGGGTACTGGGAACTGAACCTGGGTCCTCTCCAAGAGTATTCAGTGCTCTTAACTACTGAGTCATCTCTCCAGCCTGATTCCACCTTCTTAACATCTCACAGTGGTGATTCAATTTCAACCAGACACACTTAAACCATATCCAAACCACAACACCATTGTGATCATTGGGTGAAAAACTTTAAGCCCCACACTGTCTTGGTCATATCACAAATGAGACAAGTTCAAAGCCTTAGAATTCTGCAATTCATCTGAGACTTCTCAAGTAACCTTCTCTTCCTCCTTTTTTCCAGGATTATCCCTCTCTAGGACTGATGACAGAGAAACTATCTCAGAAAAACATCAATTTGATCTTTGCAGTGACTGAGAATGTAGTCAATCTCTACCAGGTAATTATGCCTCTGGGACTTCCTGGAGTAGGCCTTGTGGTAGGTGGACCTGTCCCAGGCAGCCAGGCCATGGAGCCTTTGGCCAGGGATCTGGCCAGGAAATAACCATGGTTCCTCTTATTCTCCAGGTACTTAACAATCCTCCCTCTAGACTTTTCCTCCAACCTCTAACCTACTAGGAAGAGTGTGTTGTTTGTGGTGGTGGGTAAGAGGTAATTCAATGGGGGTAAAAGGCATCACTTATCTGTGATGTGGACATCTTTGTCTTCCTTTCTAGAATTATAGTGAACTCATCCCAGGGACCACAGTGGGAGTCCTGTCTGCTGATTCCAGTAATGTTCTCCAGCTCATTGTTGATGCTTATGGGGTAAGAGTCTCGCATCTGGAATGGGCTTGCTGAGTCTGCTGGATGTGCCTTACTCAGCAGAGTTCAGATTTGGGAGTCCTGGCTGCCCCTCCGCCATGTGGCCTTTCTCCCTTCCCCTTGTGCTCCCAGAGGCAGGTGATGGCCAACTCTGGGAAAAATGCCACCTTCAGAAAAGGAAATGGCCCCATAGGGAAAGGCCAGGGGACAGCAGGGACAATGAGTAGGGAGCTTAGAGGGAGATGGAAGGGGACGCAGATGGGGATTAAATGGACAAGAGGCAGTTGTAGGAGCAGAGTGAGGGAAAGCTACCCAGCTGCAAAACATGAAAGAGGCAACTGAGCCACAGAGATGGTGAGATTAAAAGTTAGCTAGAGTGAGTGTGGTGGCGCACACCTTTAATTCTAACACTTGGGAGGCAAAGGGAGGCAGATCTCTGTGAGATCAAGGCCAGCCTGGTCTACATAGCAAGTTGCAGGCCAGCTGGGGCTAAAGGAGGACCCCATTTCAAACAAACAAACAAACAAATAAACTAACAAACAAGCAAAAAGCTAAAGAGTACTAGTATCCAAGGTTACCCATATCAACATTCCTTTTTTTTCTTTTCTTTTAAATTTTATTTTATGTGCATGAGTATATTGCCTACATGTATGTAAGTGCACCCATGTTGTGCAATGCCTGCAGAGCTCAGAAGAGGGTGTTATATCCCCTGGAACTGGAGTTAAGGATGGTTGTTAGCCACCATGTTCTGGGAATTGAACCCGGGTCCTCTGTAAGAGCAGCCAGTGCTCTTGACCACTGAACCATCTCTCCAGTTCCCCAACATTCTTTTATTGAACCTCCTTGTAGCCTGCAGGAGGGTGTAACTGGTTTGGATTCTACCCAAGCTCCTCTGGACACAAGTGGGCACAGAAATCAGAAGCAGTTTCCTGGCCAGGAAATAGAGCAGGAAACAGACTCCTAGGGTGTCACAGCAACAGATGTGGAAACCTCAGCATCTGGCACTGCCAGGGCAAGTCCAAGGCCACCTTGTTGACTTCGCTTGGGATGGAATTGACTTTTGTCCATTTCCTTACCTCTTTCTTTTGCCCTTCTCTGCTCAGAAAATCCGCTCTAAAGTGGAACTGGAAGTCCGTGACCTCCCGGAGGAGTTGTCCTTATCCTTCAATGCCACCTGCCTCAACAATGAGGTCATTCCAGGCCTCAAGTCTTGTGTGGGATTGAAGATTGGAGATACGGTGAGGTGGACGGGGCAGGGACTGAAGCTACAGTTCTGACTCTGGGCCCTGTCTGTGTGTGCCCCAACCCCTTCCTTTCCAGTACCTTCTTCCTGAAGGTCTTCACAATTTAAATATCGTGAAACTGTCAATTCTACCCCACCCCTGGAGTTTCTACCCAAGCTTTCAGCATTTGCTGAGTAAACTTCTCTGTCACAGTTCTTAAGAACATCCATTTTTGTTTTCCTCTGTTATGTAAATTTGATTGCAAATGAAAATTTTTCTTTAAAAAAATTTTTTTATGTGCATGAGTGTATTGCCTGCATGTGTATAAGTGCATCCATGTTTTACAATGCCCACAGAGGTCAGAAGAAGGCATCGGATCACCTGGAACTGGAGTTATGGATGGTTGTTAGCCACCATGTGGGTGCTGGGAATTGAACCCAGGTCCACTGCAAGAGCAGCCAGTGCTCTTAACTACTGAGCCATCTCTCTAGCCCTGTTTCTTACCTTTAACTTCTCACTGATTTCTAGTCTCCTCCTGGTAATGCCTTTCTTTTCTTTGCAACATAAGATGACAATATCATCTATATTTCTACTGGGCACTGATTGTATACCAGGAATTATTCTAGCTACTGAACATTCAACAGCGAAAGGATCAGTCAAAAATACCTGCTTTCTTGGAACTTGAAAATACAAAAGTTCATTTTTGCCCCTCCACTCCCTCTGTGGTTTTCTTTGTTGGTTCTCCTCTGTTCTGCCTAATGGGAAAGATTGGTAGATGAGAGAGGGAGGGATGGAGAGAAATAGATCTTTTCATACATTGTCCTATCAATTTATTTTCTAGTCACATGATTTCAAACCCCACACTTTATACCCTGTGATGAAATATGTTACAGAAATACCTCAGCTTATGACTGACCACCCGGTGGCATGGTGTGGTACTAAATAGTGTTTTGTGCATTTTGCTGCATCTTGCTGTTATATAATGTTTGGCTGGCTTAGCCACGGTAAAGTGGCCACAGAATCACAGGTTCTGTTCTGCTTGAGCTGGATTATTTCACGTGCAGGAGAAAAACAGTCTTCTTTTGCTTGTCTATAACCACGTCTCTGTCCACCCAGACTTGTCATAGTGGTACAACTATGCCAGAGTAGGTTTTTACTCTGAAGATTTTGGTAGTGGGACGGCGGAGGAACTTCCCAGTGCAAGCTGATTAGACATCCAATTTAGATATTCGTTCAGGGCTGGTATGTTAACTGAATCCACTTAGATCTGAATGCCATCTGGCTTTCCATCCAGGTGAGCTTCAGTATTGAGGCCAAGGTGCGTGGCTGCCCTCAGGAAAAGGAGAAGTCTTTCACTATCAAGCCTGTGGGCTTCAAGGACAGCCTCACCATCCAGGTCACATTTGACTGCGACTGCACCTGCCAGGCCTACGCGGAGCCTCTCAGCGGGCGCTGCAATAATGGCAATGGGACTTTCGAGTGTGGGGTGTGCCGCTGTGGCCCTGGCTGGCTGGGGTCCCAGTGTGAGTGCTCTGAGGAGGACTACCGCCCCTCTCAGCAGGATGAGTGCAGCCCCAAAGAGGGCCAACCCATCTGCAGCCAGCGGGGTGAATGCCTCTGTGGCCAGTGCGTCTGCCACAGTAGTGACTTCGGCAAGATCACTGGCAAATACTGTGAGTGCGATGACTTCTCCTGTGTCCGCTACAAAGGGGAGATGTGCTCTGGTGAGTAGCAGTGCATGCAGTCTCTGCAGTCCCCCAGGAAACAGGTGCAGAGGGCTTGAGGGTGGGTGAGGTGGGAAGAAATGAGATGATCTTCACTCGGGCAGAAAAACGGAGATGATCAAGAGAGGGAAGGAGTTCTTTCCCCCTTGGTTGTGGGGTACAGGGAAGCTAAAATGAGGGTGGAAAGGAGTGGGGGAACCATCTAGGCAAGGTGCATTTTTTCTGCTCACTCTGATAGGTTTCAAGTTCCTAATCTTTTTAAGTATAAGGACCAGCCTCTTTTCATCTAAAAAAAAAGTCTGATGATGAAAAATGCCTGATGTTGTATACTAAAGTTAGTAATAATTTCACTTGAATTTATGTTTATCAGTCCAGAGACTCAGAAAATAGTGGTATCTATACAAGATATTGAAGCACATTTAATGAGCTAATATGTTTAGAAGAATATTTGGAAACTGGAATGCTCATGTTAAATGTTAGCCCTATTTTGTCATCCATTTTGTTACTATTAATATTTGTATTCTAGATCTGTGCTGTCCAAAATAGTAGCCACCATCCACATGTGGCTATTCAAAGTAAGTGAGATTGAAACCATAAGAAATTTAGTTTTTCAGTTGGTCAGTATTGGACTGTAGATTTGAACTTATTGACATAATAGAAAGTTCTACTGGACAGTGTTGCCATAGAGACTTCCTATCTGCAGATCTGGGACTATGATTTGTGTGTGTGTGTGTGTGTGTGTGTGTGTGTGTGTGTGTGTATGTGTGTGTGGTGTGTGTGGTGCCTGTGTTTGTTTGGTGTATGCATGTGTACTTGGTGGTGTGTATGCATGTGTGTGAATGTGTGTAGAGACCAGTGATCAACACTGTATATTTTCCTCAATCATTCTCCACCTTATTTTTTTGAGATAGAGTCTCCCATTGAACCTTAAGCCCACCAGTTGGCTAGGCTGGATGACCAATGAGCTCCAGGGATCCGCCTGTTTCTGCCTTCCCAGTGCAGGAATTATAGACACGTAGACATGTGCCACCAAGCCTAGCCTAGCCACCTTTTCTTATTTGAAAATGCAGGTGCTGGCGATCTGAGTTAGGTCCTCATGCTTGCATTGTAAGTTATCGCCCCAGATTGGGTACTATAATTTTGAGCCCTTCTACCTTAAGGATGCTGAATTGTCTTTATTGAAAAATTCATTGCAATCTTGAGGCCTCTTGATAGTCTCAAATTGGTTTCTGCTGCCCCCAAAGACCACTCCTTCAGGTGCTTGCCCAGCCAAGAGAAACTGAACCAATGTTAATGTAGTCTTTATCTTTAGACATGCTGACAACAGTCTGAGGGCAAATGGACAGTCTGGACTTTTTTCTTGGGCTCTGGAGATAGGTTTATATTGGGTTATAATCACTATGATTTAATCCTATTTGGGACAGACAGGCTGTAAATATTTGCAAGCTGAGTATACCACGTAGTCAGTTTAACAGAGAAGTTATAATTGTTTTCTGTGATCATCTGTGACCCATGTGGGCTTCATTTGCATTGAGGTTTAGTCAGCTGAGCTAATTGACCAAGATGTTCACTTTAGCGTGATGGTGCATGCCTATAATCCCAGCACTCAGGAGGTGGAAGCAGAGGTCAAGATCATCCTCGGACACATGGCAAGTTTGAGGCTAGTGAGAAATTTACCCCCCCATCTCAAAAGAGAAATCTGCCATTGATAAACATACCCCAGGAGGCTGGAGAGATTGCTCAGTGGCTAAGAGCATGTACTGCTCTCACAGAGGATCTGGTTCTCAGCACCCACATTGGGCAGCTCACAACTACTTGTAACTCCAACTCCAGGGGATCTGATGCCTCTGGTCTCTCAGGGCACTTTCATTCATGCTCACATAACTGATACACTCATACACAGAATTAAAAAATAAATCTTAAAAAATACCTCATAAACAAAATTTCGCTTTTTTATTTTATTTTTATTTTTAATTTTATTATTTGAATTTTCTTTGTTTGAGTGTATTGCCTGCATGTGTATAAATGTACCCATGTCATGCAATGTCTGTGGAGGTTAGAAGAGAGCATTGGATCACCTAGAACTGGAGTTACAGACAGTTATTTGCTACCATGTGGGTGTTGGAAATTGAACCCAGGTCCTCTGCAAGAGCAGTCAGTGCTCTTAACTGATGAGCCACCTCTCCAGCCTGGTGCCTTTTTATTATCTTGTAGCATTGTTACCTTTAGTTATACCAGCAAAATCTGAGAAAGGGCTTAGGGGAAATGGTAGCAATACTAGCTAGACGGGGGTGGGGATCATACCCCTAATGATGAAAATGGGTACACAACAACAGTTTGAGCTGGGAGTGAGGCAGAAGTTTTGGTTCATTTAAATATTTAGTAGTATTTACATCATATTAAAGTACTAAAAGCCAGCCCAAAGGGACAGATTACCCTAGGAAAGGCCAACAGAGAGGCCTGCTGGGCTCCCTCACTCCTCTAAGACAGATTGGTCCTAGTCTGATGTGAGGTCTGTGTGGGGAATGCCAGTTAAGACTATTCTTCCGGGGCCTGGAGAGATGGCTCAGTGGTTAAGAACACTGGCTGTTCTTGCAGAAGACCTGGGTTCGAATCCCAGCACCCACATGGCAGCTAACAACTGTCTGTAACTCCAGTTCCAGGGAATCCAACAGCCTCTTCTGCCTTCCACGGGCATTGCATGACACCGGTGCACTTATCTACATACAGGCATAACACTCATACACATAAAATAAAAATAATATATAAAATATTTTAAAAAAGACTATGCTTCCTCTGCCAGCCCCACAAAGCCACAATGGAAAGCTGTGTGGGCTCCTACCTCCCACAGCTGCTCCTCTGTGTTCCCTTCTAATCCACTGAGGGGACTAACTTGTCCTCAGCAACCCCCCTCCCCTGCCACTTCTTGCCAGGATGTCGGGTACTCAGCCAGCTTTAGGCCTTGTTCCTGTGGTACCATCTTCACATCTCAGTGACACACCTTAGAGGCACATGGTCATCCAGTACTTGCTTTGTGCTGGCATTTGGTTCATACGAGTGAATAAGGGGTCATGCTTGATCCCTGAGCTCTTAGAGCTATGGAATATTAACCAATATTCCTCTTCTCATGGCTGGCTCTGTGATCTGTTCTTTGCCACATATTGGGGTTCGTGGGGCAGGAGTGCTGTGACTTGGCTCTTTCCCTAGACTGTGGCCTCTAAACATTTTAGGTGGCTGCCTGGCCTGCTCCTGTCCTATTTTAGGTTGGTCTTTGAGGTTGCACACCATCCCTCCCTCCCTGCCCCTCTACCTCAGACAACAAGGAAACAGGAAGTACATCTGTCTCCTCAGGTACTTTCCCATGTGCTGTACCCATGCACATAGATTGATCAGGCCATCTCAGTGGCTGAGCTGTGCTATAGCCATGTGGGAGGGACAGGCATCAACAGACAATTTTACTGGTTATTAATGTACCAAAGGATCATTCACAGTAGGAGTCACAACCTGCCATATCCCAGAGATGAGATGGCCCTAGAAAGTCCCCAGAGAGAGACTCATGGATAGGGGAGTCTTGGGCAGTTTCATGGAGGTGGTTCAGATGGCTGATGAATCTCAAAGGAGGGCTGGTTTCACACAGGAGAGGAAATGTGAGTCAGCCTGGGAATCTGGATTTGCAGGGACAGTAATCATATTTCCTTTGATCTGAAAACTCCCTCCCTCCCTAGATATTTTCCTTCTTCCCTCCTTCTCGCCTTTTCCATGCTTTTTCATTTCTCACTCTTTCCTCTGACTTCCCTGTGAACCCAGCCTAGGCCTCCCTTTTGCTGGATAGGTGCCAGTCCTGTGACATTACTACACTGTGGTTTCCTTTTAAGGGCGGACTCTGCCAGGGCTTGGGGTCAGCCTGCTGGCTCTGGCTAGCCACTTCCACTCCCAACCTCTGACTAGCCCAGTGGATCATCTTGTCAAAGATCACTTTGTTTTGCCTTACAAAGGAAACACTATGGGACAAGGGTTCTGAAGAGGCTGAGGCCTCCAAGTGCTGCCAGGCCTCTGTGGCATTCTTTCCCCATCCAGGAATCATGCTAAAGCAAGGCATAGTGGACACTGTGGGGCTCATTTTGCTGACTGGCATACCCACCCCAGTTGCTCTCTAGGAGGATTGACTGATGAGAACTCACAGCCGTCTCTTCCCTGGAACCTGGCCCTGGGCTGCCTTGCCTTTAGAAATTGACCAATGACTGGTAGACAAAGGTTACACAAGGCCAGTCCCTTTGCTTCAAAATGTGCCTGGCTCTGTGGTACCATTAATATTCCAGACTCACAGTAGATTTGGGCTGAAGAGAGCCTCTGTCCAAGATCACATGCCCGCTGTTTTTATTTATTTTTGTGTGTGTATGTGTGATACTTTGAGTGTCATTTCTCAGGAACCATCCACCTTGGATTTTGGGAGAGTTTCTCATTGGGACCTGGGGTTTGCCAGTGAGTTCTAGGGATCTGCCTGTCTCTGCTTCCCCAGTGCTGAGATTACAAGACTGTGCCACCATGTCTGGCTTTTTACATGGATGTGGGTGGGGGCAGGAATAGAACTCAGGTCCTCATGCCTGTGCAGCAAGCACTTTACTAACTTGATCCACTTCCCCAGCCAACCTGCTGGCTTTTGACTCTTGCTTGTACTCTCTCCCTTCTACCTCCCCAGGATGGAGGATCCTTACTACAAGCTATGCTTTCAGGGAAAACAGCCTCAAGACTTGGGGACATTCTGCTTCTTTGCTTTCTGCTAGTCTAACATGCCCAGTCTCTAGATAACCTGGGCTGCTGGCTTCTGTTCCCCATCTGTTCTGAGAAGCACATATTTCTTTCCAAGATAGTGATGTGGCAGAGTCTTATTTATTTTTATTTTTGAGTCTTGAATGCCAATGTGGTTGTGAAAGGATAGTGCTGGGGCCACGGGCACAGGGACCCATAGTGGCCAAGATACACTGTGCTCACTGGGAGCAGTGGATATCAGCTAGTTGCCTAGTCTTGTACCTTCCTCTCTCGACTTCCTTGGGGCCACCTGATATGGTTAGAGCCTAGCTTTGGGGTCACCTGAGATAGTTTCCAGACCAGTTCAGATTACTTCCTCTTTGTTCCCTGCCTCTGATTAATAATCAGTTTTTTTTTTTTTTTTGTCTTTTTGAGACAGGGTCTCTCTGTAGCCCCAGCTGGCCTGGAACTTGCTATGTAGACCAGACTGATGACCACACAGAGATCTGCCTACCTCTGTCTCCCAAATGCTGGGATTAAATGCATGCACTACCATGCCTGGCAACAATCATAGTTTTATTATGCATCCAGTTCTTCCTGATTCAGAGTTTTAGAGAATGAGTCACCTTTTACAGGGTTTAGGAGTCAACTTTTAAAACCCTGTTAAATGAATATTAGAGGGTATAGCATTGAAAGTTAATGCCTGCCTATGTTTAAGTACACTCACCCCCACCCTGGGCTCCTCCCATTCATACACACAACGAAGTGACTAGATCTTCTATACCAGGGCTGATGACTCTTTGCAGTGCTGTAATAATACAACACAGTATACAACTGATATATGTATGTGTTTTTCCATGAATTTGATGTGTCTATAAACTTCTCTATCATACAGATGTACATTATCTTGTTCACTGCTGGCTTTCCTGTACCCAGCATGTGATAAGAATGAATGAGAACATTAATCGTATGCCGAATCTATAAATGATTTTATGATAGTCACTATTAAGGGGAAAACTATTGGGATATGTTTTCTCCCTCAGAGGAGCTCACAGTTTAGAAACAGAAACAGACAAGCTAGAAAAGGCCATAACATAAGGGTAGAAATACAGGTAGCTACAATGTTCTGGGAGAACACATGATGAGAAGACAGTTGACTCTATCAGAAGAGGTCAGAAAGAGCCAGTTTGAGGAAGGAACATTGGCATTGACCTTTAAAAGGTGAGTGAGAATTTGACAATGATCACAGAAACACGAGGTCATAAAACACTGCAGAAGGTGGTGAACAGTTCAGAGTGTTGGTTGATGTGTGGACATGCGAGGCTGGTGACAAGGCAGGTAGCCTTATAGCCTTGAATGTGTGCTAAAGATTTTAGACTTAAATTTATCTTTGTGACAAAATAACCTGACAGAAACAACATAGGGGAGAAGGATTATTTTGACTCGTGGTTTCAGACGGTTCAGTTCAAAGTTGCTTAGCTTCATAAACTTGGGCAGAAAGTCATGGTGGTGGGTGCAAGGTTATTTACATCATGGTACAAGGAAACAGAGTGAGGAAGGGACTGATGAGCAGGTGTGTAACCTTCAACACCTTTTTTCTAGTGGCTTACTTCCTTCAATGAGACTGCTAAAGTTTTTAGAACCTCTCAAAATAGCACCATTAGCTGTTTACCAAGTGCTTCTTATGTGACCCTGTGGCAGACGTTTCATATTCAAACTCCGAACGCCATCACTTGAACAGTACAGTATATCAGAATTCTTAAAATATTCTTTTTAAGAATTTTCTCATTTTATCAAGCAGTTTTCAGACCTTCCTTGACTTCCTCTTTCCCGCTTTAGCTTCTTTTCTTCCTTCACTGGTTAAACCCAAGAATATTCAACTGAAACTAGACTCACTGTTTACTGGTTTAAAGCTGTTTTCTCTGTAAGTTGAAGTCCTTTGGAATGATCATATAACTAGGCAAAAACATTGGGATCTCAAATCAGAGGGACTTCTGTTTGAGCCCTCACTTTGCTGTTTATAAGCTGTGTGGCCTTGGGCAAATTACTTAAGCCTTCTGATGCTATGGGGTTATTGTAAGAAATAAATAAGTTAAAATGCTAAAGAATATGGCATGTACTTGGCAATATTAAATGCTCAACAAATGTCCATGGGCATTAGTTATAACTGTTCTGAGTATTGTTGGCACCCCTTCCACTGGAAATATTGAATTCTTTGGTTTGGGAAAGTAATATAGTTTTCTTCACTAAATGCTTCCCAAAGCTGCCATAATGTGCTCTTGGCTACATAGGGTAACAAGATATAGGTCTTACTTTTCCTTTTGCTGTGACAAAATGCTTGACAGACACAAAGGAGCAATGATTTATTTTGACTCACGGTTTAGGAAGAGTCCATCCACGTTCGCTTGGTCCCATGTGTTTAGGCAAGACAGCATAATGGCAGGTGCATGTGTTGAAGAACTGTTCACGTCGTGGACAACCTGGAAACAGAGGGAGAGCAAGCCAGGAATGGCCATGGATACCCAATATGTACTGCAAGGCCCCAACTGGAGTTAGGCAGTGACCTACTTCCTCCAAGTTTCTCAAAGTTTCCAGAATCTCCCAAAATAGCATCACCAGCTGGACCTAGTGTTCAAAACACAAGTGTTTGGGGGGACCATCTCAGATTCAAGCCAAATATAAGTCATGTTGAGAATATGGGTATATTGGTGAGGCTGGAGGCAGTTGAACCATGCCTACAACTTCACAAGCTGACCACAGTTAATGTTTATGTGACTTTTCAGTGCAGAAGTAGGAAGGAGGACTGGTCAGCAGAAGTTTGGTGGAGGCCATTGGGCTCTGTGAGGTCGCCGCTAACTAGTTTATTAATGCTTTCCTTTGTAAAAACCTCTTTTCTCTTTTCACTTAGCCTCTCTCATCTTCTGTTGCTTTCTCTCTATGGCATTCACGGGATTTGTTTAGTGCACTGGCCCTCAGCAAGCTGTGAGGTAGGCTGTATTTCTTCTCTGTGCTTCCTTGGGTCTGTTGGCTGATTCTGTGGGCTCTTGGTGCCTTCTGTCTGGCTCTTGAGTGCCCTACCCCTTCTCCCTGTGTACCCAGGGCACTCTGTGTACCTTCCTTTCCCATCATTGTATACAAGACTATGCTGGGATCTCTCCATTCCTCTATGCCTATTATAGGCCTCTTTCCTGTCCCTCAGAACTGTTTCTCACCTTGCAACGTGACAAATAGTTGATTTGAGAAACACAATAATATGTGTTGGTGAATGGCTTGTTATTTTGTTAGTGGGAAGGGCTAGCCTGTCCAAATCCGAGCCTGTGTTGGTGTCTGACTTGACTGGGAGAAGACAGTGATGACAGTGGTCAGCCTCTATGATCAGTTTGGAGAGGGAACAGTCTTGTCAGGTCACAGGGTGATAGTGTGGGGGCTGCGTGGGCCTTCTGACATCATCAGGCCACCCTATTAAAGTTCTTGAATGCCCTGCATGGGTACAGGCTGTGGCTTCTTCCTGGGCCAGCACTTGGGGTGAAAGAGCTGATTCTGACCCTCAGACTGAGGCTGGCAGAGAAGGAAGAAAGATTCAGAATGAGGCCAGAAAAAGGGCAGGAGGCCTGGAAGACTTAGAGCCTGATATTCCTTTGCTTTCCAGGTCCTGCCACTCCTTGGGACACCTAAATGGCTGTGTTTGTCCCCATTGGGTAGAGTTCCCTGGGTAATGAACCCATGCCCCTGTCCACTTGCAGGATCATTATCAATATGGTTGGGAAAGCAGGGTGACTGTAGCCTGTCGGATGGGCTCCTCACCAGCTGGTCTGACCTCCTGGGCTCTGTGCTTGCAGGCCATGGCCAGTGCAGCTGTGGAGACTGCCTTTGTGACTCAGACTGGACCGGCTACTACTGCAACTGCACCACCCGTACTGACATGTGCATGTCCAGCAATGGGCTGCTGTGCAGCGGCCGTGGCAAATGTCAGTGTGGCAGCTGCATCTGCATCCAGCCAGGCTCCTACGGAGACACCTGTGAGAAGTGTCCCACCTGCCCAGATGCCTGTACCTTTAAGAAGTGAGTTGGTTGTTTGAATAGAGTTGGGAGGCTGGGAGGAGGAAGAGGAGCCCTAGACTAGAACCACCAACTCTCAAGGATCTATCTCTTATCAAAGGTATAGGGAATACAGTTTACTCCAGCCAAATGACTACTTTCCTTTTCTCCCATGAAAGCTTTGCTTTAGGGAAGTTGGAGGTGGAGCCAGCTGTGAAAGGGCCAAAGCAATAAGCACCTGAAGCAAGCCCTCTTCTAGAGTGGCATCCTAAATCCCTCTGAGTTGGGAGGAAAGCTAAATAGGATATTCTTGGATCATTCCAATGCAATGTTCTGATTCTGTGGGAGGCACAGGGGCTGGAGTTATGGCAGGTATTAGGTGAAATAGGCATTTTTACCAGTAAAGACTTCCCCTGTTTGCAGGTTAGAAGAAACCTCTGTCAGCCCATCCATGGCTCTGCCATTCCTCTTACCACTATAGGCAAAGCCAAGTTCACAGTCATGCAGACTGTGCAGCAGTACAGGACCATGCACTTAGAAGAGATTTGTGCCAGGTTAACTGTTCTGTTGTCACTGTCTTGAAATCCTCAGCAATTTCCAAATGGAATTTTGATATGGCAGTAGACTCCCAAATCACATGACCAGTTCTGACTTTAAGGCTCCTAGAAGTGAGGGAAGGTTCAGCATTACCATCAAAGCCCTTGAAGAAGCTTAATGAGGCCTGACGGTAGTACAGAAATCCAAGCACTCAGGAGCTTGAGGCAAGAGGATCTAAAGTTCAAGGCCAGCCTAGGCTCCATAGTGAGATTCTATCTCAGATCCAGGGTTGACTGGCTAGGTCTTGCCTGTGGGTGAGGAGAGCACCCCATCTCCTGAGCTCCATTCTGCTTTCTGGATATGTGGAGGCCAGTGCTGCACTGTGGCATGCTTAGAGTTGTTGTCCTCTTGATTTAGTTGCTGTGTCCTCTCTCCTCTAGGGAGTGTGTGGAGTGTAAGAAGTTTGAACGGGGACTCCTACATGAGGAAAACAGTTGCAACCGTTACTGCCGCGATGATATCGAGTCCGTGAAAGAGCTTGGTAAGTCCAGCAAGTCTTAGAGTCTCACATACCCATGCTGTAAACAGTTCCATTTCAGTCCAGGAGCCTACCAACTCCCTTTGTAAAATGGAAAAGTAGTTCTCCACTTGAGCAATGCTGTGCAGGCCTGGTATGCAGTAGGCACATGGTGAAAGGTGGCTTCCTGCGTGTCCTCCTTCTTCTGCAAATGTGTTCAGCAACTCACATCTTCTGTTTCCTAGAGCTCCAGACACAGGACAGTCTGTGCATAATTTGTAAAGGATGTACAAACATATGACTCTTTAATTTACCTTCCCAGGAAAGGAAGGTAACGCATTTGATTTTGCAGATGAAGAAACCAAAGCATAGACCTGGGAGTGACGCAGTGCCTGGTATTTTTTATCAGCTTAGCTTAGGCAAGCAAGCATTTACTAAGTTTATTAAGGATGTTAAATGAACTTGGCCTGGTGGCACACACTTGTAATCCTATCACTCAGGAGGCTGGGGCTAAAGGATCTTGACTTTGAGGCCAACCTGGGCTATAATACTGAGTTCAGGCCAGTCTGAGCTACAGAGCAAGACCAGGTCTTAACAACAACAACAACAACAACAACAACAACAACAATAAACCTATTAAAAAGTATTAAGTGATGCCCAGGCTTTTACTTATAGCTTTGGTGGTTTGGAGGAAAACCTTCCTCCTTATGGATTTGTAATCTGGCTTTCTGGACCTCCCCTGAAATAAGACAGAAGTATAAATAGGGAGGAGTGAAATTGTTACAATTATTCCAGCCTGTACTTCCTGCTGACTTTAAAGATGATCTTTGCTGCTGTCAGGACATCTGATGGGTTATCTGGGCTGAGAGGGACTGGGTGGTGCCCAGGAGATGGCAATCTCTGCACAGTTAGCAACGATCTACGCAGTTAAGGAATGCTCGTTCTCGGAGAACCACAGTTGGTTAGCTTTGCATGGGAGTGTTACAGAAGAATCAGATCTCTGGATCTTTGGCTGATAGCGAAGTTGGGTTGCAGTTGGCGATTTGGGGGCCGAGTTTGAAGAGGCAGCAGTTTTTCCTTTGGAAGAGCCTAGGCTTGCTGTAATTATCTCAGGAAGGAAAGCTGTTTGTTTGACCTCATTGAGTCTACCTTCATCTATGAAAGGAAAACCATGTCCCCACGGTATAACCCATAGTGTCATTGGCAGAATAGCAGGTTTCAGAATGAGAATGAGAATGAGATGAAGCCTGCAAAGCATGGTGGGAGTCAGATGGGGGATGGCTGGGGGAGGCACACTAGATCAGAAGCAAAGGTAGAAGAGTTGTAAGGGCTGCATTAGCAGACTGCAGAGAACCATTGAGCAAGCAGAGAGAGGAAAGGGAAGGAGATGTCTACTCTCCCTGGGCAGCTGCTTGTTTTATGCCATTCAAATCTCCCTGTAAGGTGGGAGTATCATTTTTTCTTTCATAAATGAAGGAAGGTAAACTTGATGAGGTCAGATAACTTAACCCAAGACCCCAACTGGTAGGAGGTAGACATGGGCTTTGGATCAGAATGTATATCGTATCCCTTTCAGAGAAAGGAATAAGAATGCCCCCCCCCAAAAGCCTGTGAGGATCAAAATACATCACTGTGGGCCAGTCAGTGGCAATTGCCAGGCATGACCTTGAATCTAGGCATCTTGCTTAATGGCAGGCAGTTTCCTTTCACATGCTTTCCCAGATGTCCTATGAAAAAGCCCCATCTTCTGGGAATTGACCCGTTTCTTATTCTTCTATGTTCTCCCCTCCACCACTCCAGGGGATACTGGCAAAGATGCAGTGAATTGTACATACAAGAATGAGGACGATTGTGTTGTCAGATTCCAGTACTATGAGGATGCCAGTGGAAGGGCCATCCTGTATGTGGTGGAGGAACCAGGTGAGTGAGCCCCAAGGCTCTGTCCCTGTCTTTAGCGGGGGACAGAAAACCATGCTAGGCAGGAATTTCCACCTGTCACCCTTTTAAATGAAACAGGCCAAATTAGCTGGGTATGGTGGTGCATGCCTTTAATCCCAGCACTTGGGAGGCAGAGGCAGGTGGATCTCTGTGAGTTTGAGGCCAGCCTGGTCTCCATAGAGAATCAGGCCAGCTATGGCTACAGGGAGACCTTGTCTCAAAAAGAACCCCCTCCCAAACAGGCCAAAGTTATGTCTGTCATCTTGGTAAGGGGATATGTCAATATAAGTGAATATGGTTATCACTAAGGAATGAGATATATTACAGCAGTTTTTGAATTGATAATATCAAGAAGTAAGGAATTTCAGCTGTAGGACTTCACAGTACATGCATATATTCTCCTGTAGGATAGCTGCTGTGTGCAGCCTGCCTGTTGTTACAGTGGACGATCTGATTGTATGAGGTATTAACCTTCCAGGTTAATGACAATATACAATGATGTGTTTGGGGGACTGACTCAAGACTGTCCTATAGAACACTGAAGAGATAGTGCTTGCTGTCTTGGACTGGCAGCATTGGGCCAGAGAGATGGGTTAGTAGTTAAGAGTGATTTCTACTCTCCCAGAGAAACTGAGATCAGTTCCCAGCACCCACACTGGGCATCTCATAACCACTTGCAACTCCAGCTCAAGGGGCTATGACACCCTCTTCTGACCCCTGAGAACACCTGCACATATGTAGTATATACTCACATAGACACATACACATAAATAGAAATAAAAAATTAAAAAAGATAGTGTTTGCTTTCAAGGCCCTCTGGAAGCAAGAGGGCTACATCCCACCGTACACAGACAAACCATCTGTCACTGTGAATTAGCTTTACTCTTTTTTTACTGGTGTTAGGAATTGAACCTAAGGTCTTGCAGATGCTAAGAACATATTCTGTATTCCGCCACTGAGCTACAACTCCAGCCTAGGCTTGCTTTTTTTTTTTTTGAATAACAGTATGCCATTATGGGAACTAACTGGGGTCTCATAAGAACTACATCAATTTTTCCTGTGTCGTGACCCCTAATGACCTACTTACCTTGTTGTAAACCCTACATATCTATCTATCTATCTATCTATCTATCTATCTATCTATCTATCTATCTAATGTGTGTATATATTATATATATAAAATTTTTAAATTTTATTTTTGAGACAGGGTCTCATGTAGCCTAAGTTAGCCTCAAACTTACTGTGTAGTCAAGGTGACCTTGAACTTTTGGTCTTCTTGCCTCTGCCTGAGTGATAGAGTTGCATGTATTACCACACCCAGTTTTTATGGCAGTACTGGGGTTCAAACCAGCCTTGTAAATGCTAGGCAAGTACTCTACCAACTAAGCTATGTCCCTAGCCCCTCAGCCTTACCTCTTTAATAGTCCACTATCTCAAACACTGCCATATTAGAGACCAAGTTTTGGCGAATAAACCTTGGGGGACATACTCAAACCATAGTTAAATCATAACACCTTTACCTTAAACAACAGATTTAGATATGAATAATTAGAAAATAAATTTGAAGGCTGGAGAGATGGCTCAGCAACTAAGAACACTGGCTGCTTTTGCAGAGGAACTGGATTTGATTACCAACACCCACATGGTGGCCAGCAACCATCTATAACTCCAGTTCCAGGGGAATCCACCACCCTCTTCTGACCTCTGCAGGCACTGCACAACACAGGTGCACTTACACACATGTAGGCAATACACTCATACACATAAAGTAGAAATAATAAAATAGTTTAAAAAAGAA
>NW_008358632.1:880496-903478 GCF_000622305.1 Nannospalax galili | reverse complement strand
ACACTGATCGCTCTTTCAGAGGACCCAGGTTCGGTTCCTAGCACCCACATGACGGCTAACAACCATCCATAACTCCAGTTCAGGAGATCTGACACCCTCTTCTGACCTCTGCAGGCACTGCACAACACAGGTGCACTTACACACATGTAGGCAATACACTCATACACATAAAGTAGAAATAATAAAATAGTTTAAAAAAGAAAATAAATTTGAATACTTACTATATATTGAACACCATGCTTAATGATGAGACTGTAGCAGTAAATAAAGCAAATGTGGGCCTACAGTGTTTCTCAGTGGTAGAGCCCTTGCCTAGCACGCATAAGGCCTTAGGTTCAATCCCTAGTATCACAAGGAAAAAACAAAAACAAAACAGATGAATGTGGCATTTTGTGAGATGTGGCCAAAGGTGAGACAGACATGTAAATTAATAATGACACTTCAGTGGGATGGCACTGTGTGATGATGGAGAGACAAGAAATTGTGAGAGCAATGGAACCTCTAAAGGCAGAGGATAAATCATGTGGTCATTTGACAGTCATAGCTGAAGGAGTTTTTAAAGATCATCTTTTAATTACTGGGTATGATGGTAAATGCCTTTAATTTCAATACTCAGGAGGCAGAGGCAGGCAGATCTCTGTGAAATCAAGGTCAGCCTAGTCTATGTAGCTAAGTTCCAGGCCAACTGGGGCTACTAGGGAGATTGTGTCTAAAAAAACTCCAAATCATCTTTTAAACAAGAGGTCAGAAAGCTTTTTCTGTAAAGGGCCAGATATGAAATCTTTTAGGCTTTCAGGGCATATGGTCTCTGTGTGCCTTATAAACTCTACTGTTACAGCAGGAAAACAGCTGTAGTGGGCATGGGCTGCATTTATAGAAAGAGGAAGTAGGCTGCATTTGGCTCATGGCCTATAGTTTTCTGGCCCCTGCTTTAGAGCAGAGTTTTTCAAACCTTAGTATATACTCTTGTTAAAATATCCAGAGTCTTAAGCACTGCCTTTCTTTCCCAAGTGAGGCCTTTGTGTTCTTATGGTGCTGCTAGTAATTGGGATGCACCCTGACATGTGAATGACTCTGCTGTGGACTTGGCTGCTCCTGAGGAGCCTTCTCAGCCCTCCTCTAGCCTCATACTACTGGAGGTGTGATGCTTTTGTTTGCTTCTCATCTTATCTGTGCTTCCCTTTAGAAGGGCTGACATTGCATCTTTAATCTCAGTAGATCAGGACTGAGGTCTGTCTTGGTAGTTAAGGAATTGTTATACCTCTGTACTTAGCCATCCGCACAGAAGATATTTAATAAACTGGGGTTTGAACAAATTAATAGGACTGATTGTTCCTAGGATGCAAGCGGGTTTATATACATCTTTGTATCTGCCTTTAGAATTTTGGCTACTTGCGGAAGAAGGGGATGAGGGTGGGAAAACTGAGGCAGGAAAGTCCGGAGGAGCCACCTTAGGTCACCCTGGGTGTTGCTGTCTCTTTCAGGAGGAGGGCATGGTGCTCTCAAGTGCAACTGTTTATCAGCTCTTCCCAGACTCTATTTATAAATGGGCTAAGGAATGTAAAGAGAGGGCATCACCTTAAGTCATTTTATTTAGAGTTTGGGGAAGGCTGTTGTGGGAAAGAGAAGGGAGAACCTGGGGATGTGTCTGTGAAGGAGCAGGTGTGGATTGGTTTGACTACAGCTTCTTACTCACTGTGGATTTCCCACCCCACCCCCACCCCAGCCATGCCTTTATTCCTTCAGAGTTCAGAAGGGCCTTTTTTCTTTGCTTTTGGCTCTGCTTCGTCTCTTTGCTACAATAGTCTTTGCTGGCGTTCCTGTTGAATCGCTTATCCAAATCATTTGGCTTGGGATTTTGAGACTGGACTCTGTTAAGTGATGGTAATCTGAGATGGTCCAGATAATCTTGCAGCTAACTTTTCATGCTCCCCACTAGTACATCTCTTTCCTCCACATTGGGAAATGACATCCCCAGTCTAGAGACCCACATCGCCTTTTTATTTTGTGGTGCTGGGGATGGCACCTAGGCCCCATGCCCTGGCTCAAGGTAAAGGCAGGTGCTCTACTTCAGATTTACACCCTCAGGGACCCACATGTCCTACTGACTGCCCTGACTCTGCCACTTCTTTCACTGCACTCACCACTATTTTCAGGGGCTGTGGCTTGGAGGAGCGTGGGCAACAGGATCCTGAAGAAGAGGGAGAGATCATTCTCTTTCTCTTCCTCATGGCCTTGCAGATGTTGACTTTGAAGGGCCGGGTTATTGCAGGACAATAGAGTATTGCTAAATGGCTAGGCATTGGCCAAGTGAGATTCAGACACATGGAATGGGCCCCCTGAACTGCGTGGGCTCTCTTCACTCTCAGATGCAGTTGCCAGAAAAAACACAGTATGTTCCATGCAATATTTAGTATACACTCATAGTGAAATAGTAACTTGTTTATCTAAAATCAAATTGATCTGGACCTTCTATACTTTTGTTTACTAAATCTACCAATCCTTCCAAGACTTCTCTGACTTTGGGTCACTCCCCCTGGTCTAGGACTGTGGTTGGGAGGACCTTTAAAGATAACTGATCTTGTCATCTTCTTCCAGGAAGCCTGCCACCCACACCATTTGGGAGAGATGGGTAATTGTTTTCCTTTGAAGACCTAGAATTCTACCTGTCTAGCCTATACCATCATGTAGAATGGGAGAAATTTCACTTTGAGGTTTGAGGGTCAGCCTTATCCCAAACTTTCAAAGAAGTTACAGCTTCTTTTCCCAGAAGAACTGGGGTCCTTCATTCCTGGGAATTCAGACCCTGGAACCTCACAGCCTCTCTCCAGGAGCTCCTTTAATTATAGACAAGTTATAATTTGGTGGGTTGGGAAATGGCCAGCTTGGTTTGTGGTGGTGGTTGTTTTTGTGTAGTATGTGGTGAGCTTTGGGTGTATGTTTAGGGAAGAAGGTGGGAGGTAGAGTGGAAAGTGGGTGGGACTTCCTCTTCAGGCTCATCAACATCCATATATACAAACACCTAGTTTCATAACATCGGAGATTGCCAGAATGAGGTCACTTGTTAGACACCTGAGGTTTATGGGAAGCTGAGCACTACAGAATATAATCAGCTGACCCTCAGAGGAGTGATGTAACTTCTGTCTGCTTTGTTTGTTGACTGGAGTTGAACAAAGAAATCAGCTTCCAATAGGGTTAAGATTTTAGATGACTAAATATTTTCTGGGCTGGCTGGATTACTGATCTCTAAGATTGCTGAGAAGGCCACTGAGTTTATAGCCCTTAGGGATGTAAGTGTCTGAACAAGGACAACAGACACAAATGCCTATGGGACAGTGAAATGGCTAGGTATGAGAACAGCACCAGTGACAATGGCAGTTGGTGCTTATGAGCACTTATTCTGTGCCAGGCACTGTTGAGAGTTCTTTAAATATGTTTAGCTTAGTCATTCCTCATCACAAGTTTTTAAATGAGTATGAATATTTGCTCTGTTTTAAAGATGGAGAAATAGGAAACAGATATCCAGAAAGGTTAGTTTACTGAAGGTCAGATAAGTGAAGTAAGTATTTAAGCCAGTATTCAAACCCAGGCAGTCCTGGCTGTGCAGTACGCAGTATCACAGACCCAAGGACAAGGCCCACTCTGCCTGTATTTAGGGGAGAAAATGGAGAGTGATGGGGACTCTGTCAAGTAGAAAACATGTTTCACTTGAAAAGGGTCAGCTGTTCTCAGCTCTAGCCAGTGGCTGCTCTGTAGGAATATAGGTTCCAGAACTGGCAGGTCTGTGCACATTTGTATGTTTGTAGGGCTGGGAATGGAACCCAGGAAAAGCCCAACAAATGATAGGCGAGATCTTTACCACTGAGCTTAGTGAGTCCCCAAATCAATTTTCAAAATGAATACACATGAACCCACACTGAGTGAGCTAGATTCAGCTTGAAAACTCTTGATTGATTGATTGATTGATTGATGATTGGTTGATTTTTGTCAAGAGTATATTCACAACCATTTCTGGTGATTTCTGCTCTCTGTTTCTCCTCCCAGAGTGTCCCAAGGGTCCTGACATCCTGGTGGTCCTGCTGTCTGTGATGGGAGCCATTCTTCTTATTGGTCTTGCTACTCTGCTCATCTGGAAGCTCCTGATCACCATCCATGACCGGAAGGAATTCGCTAAGTTTGAGGAAGAACGAGCCAGAGCAAAATGGGACACAGTAAGAAGCTGTGCTAGGTTTTCTTAAGTCTTTGGTTCATGGACCTGAGGCAGAGGCAGCAGGTGCCCAGCGGTTAGACTTAGCCCCACAATCATTTCCCAGTTGTCCTCTGTTCTAGAAATACAGAGATGGTCTAACTGTCTTTGTCTTTATACTTCTTAAAACCGCTTAATACTCTACCACACAGTGACCACAGGCCATGTCATGAACACTGATTAGGCACACACAGGATTCTGTGAAGAAGTGAGAAAATTATTCTCCATTTGAGGGAGACAGGACAAATCCACATCAAGAACATCTAATACACTATATAGCGGTAATAAAGTCCAAAGCGTTAAGTGAACAGAAAGTGATGTAATAGCTGACATTTACTGAGGTCTGTGCAGCAAGGACTATTCTAAATCCTCTTGCTATCTTATCTCCTGTAATAGCCCTATGTGATGGGCAATATTATCATTGCCATTTTATAGCTAAGGAAACCGAGGGCAGAGAATTAAAATAGCTTTCAGTGATACAGGAAGGAATTAGTTAACTACAGGAATTACTTTTGAGTCAGTCTCTTAGATGTAGTGGAAGCATTAGTCTGATCCATTCTCTTCTTTTTGGAAATGAGAGATGGCAGCTTCCAAACCAGGCTCTTCTGAGCCCTGCAGTTTATCCTGATTTAATCCAACCAAATGAGCACTTTAAACATTTTATTATTTATTTATTTATTTATTTATTTATATTTATTTGTGTGCATGTTTGTGGGTACATGCATGCCATGGTGCACATGTGGAGATCAGAGGACAACTTGCAGGATTCTGTTCTATCCTTCTGCCATGTGGATTCTGGAGGACTGAACTTGGCTTCATTAGGGCTGGTGGCAGATGGCTTTACTCTCTGTGCTGTCTCGCCAGCCTATCAAATGAGCATTTTAGTTATCCTCCTTTTGTTCATTTAATTTTTTTTCTGAAGTCCTTCCAAGTGGCAGTTTGAGTTTCTAGGATTAGGCTGAAACTTTGTTCCTATTTAATGTTGACCAAGTGGTCCAAAGAAACTGGGATGTTTCTGTTGGGACCATGAATATTTTGAGCCACCGAGGGACCCAAGAATGTCTTGATTTCTTGAATTACCATCAAGGAGTCCTGATCATAGGGGATCTGTCACTTTTTGGGGGAAATAATTTGGGAAACCTGGTAAAAGGCCTTCCTTTTCCCAGCCACAGGACAGTTTTGTGGGTGGCAATTGTTTGGAGAGATGAGATAAAAACAAATTAAGAATTATTTTAGCTAGTCTCTGTCCCAGCCACTAGCAGCTACATTTTTCTTTCTGGCCCATAATCACTTAGCCCTGCCACAATGAAGGAAAAGAAAGAGAGAAGGAAGTAGAGAGAGTTAGTAAAAGCTATGGTACAATGTTTTAGGATCGCTAAAAAGTGACAGGCTAAATGTAAAACTCTTAGAAATAGTGATGGGGAAGTGGAGGGCTGGAGACATGACTCAGTGGTTAAGATCACTGATTGTTCTTGCAGAGGACCCAGGTTTGGTTCCCAGCACCCACATGGTGGATGCCAACCATCTCTAACTCCAGTTTCAGGAGATCCAACACCCTCTTCTGACCTCTTCAGGCATTGCATAACATGGGTGTACTTACATGCATGCAGGCAGTACACTCATACACATAAAATAAAAATAATAAAACATGAAAAAATTAGTGACTATGTAGAAATCTGCCTTCTCTCTCCTCTTGTTTCCTATTCCCATTTTACGAGCAAAAGTTTAAGTATGAATATTAGCTGGTTTTGATTGTTCCAGAGAAGGGTCTTGGGCAGGCTTCTCAGATGAAATTTAACCTGTTAGGGTAAGGAAGCATGAAGGAGCTCACTGTAAGATTCTCTTCTGTTTTTTCTGCAGGCCAACAACCCACTGTATAAAGAGGCCACCTCCACTTTCACCAATATCACCTACAGAGGCACTTAATGACAAGAGGTCATCCTTAGATCATTGCCAGATCATGTCAGGACTGCAGGAGTCTTTCTGCCATCATGTTTACAGAGGACAGTGGGTGGGATTGGGGGTTTGGAGTGGGGTAGGCTAGAAGAATGAATGTGGAAGTGTGTCTATACGTATGCACGTGTGTGTGGAGTGTGGGGAAATGTGTAATTTAAAGTTTGTGATGCGTCCCGTGTAGGCAGAGCTCCTCAGCCTTTGTTCTCAGAATGCGTACTGCAGGGATTCTTCTTGCTTAGCTTGAGGGGACCCATGGAGCTGAGCAGGTAGGTGTACTGTTAACCTCAGTGAGAAGCCAGCTTTCCTGTCAGGCTAGTCTCCCTGAAGAGAAGTTCAGGGCTGAGGCATCTCATTCCAGAGCAAGAGATGCCACGTCTTGGCTCTACACTGAGTATATAAGTTTCCGGTTCTTGGGCCTGACTGTCAACAGCCGTGGTAGGAAGTACTGGGCTTTGCAGCCTAGTTGTGTCACCTGTGCCTCTGTTCCCTTCCCTCCCTCAGGCCGAAGGTAGAGTTAGGAGAGAGCTGCTGTTGTCTTTTGCCATCACCTCATTTCATTGTGGTTCTCTCTTAAGGAGAGTCCTTGCCACCTGCTTCTTTGTTGAGAATGAGGATGATAGGGCCACTCAGGGGTCATGCATGGCCTGGGGGCTGTACCAGCACCCCTCAGTTCATAATCACAGCCCTTCAGAATAGCCTCAATGGCAGCTCTACCCCACAGATTTGTATAGAAGTGTCATCCGTAGAGCCACATCATCTCTTACCTCCTCCATTCACACCTTCATTGTTACAGATGTTTGCTATGCACTGGGGATATCGCTCATGACCAAATGCTTTTCCTCCAAGGGAAAGTGCTGTGGTCAGACTAGAGTCTAGCCCTGCTCTTCAGGACTTCTGCCCCTCTTCCCAGGCACCTCCACACACCTAACCCCCTGTCTCTATGTGCTACACTCATCCATGGGGGTGATTGTATTTACCTACCTCTTGGGTGTCTTGTGAAGGAGTCATTCCCATGAGTCTGCTGAGCGAAGTGCAAGGATGGAATGATGGGCCACTTGGATCTGCATGTGTGGCCCGCTCTCTGGTGGGCTGGATGACCTCATTTTATCTGGGCAGCCACATGTGCAATTTTATTTTATTCTCATTGGGATGCCTGAAATTATGATGAGGTTTGCTTAATCTAAAGGAACATGTATATAAACATACTTGCATTGTATTTGTAATTTTATATGATGACACACAGACTTGGACAGGATACAGACATGCCCACTTTTCTTTCTTTCTTTCTTTCTTTCTTTCTTTCTTTCTTTCTTTCTTTTTTGGTCTTTTGGAGTCAGGGTCTCCCTGTAGCCCCAACTGGCCTGGAACTCACTATGTAGACCAGGCTGGCCTTGAACTCACAGAGATCCACCTGCCTTTGTCTCTCAAGTGCTGAGACTAAAGGCGTGCGCCACCACGCCTGGTGACATGCCCACTTTTCATTGCTTTTAACGACTTGCTGCTCAGTCGCTGGGTTTGTAAGGGGCTCTCTCCTGGAAACATGTGGAGATGGGGGTATATGGACACATTGGACCTTTCTTGAGGAGGACAGACTGACTGTTCTTTTGTCCCAGCAAGAGCAGTTGCTCCATTGGTGTTGATTTTGATCCACCATTAAAAACTAACCCCCACCACCCTAGGAAGAAAGACTTATAAATAGTGATCTTGTTGATTGGAAAATCTGAGTCCTGGCCTCAGTGTTGCAGCTGAAGAATCTTTAATGTTGATTAGGTAAAATCACTTACTTCCCCTGGAATTCAGTTTTCTAGTTTGAAAACTGATGAGTTTGGACCAGCCAATTTTAAAGGTCTCTTTCAATAACAATCTTTTTGTTTTCCTTTTCCTGAAAGCCGGGGTCTTTTGTAGCCCAGACTGGCCTCAAACCCACTATGTAGCTGAGGATAACTTGAACTTCTGATCCTCCTTGATTACACCTTTCAGGTGCTAGAATCACAGGCATGTGCTACCAGGACTGCTTTATATGATCCCAGGGATCAAACCCAGGGACTTCATGCATGTTAAGCAAGAACACTACCAGCTGATCTATATCCCCAACCTCAGTATCAGCATTCTAAAGATGCTGAGATTGAATGTGGCATCAAACATGCAATCAAGACTCTGTGTGTAAGGGACTGGAATGATCCTCAGTGGTAGAATATTTATGGAATATTCTCGGTTTGATTCCCAGCACTGAAAAAACAATTATTTTGTGTGTGTGATATTGCTAGTGTTTTCTTTCAGTTGGGAGATCAGAATGACTTGGCTTGAACAGGAATAGATATCATTCTTATAACCTGTCTCAGTGAATCTCATTCTCTCTCAGAACCCCTTCATCGTTTGTTAATGAGCACATCTCCTGGTGGAGCACCTAAGCTCCAGTTAAGTAGTTCTTAGTTCACTTTGTGTGCATTTGCATATTAGGAAGAAGCAGCAGTAGAAGTGGCTGATCTACGTGTTAACACTGAACAGGCCCTGAGAACAGGAATGAGGCAAATGACTAGGTACTGTCTTGCCCTTGGGGGGCTCTTGCTGTAGGAGATAGGAATATGGTAGAAGGTAAATGGGACATGGGGAAGGAGGATCACAGATCCAGGACCTTTAGATATTAACTCTAATCTTTAGCTACTGAGGAAGAGTCTGTGAGACTAGAGTGGGATATTTTCTTTAGAGAAGATAGTTTATATGAGGAAACTATCAAAGGAGGAAGAAAAAGAATTAATGGGATGAAAACTTCAGTAGGAGTCTTGTGTGAATTTCTGGAGTGAGGCTTGTAGTCCTTGAAGGCCAGTAATGTTTGTCAGTATGTGGGAATAACTAGCTGTTTTCACCAGCTAATGAGGAATAGGGTAGGTAAGCAACCAAAAATTATTCTGGCATTGGACAATAGAGTGCAAAGGGATTGTACACTGTCTTATACAGGTAATTTATGACCAGTCTCAGGGTCTGTGGACAGTAATAGGAAACTGAACATTCCTGAAAAATTGCTTTTTTGAGTCACCTGTTTACCTCTTGGATAGTCCCAGGCTGTCTTTAGTGTCAAGATGCTTCTCTTTGTTAAGTCTTCCTGGTTGAAATTACTTAAGTGCCTTCCTGACTTCCTCAACACCCCTGAGTTGGACAACAGTGAATAAAATGTGCTTTCCAAAAGAATTGGCCTAAGGCTACCCTGTGTTTCCTGTGTTTTAATGTCTGTTTTCTTCTGGGTGAAGAGTATGACTGCCTCCTAATGACCACTTCAGAAAAAGTACATTTCCAAATGGAACAGAATGATGACTACTGTAGGAACTGAAGCTAGCTTCAGAATCCAGAACTTTGTATTAATATTTTCAAACCAAGCAAACTGTTACTACTCTGTTTTTTTTCAACTCCCCAATGTAAATTTATTTAGGAGCTTTTGAAGCCTCAATAGAACAAACTGTCATGGTAGCCTAGGTTTTGTTTGTGGGAATCATAACTGAGTAAAGCCTTAATGGCAAATTATTTACAGGACCATTCACATGCGTAACTTTTAAGATGGTGGGTGACAAAGTGTGGTCCCCAGACCAACAGTAGTAGTATCACCTGGAAACTTCAGAAATGAAAATTGAGGGGTTGGAGAGATGACTCAGTGGTGAAGAACACTTGCTGTTCTTTAAGAGGACTGGAATTCAGTTACCCGCACCCACATTGGGTAGCTCACAGTTGCCTGTAATTCCAGCTCCAGGGGATCTGACTCCTTCTTCTGACCTTCACAGGCACCCACCCACACATGTATGTACAGACATACACATACTCAGACACACAGACATATAAATGAAAATAAAAATAAAATAAATCTTAAAAAAGAAAATTGACAGGTCTCATCCTAGACCTACAGTCATGGCATTCTGGGAAATCTGTTAGGCAGTTTTGTTGTGGGAACATTATGGAGTACACACTAAAACTGGGTGGTGCAGGTCAGCCACCTCCTGAGGCCTCTTGATTCAGTCAACAGGATTCAGTAAACAAGAGATGAGGCTGCTGCCAAGGAAACAGAACGTACTGTTTTAAACTGATAAGAATAGATACTATATTTGATCTTAGCAAAAGGGCCAAGAAGGGATAGAACATACTGTTTTATAGTAAACTTAAAAATATGAGTATATGCTAAAATAATAAAAATGTAGTATGATAAATACATAAGCCAGCAACATAGCTAGCATCATCATCAAGTGTTATGTGCTGTACATAACTGCATTGCTATACTTTGGCAGCTCAGTAGGTTTGTTTACATTTGAGTAATGGGTTGCACTACAGCATTATGAGTTATGGTGTCACTAGATAAGAAAATTTTAACTGTAGTATAATCCTATGAGACCACTGTCGTATATACTGTTAACCAAAATGTGGATGGAGCCCAGGAATCTGCATTTTAATACCCCCCTTCTCTGATGATTCTCCCAAGTGCTTATTTGAGAATAAGAAGTCTTTTATATATCCTTTTGACACAGAAAGTTTGTAAGTTTAGTTACTATACCATAGACATTCATTGGTGGATAGTTCAGAAAGAATATTCAATTACACAAATCTTTAAATTTAAAAAAACAATGTGGTATTAGTTTGGCTTATTTTAATCTCAGTTGCCTCTGTTTACCTATAAACATCCTTCATTTCTCTTTATGGCTAGAAAAAATTCCATTTGTGTGTGTGTGTGTGTGTGTGTGTGTGTGTGTGTGTGTGTGTATGTGTGTGTACCATAGCATGTGTGTGGAGGTCAAAGAGCAACTTGGTGGAAGTCAGTTCTTCCAAATGAATCCTGAGGATTGAACTCAGGTTTGGTGGCAGGTGTCTTTACCTGCTGAACCATCTTGCCAGTCTCCCAAATCTACTTTTGATTCATTTCCCAAGTTAAGTGATCTTAGAATTCTTGAGTTTCTTCATAGACACAAATTCTTTAAAAACTAAAAGAAACAGGAGATCTGGGACCCTGAAAAACAACAAGGATAAGGATACTTGACTATAATAATCTTTTCCTTTGAATCATAAATGACTTACATAATAAATATTTTGGGGTGGCTGGAGGGATGGCTCAGTGGTTAAGATCTTGTAGGGTGATCCACGTTCAGTTCCCAGCACCCACCATCTGAGCCACAGCTCACCATCGCTTCTGACTCCTCCTGACTTAAAAGACTAAGTGGACATAGATAATCATTTTATGCTGAAGTCTTGTGAGATTCATTATATTTTATTTACATTTAGGTAACTAGTAACTCAATGTCTCGGGGGAAACAGGGCTTTGGTTAGGTTCTTGTTTCTCTTATAAATACCGGAGAATAATCAACTTATAGGAGGAACAATTTATTTCAGCTCACAGTTTTGAGATTTTGATCCTGGGATGGCTGGATCCATTGCTTTTAGGCTTGTTGAAAAGCAGAAACAACATGATGGAAGGGCATGGCAAAGAGTGGTTTACCTCATGGTGGACAGGAAGCAGAACAGGAGAGGTAGGACTGGTGATGAGAGACCATTCAAGGGTTCCAGTGACCTGCTTCCTTCAACTGGGCCCCCCCTAGTTTCCACCACCCCAATAATGCTATCATATTATGAATTCATCAGTGGATTGATAATGTTGATTCGATCTAGCACCATTCTGATCCAAACATCACCCTTTCAAAACTCCTCTGATTATTGCAATAGGGACAAGTCTTGGACACAGTTTTTTTTTGTGTGTGTGTGTGTGTGTTGTGTGGGACATTGTCCATCCAAAATATAACATTTTGCCCTTAGAAGCTTATGTCCATCTTCTAATGGAAAATTCATTTTGCCGGGTGTGGTGGCATACGCCTTTAATCCTAGCACTCGGGAGGCAAAGGAAGGCAGATCATATGTGAATTCAAGGCCAGCTGGAGCAAAAGACCACCCTCCCCCCCAAAGAAAAGAAAAAGAAAAAAGCTAAAAAATTTATTTAGTCCTTTACAAATATTTCTGTAGTCTTAACAGTTCCACCACTGTTGGAAGTCCAAATCTCCTGAGAGAAAAGACAAAACTCTAAGCTGAGAACTACTAAAATTAATAAGTAAATCACATATTTTAAGAAACACAGGGCTGGTGAGATGGCTCAGAGGGTAAAATGCTTGTAGCACAAGCCTGACAACCTGAGTTTGATTTCTAGGAGAGCCTGTTCTCTCTTTTCACATGACCTCCATATGCACCTGGTGGCATGTGTGTGTCCACACATATCACACACAATACTAAAAATTAAAGAATGGCACAGAATGAACATTCCCATTCTAAAATGGAGAAATGGGAACATAGAAGGGAGGTGTGGACTAAAATGTGACTGAAATCCAGCAGAGCAAGCACAGTCCTATATATAGCCCTGTGTCCTGCTTCTGGGGCGAGTGGTGGTATGAGCTGAGGTGTTTGGGCTGTCCTTCCTCTGTGGCTTTGCCTTTAGAAATCCATGTGGCTCTTCTCTCATTCAGGCTGCATTTACTGCCTACAGCTTTCTTCACCAGCGTCCATGTTCTTGCTATCTCCAGCTTCTGGAGTTTCCACTGTAGCTTTGGTTTCCTTTACACAACTTCACGTTACCCTCTTAGGGATGCCTTGCTGGGGTTCTGACCCTGCCGCACAATGCCTGACCTCCTAAGTCTTCTCTTGAAATTGGGAAGGAGCCTTCTTGAGCCCACAACTCTTGTATTTTCCATGCCTGAAAAACCAGCATAAGATGGAGAATGCCAAGGACTGCTGCCAGCAACTGGTTCCCTTTGGCCATGGCTGCAGTGGTTCTGAGTACTCAGGATGTCTGGTGTGCAGAAACATTCCCCTAAGGAGTCCTGGGCAAGCAGGGCAATCGGGCTCTCGTCTCAAAGCAAAATTTTCCAAATGAATTTATGCTTCTCTACTTTGCATTCCAATTTTCACTGTAAACCTGTCTAGAAGCAGCTAGCAGCATCTATGCCACTACCTGAATGTTGTGTTGCCTTAAAATTTCCTCTACCAGATAAACTAGGTTATCACCCTTAAACTCAGATTCATTTAAATTCTCAGGGGGTGGACAAATATAGACCTTTTTTTTTTGGAGAATGTAACATGAATTGTTTCCAGTTCTATTCCAAATAGAGCCCTCATTTCTATATGAACTTCATGAGTACAGTCTTTACTGTCCACATCCTGATATGACTGGTATGTGGAACAGCAACTGTGTTAGAGTTGTCGAGAGGAAGAGAATGGATAGAATGAATATATATTATATAGTATGTATTAGACTGACTTATACAATACATGTTGGGTAGCACAAAAGTGGCTGAACATTGATCACCCAATAGCTGCTTGGTCCGTGAGGCTGGATCTCAGCAGTCCCAGTCTGGTGCTGAAGGCCAGGAGGATTCCTAGGGTGCTTACTGGTCAGGTTGGAAGGCTGAAGTTGGGTTCTGATGTTAGTGGAGGATGGTGGCAGCAGTGGCGGCAAGGGGAGAATGCAGGCAAAAAGCAATGTCTTTTCTCTCCTTTAGTACAAGGGTGACCACTGGAAGGTGCTGCCCACTTTGGGGAAAGGTCTTGCCCCCTCAGTTAATCCTTCCAGGAAGCACCATTACAGACTCACCCAAAGGCAAAGTGTCTTAGTTGATTTCAGATCCAATCAAGTTGACAGCCAATATTAACCATCACAGCCACTGAGGGGAAAGAGCCACCTTGTATGTGGGTAGCACCATCCAAAGATAGAACAAAAGAGGAAGGAGGAAGCTAGCCAGTGAGTGCATGCTCCATTCTTTCTGAGTGGATATGTCTAGCCACACAATTTTTTTTGAGACAGTCTCATGTAGTGCACACCAGCCTTGAATTCACTGTGTAGCCAAGGATGGATGACCTTAGACTTCTGAAGATCCTCCTGCCTCTACTTCCTGAGTGCTAGGATTACAGGCATGTCTAACCACACCCTGTTTATGTGGTGCTGGGGTTTGAACCCAGGGCTTTGTGCTTGCTAGGCAATCACTGTACCAACTGAGCTATATCCCCAGTCACCCCAAAAGGACTTTAAGAAAAAAAAAGTTTCACAATTGTTTTACAAGATATATTAGTTGTGCTTTCCAGTGACTCAAGCACAATTGGCAGGATTCTTTGGAGAGGTTAGTGATGGGTGTGTAAATGTCACTTTGGTGGCCAATGGAAATTACAAGTGTAGAAAAAGGAAAATGTTAATGGGTGTGGGGTGGACTTTGCTTTTCCTGTCATTGCCATTGAGATAGAGACTGATAATTTTACTCAGCATCTTTCTCCTCAGTCTTTCCTACAGCTGGATGTGCCATATCTGCGGCCTAGATAATGAGATGTAAATGAAAGAAGTGCATACAAATTCTAGTAATGCCATTAAAAGGAAGGGGGATGACTTTTACCTTTCCTTCCTGTGGGCTGCAGTGTAGAGGAAAGAGGTAAAATAGTCATAATGGATCAATATGTGATGTAGGGGATTGTATTAATTATCTTTTGATGCATAACAAGTTACCTCATAATCTGGCAGCATACAAATATTATTGTCCAGCTTCTGTGGTCATTTTTTTCAGGAATAGATTCATTTGGTGTTTCAAACTCAGTCTCTCTCAATGTTGACCTCAAACCATTGGCCAGAACTTGAGTCAAATGAAGTTTCAAAGGAACTGGAAGATCTTTTTCCAAAAGGGCTTACTCACATGGCTGTTGGCAGGAGGCATCAATTCCATGCTGGCTGCTGGAACTATTGGCTTTAGTTCCTTACCACTGGGGTATCTCCTTGGACTGCTTGAGTGTGTGATATCAGTTGATTTTTCTCAAAGTATCCAAGAATAGGGAAGAAACCTCAGTGCTCTTTGTGACTTAGTTTTATAAATGTCACATCATCACTTCATAATCTAGTCATTTAAGTAGCTTAGTGAGCCAACCACTATTCAAAAGTAGGAATAACTGCCATCTCTTGAGAGGTTTAATTTTTTATGGACAGAGTTTGTCCGCCCCCCCCGCCCCCAAAGATATCCTTATCCTAATACCTGAAACCTGGGACTATGCTACCTTATAAGAAAGAAAGGACTTCATTATGCAATTAATGATCCTGAGATAAGGTTATCCTGGATGGTCTTGTAGGCTCAGTATGATCAGAAGGGCTCTTATGAGACCATAGGGGCTTTAGAATGAGAGAGTCCAAGGAGTAAATTTTAAGACAAAAGTAGGTCAGAGTGATTTGGCTGTAAGTCAGCAAATATATATAGCTTGGAGCTGGAGCCACATCCTCTAGAAGGACTGCAGCCTTTGATTTTATCCCTGTAAGGTCCATTTTTGGACTTCTGACCATAGAAATGTAAGGTAGTAAATTAGTATTGTTTAAGCCACTAAGTTTGTGGTTTATTATTTTTTTTAACAGCAGCAAATATTTGTGGACTTATTCTAAAACTGCCACTGTCCAGCCTCTGGCCACAAATTATTTATAGTTCTCCCACATGTAAAATAAACTCACCCTCCCACAGCCCCACAGTCTTATCCTATTATAGGATCAACTTAAGGTTTAGAATCTTTTTAAAAATTATTTTATTTTTATTTTATGTATATGAGTGGATTGCCTGCATGTAAGTGTACCCGTGTCATGCAATGCCACAGAGGCCAGAAGGCTTTGGATTCCCCTGGAACTGGAGTTAAGGATGGTTCGTAGCCACTATGTGGGTGTTGGGAATCAAACCCGGGTCCTCTGCAAGAGCAGTCAGTGCTCTTAACCGCTGAGCCATCTCTCCAGCCCCAAGGTTTAGAATATTAACCTTTAAGTAGATGTAGGGCCAGAAGACTAAATTTCTTGGGTATAATTCCTTATATTCAACTAGCCAAGTACAAACTCCTCAATCTGAAGTTCAGTGAAGAAAAACACATGTTCCTTTCCCACAACCAATATATAGGAAAGATAACTTTTCTAGACACTTCTGTTCCACAAGTGGCAAAAAGGAGGTACACAGAAGTTAATGGTCCACCACACTTCTGTGTACAAGTTTGCAGTTTCACATTCAAAGACGGAATAGTTCTCGCTGCTTTGGCTCCACGCTCTATGGTTGCAAGGCTTCTTTCATGAAAGATAACATGCATGTAACTAGCACGTATTTGCTGCTAAACAGTTTTCTCAGTTGTTTTCTTCATGTAGAGATGTGGGGACTCAAATGCCTCTTTCTTTTGTGCACTTTCTTTGCTCTGAGGGTGCATGCACACCTGTGTGTGTGTGTGTGTGTGTGTGTGTGTGTGCATGTGCACTTTTGTGCAGGTGTATGTGGCGGTCATAGGACAATCTCTGGTGTTACATCTAGTAGCTACCTACCTTTTTTCCCCCCAAGAAACAAAACAACACATGGTCTAGCTGTGTGTGGTGGCAACACACTTTTAATCCCAGCACTCTGGAGGTAGGGGCAGGTGGATCACTGGGGCAGGTGGATCTCTGTAACAGTTTGAGGCCAGTCAATTTGCCTAAGCCACATAGTAAGCTCCAGACCAGCCAAGACTACAGAGTAAGACCCTATCTCAAAACAATCAAAACCAAAACCAAAACCAAACAAAAAACACAGGGTCTCTCTGGCCTGGAAGTCAACAAGTAGGCTAGGTTGGCTGGCCAGTGAGCCTCAGGGACCTGACTCCATCTCCCAAGTGCTGGAATTACAAAAGCGCAACTCCATGTCTGGCAAATTTGATGTGGGTCCTAGGGATCAAATTGAGGTCTTCTTGCTTGCAAGGCAAGCACTTTACTGAGTTATCTCCTTAGCTCATTTATGCTCTATTAAAATGTTTTTTTCATTATTTTTAAAGATATTTTATGTGTATGAGTGTATTATCTACATGTATGTAAGTGTGCCTGTGTTGTGCATTGCCTGTGGAGGTCAGAAGAGGGTGTTGGATCCCTTGGAACTGGAGTTACAAATGGTTTTTAGCAGCGATGTGGGTGCTGGGAACCCACACTGGGTCCTCTGCAGGAGCAGCCAGTGCTCTTAACCATTGAGCCATCTCTCCAGCCCCTCCCCCCTTTTTTGTCTTTTTGAGAGGGTCTCCCTGTAGCCCCAGCTGATCTGGAACTCGCTGTGTAGACCAGGCTGGCTTCGAACTCACAGAGATCCGCCTGCCTTTGCCTCCCAAGTGCTGGGATTAAAGACATGTGCCACCATGCCTGGCCCATTTTGGCTTTTTTTGTTTTTTTTTTGAGACAATGTTTTACTATGTAGTTCTGGCTAGCCTGGAACTCACAATGTATACCAGGCTGCCCTCAAACTTATGACAATCCTCCTGCCTCTGCCTCCCAAGTGCTGGATCTACAGGCATGTGTTACCAGGCCCAGCTCCCTTTTCATGCTTTCTTGAAAATGTTTCTGGCAAAAAAATTCTCTCAAAAAATTTTTTTAGTCTCATTTAAATCTTACTGAGTTCTAGTATATGAAATTAAAGCTAGTCCCACAATCCCTGTGGCATCGGCCTGGGCAATATTTTGGAGTTGACTTCGAAAGCACAGGCAACAAAAGCAAACGTAGACACATAGGATGTTAGTAGCTGACAAGCTTCAGCACAGCAATGGAACCAACAGTATGAAGACACAACCAGAAACCAGGAAGAGTATTTGCATCTGATGAGGGGTTCATATCCAAAATATATTAGCAGCCCAAACAACTCAATAGCAAGAAAAGAAATAATCCAGTTAAAACTGGGCAAAGGTGGTGGTGGAGCCTTCCAGGTTTCAATTAATAGTTCCAAATCTATGATCACACAGACAGCTCTGTTTAAATTTATTGGGTCATAAAGCAAAGCAAAAATATATGAACGTGGGAAAGGAGGACGAGGGGGATTCTTAGGGGTGGGAGGGAGATAAGACAGGGATGGGAATGAGAATAATCCAAAAGCATTATGTACATGTATGAAATTGTCAAAGAACAAATTTATTAAAAATAAATACATCTTTTTCATATGTGGAAAAAAATGGGCAAAGGCTTTTAATGCACATTTCCTGGAAAGGAGGCAGGCTTTGATGAAAAAGGCTTAACATGGGAAATAAAAATAAAAAACACAGTTAGAGGTCGGGCACTCAGGAAGCAGAAGCAGGTGGAATTCTGTGAGATCAAGGGCAGCCTGGGATACATAGTGAGTTCCAGGCCAGTCAGGGCTACAGGGAGACCCTGTCTCAAAAAATAAAAAAATAAAATAAAACAAAAAGTCATTTAGATATCACTAATATTTGTTAGAATGGCTTTTATCAAAACAGTGAGTGGTATCGGTGAGGATGTAGAGAAAAGGGCACCCTTGTACTACACTGTTGGTGGGAATGTAAGTTAATGCTGCTCTCATGGAAACAGTGCTGAGGATTAAAAAAAAAAGAATTACTATATAAACTAGCAATCCCAGTCTGGGTGTATATCCAAGGGAATTTAAATCGGTGTATCAAAGGCCAAGCTACATAGCCATGTTTGTTACTGCAGTAGTCATAGGAGCCATGACAAAGCAGTAAGAAGTGTCTATCAATGCATGAAAGCATAATATTCACATGTAATTATTATTTTAGCCATCAAGAAAAAGGCAATACGTGACATAAAGGAAACCAATGGACAATTCTGCTACAAGTCAGCAAAGCACAGGATAAATATTGAATGATCTCACTTATATGTTAAATGTCTCAAAGTGGAGTGGAGTGTTGGTTGCCAGAGACTGAGACAGGGTGGGAATGGGTGCTGCTCAAAGGGTTTAGGCTTTCCGCTAAACAAGAGGAAATCAATATGAAATCTGTCGCGTAGCATTCAGTTAACAATAATGTATTTTATATTTAAAAATTGCCTGGTGAGTAAATTTCAAATGTGAGATGATGAATATGTTAATAAGCTAGATTCATTCCGAGTACATATATTAAAACATTGTACCTCAAATATAAATAACGGTTATGAGTTCATTTATTTAAAAGTTTTTTAGTCTTTGAGAATTTCATACAGTGTATTTTGATCATTTACCCCCCCCCAGCTCTTCCCAGATCCACACCCCTCAACTCCCTACTCACCCAGTTTTGTGTCTCGATTTTATTTTTAATATTTTATTTATTATTTTATGACTGTATTTTCTGCATGTATGTAAGTGTACCTGTGTTGTGTAATGCCCTTGAAGGTCAGAAGAGTGCATCGGAGCCCCTGGTACTGGGATTATAGACAGTTGTTAGTTGCCATGTAAGGGAATCAAACCCAGGTCCTCTGCAAGAGCAGCTAGTGCTCTTAATTGCTGAGTCATCTCTCCAGCCTCTCATTTTGTTTTTTAAAGTCCAATTTGTGCTGTTCATATACTCTTATTGTCATTGACCTATCAGGGACCACACCCTTAAAACTGACTCTCTAGAGTTAATTTAAGAAACAAATGAAATAGAAATAAAATTACTAAATACAAAGCAGTGTTTACTTTAAAGATTTGTTTTTATTATTTTAAATTATGTGTATATGTGTTTCTATGTGTGGGTATGTGCATGTGAATGCAGGTGCTCACAGACTCCAGAAGAGGGCATCAGATCTCCTGGAGCTGAGGTTACACAGAGGGTGTGAGTCACTTGATGTGAGTGCTGGGAATTGAACTGAAAGAGCAGCACGCACTCTTAAGCACTGACCCATCTTTCCAGTTCTAACACAGGGGGTCAAGATACAAATGAGCATCACTGAATGAATTAAATATTGTAACATTAATTAAGCACCACACATATCTCTAAATTCTTGGAACTTTGGAAGAATGAGAAAATTATGATTTAGGGAGCATTAATTGGTGAAGACACTGCCTGATGTGAGTGCAGGAAAGGGAGAAACCAAGCTTGGACTAAGCTGGAAACTCCTTGCCACTGGATGGGTGCCTCTCATGGTGCCAAAAGGTGATATGCTAATGACTGGGGGAGAATCATCCCCTATAATTCTACTCAAGGATGGAGGACCCCACGTGCTGCACTCTGAACATACCAAACAAGATGTTCCTGTTGGTGCAATAGTGGAGTGTCTAGCGTGTGTACAACCAGCAAATTTTTGATTGGATAAAATGCCCACTCCTAGAGGTGGAACATACATCTGGTACTGTATACAAGACCAAACCCCTGTGGCGGGAGAGAATATAGGCCCCAGAGGGAAGCCACTGCAATTGTTTTGTTAGATGAATGTGATGCATCTGCTAAAGTACCACCCAAGCGCTTGTGTTTACACCCATAGATTGTTATTATAGCAGCCACTGTTTAGATGTTCTTGCTTCTTGCTGTTTGTGTTTTTATAGTAGATGGAATCCCACTGAAATGGGCCAACAGTCCATGGAAAACTGATGATACAGAGACCTGAAAGTTCAGTGCTTTGCCACAAAAGGAGGAAGATCATCCCACACCTCCTACCCCCTCCAAGGCTCAGGACTTTTTTGGAGGAGGTTGGCAGAAAGAATTTAAGAGCCGGAGGATGGTGTGGAGTGTTAACTCCAAGTGTACTCCGACCACTATGCTGGCCAGCTATAGTCACACCTCCTTCCCACGTGCTCATCAAGGAGTCAAGGGAGTCAGCTACCCCTCCTACCCAGCCAGTCATCCTTAGCTGCATGTGGGGGAGGGGCTAAGGATATATAAGCTGAGAATGCCAGGAGTCACCTCTCACCATTTTCTGCAGTCGATGGGAAGTCACAGGATCTATATTTGAGTATAGACTTTCCAGTGTAGCCATAAATGGGGGGCACCCACTCCTCTGTAAGTAAACCCCCACCCTATGCTCTGTTAACAAAAAAGAATTTGAGTTGTAACTATCTAAAGTCTGTTATTAATTCCAATGTAAATAAGGAAGAACTTGGGTTGGATTAATCCATATATAAATCCACCAATCTTTTCATAAAGATAAGATACTAGGGGACCAGAGAGTTGCCTCGGTGGGTAAAGGCACTTGCTACCCAGCCTGATAACCAGAGTTCAATCCCTGGAACCCACATAGTGGAAGGGGGAACTGACTCCCACAAGTTGTTCACTGACCCCCATATACATGCTATGGTGCCTCCCCTATACACCTTTAAAAATATATGGCAAAAAAGTAATACAAAGCTTAAAAACTTAGAGATTAGATAACTTTAAGTCAGACTTTAGGAGAAAAGTATTTTCAAAATGTTCTTACTTGACAACATTTACAAGTTCAGTAGAGCCAAAACAAACGAACAACCCCCAAAACAACACCCCTCCTAAACAAAACAAAATCCATCACTTTTTAAGAAAATTTATGAGTTTTTATTTTATGCATATGAGTGTATTGCCTGCAGGTATGTTGAGTGCACTCATGTTTGTAGATAGAGGTCAGAAGGTGTTGAATCCCCTGGAACTGGAGTTACAGTTGTTAGCAGCCGAGTCCATCACTTTTGTAGAATTGAATTTATATATTTAGGGACATAATACCTGAGGTAAGCTAGGAAACATAACTTTGCCTTGTTTTGACAACATTTCATCGGCAGAATGCAACATAAACTAGACACCCCCCCCCAGTCACTCTTTTCCCCCCAAAGGTGGCATTAGGATTCTGGGACTAATGTCAGCAAGGCAGTGGGATAAAAGGCTAAGTAGCTATCCATTAGAGAGTAGCGGAAATGGAGGGGCACGGACAGCTTTCGATGAAGGGTGGAGGTCGTCAGAGGAAGAACTGAAGTCG
Source organism: Nannospalax galili (assembly GCF_000622305.1). Classification (NCBI taxonomy): domain Eukaryota; kingdom Metazoa; phylum Chordata; class Mammalia; order Rodentia; family Spalacidae; genus Nannospalax; species Nannospalax galili. The sequence goes on along the minus strand of NW_008358632.1, from coordinate 881,618 downwards.
GGGACAGCGCCAGAAAAGGACCGGAAAGCCCCAGAGCAGCAGGGTGGGCAAGTCGAGGCCGCAGGAGGGCAGGCCCCCATCCACACCCCGATCCGCCCGGCCGCACCTGGTGAGGGCACAGGCGCTTGTGAGGTGTGGGACGGCGCGGCCCTGGCGCTTTCCAGTGGGCGCCGAGGCTCTGCGAGCTCAGCCGCGAACAGGCCGTGGAGCCTGTGCCAGCTCGGAAGGAGGAAGCACAGACCTCCGTGGCGCGCCGAGCCGCAGGCAGCCCCGTGGGTGGAGCTTCGGGCGGGTCAGGTGATCTCGGGGGCGGGGCTTGTGTGGGGGCGGTGTCAGGGCGTCCCAAGGCGGCTGGCTAGGGCTGGGAGGGAAACGGGCTACGTCGGGGACCAGGGTTCAGGAGAGGCAGTAGGACCTTCAGGGGGGTTCAGGAGGGGACACAACCAGAGAGGCAAGACTTGTGAGGACGGGGGAACGCAGAGCCTAGAGACTGTCCGAGGCTGAGGAGAAAGCGATCATTAATGTAACAGGATGAAGAGGATTCCAGAAAGGTGGGGTGAAGGCTGCCCTAGAAAGATGCAGACTCGGTGGTCACTTCCGGGCTGGTTCAGATGTCTTGTTTGCTGATTGAGGACCAGAGGCATCCTTTTGGGAAGGTTTGAGCGCGTGTTCCCTCTGTCCCGAGCTTGAGTGCTCGCAGTCCTGTCCAGTCAGATGAGGCTGCTCTTAACCCGGAGGCCACTGTGGTCTGCGCCCTGTCTCTACCCCTCTAGTCCCCTGTCCTCCTTTGCTCCCCATGCTTCGGTTCCGTGCCTTCCCTCATTTGTTGAACAATCAGGCTCTGAAGATGTGCGTTCGGAAGCTTCCCTCTCACAGTTCCTTGGCCACTGGCATTTTTCTCTCTGTTAGCCTCCTTACCTTTCGTTTTCGTCAAGGGGATTAAAAAAAAAATTATTTATTAACCATATAATTAGAAGAGGCATTTCATTACAACAGCATCGACATATTCAATAATAATTTCCAGAGCTAACATGCTTCTCTTTCAAAATTGGCTGTAAATTTTTAGGTTTACAGTTGAATTAATATAGTTATACAATATTATATTCCGTATAAACCCTATAA
>NW_008358632.1:879684-880449 GCF_000622305.1 Nannospalax galili | reverse complement strand
ATCTCCATTTCATTATTAAAATAGTTTCATACAGAAAAATTCACTTTTAATACAATTGACACTAAGATACATATGCATTTCTAATCTCTATATAACTGATTATTACTAGTCACAGTCGGTTACTTTCTGAGCTCCTTGGCATCTGAGCATGGATATAAAGTCATCAGGTAGATTTCAATGGTAATGTTTTTCACATCTACTAATTATTAAGCAGCAAATTTTTATGCTTTGAAGAATTTTTTTTTTTATTTATACACCCACTTCCCAGGTAGCACCCTCCTATAGCCTCCCCCCCACCCCACTAGAGCCCTTATACTGATATCCCTGCTACTTTCTGCTGTGTTGTCGCACCCCCAGCCATTCCCCACTACTTGCCCTTCTGGTGAATCTAGTCAGCCTATCTAGAGGTCTTTGTTTTAGGAGGGTAATCAGTTGTCAATATTCCTTTGGATAAGAATGGGGTCTGCTGTTCCATTTCCTAGTTCTATGCTGGGTTACTCTCTGGGAATCCCTTTGGCCACCTTGGCCAACAACTCAAAAGAAGGTATCTCCTATCTCGCATTATTGCTTGGTATGTGGTCTTTAGCTATGCATATGGACTCTTAAAAAATTATATTGGACCCTTTAATCTTTGGTTATACATTCCTTTTGGGTGTTTAAGGCCACACAGTTGGCTCAGATAAACAGATTTATTTTTACTCTTAAGGCTGTATGAGGATCGGTTCCTCAGGGGTCACATGGGATTGGGAGGAGCCCCTGGCTTCT
>NW_008358632.1:876780-879256 GCF_000622305.1 Nannospalax galili | reverse complement strand
TCCATCATGGTTTTCCCACTTAAGGTGCCCCCATTTCCCCCCTTTCTTCCTAATACCCTTCTATGGTCCTACCTCTCTTGAGCTCCTTCTTTCCCTGTATCCCCTAGGTTCCTTGTATACCTTTCCTTCCCCGCTCCCTTAAACTAACCCAGTTTTTATCCATAGCTCCCTTATTAAGGCCTGTTTCCTACTGTTCTTCTCTTTCAGGTTCTTTCTTTTCCTTTACCTCCCTGTTTCCTTTCCATTATCCTGGTTCCTGTAGTTATGTCTGGTTGCGTATTTATTTATCAGAGTCTGGTTCTAGGATCCACATATGAAGGAGAACAAATGTTGATTGTTTTTCTGAGTCTATGTTACTTCACTTAGCATAACAGTTTCTAGTTCCATCCATTTACCTGCAAATTTCATCTTTCTTTACTGCTGAATAATACTCCATCACATAAATGAACCACATTTTCATTATCCAGATTTTAAAATCTCTCTCAGACTAGAATGTAAGCTCCTTCAGTTTTGCTCACTGCTCCATCCCCAGAGCCTAGACGACAGCCTAGTAGATAGCATGTAGTAGATCTATGTTGACAGCCTAGTAGATAACATGTAGTAGATCTATGCTGATAACCTAGTAGATAGCATGTAGTAGATCTATGTTGATAGCCTAGTGGATAGCATGTAGTAGATCTATGTTGAATTTCTCTCCCTCCTTTCCTACCTCTTCATTATATGCATATTCACTTGTGCTTGATACAATGAGAAATGGTTCCAGGAATGATGTTACCAGCCCCAGTTCTTAGAAATGTGTGATGCAGTTCATATAAAAGCTATCCATGTGAAAATGAAGTAAAAATACAAATACTTAATAGAAGTTGAATCACGAAGACAATAAAGACCAATGAAAGCACTCAGTGATATGCCTAGTAGTTTAGAGGTAATTGAACTGGTTAAAGAAGACCTAGAAGAGGTTGCTTGGAGTGGGTTGCTGGGAAGACCTGTATACATTTCTAATGCCTTTTTGAGAATAGGTACTGTTGATGTGGTTTTATTTGATTTTTAATGTATTTTGTATTTCAAGGATGGTAGACATTCAACACTCTAAAGCAATTACTGTAATAAACACAGCTCTAAAGTACTGTATCTACATTAGAATATTAATACTTCACAATATGAAAAACTCCCAGATTGTGACAATTAGCATTGTGATATAAGATATCATAACTAACAATGTAATAAATGGCTCATCAAATGTGACTTGGATAGCAGTAAAAATATTGCAAAATTTTTGAGAATTTTGAAAAATGTTGTTTCTGTGTATTGTGAAGATCTTTTGTGTAGCCAGGTTAAAACATACTTTGTAGTAGTATCATTTTTGATTTTATTTTAATTTTTAGGTTTTATTTTATTTTATTATTTTGAATTATATGTGCCTGTGTGTGGGTATGTGTACATGAATGCAGTGCCTATGAAGGCCAGAAAAGGGCATCAGAGCTCCAGAAGCTGGAGTTAAGAGGAAGTTGTGTGCCACCTGAAGTGGGTGCTGGGAGCTGAGTTTGGGTCCTTTGTAAGACCAGTATGTGCTAAGTCTTAACCCCTGAACCCTATCTCCAGCCTCATGCAGTAATATTATTTTGAGAGGCAAATATGGTGTGGTACTGAAGACCAAGGGCTTTGGAGTTAGAGTGCCTGAATTCAAGTTCTAATTCTCTGTATGATTATGTCTTTCTTTTTTTCTCATCTGCCAAATAGAGATAATGACAATTCTTAAAGGATGATTATGAGGAGTATATGAAATAATTCATGTCAAAGTGCTTATAAATGTCTAGCACATACTAAACATTCACTGACATGGTGACTGTTGTTTTAACACTTCTTAGAATTTGTTTGGATAAACGTAATTGGATTACTCTTCTTTTCATGCCATTTGAGATGCATTTCTTTACTTCTCTGTTACTAAAAGAATAAACTTAAGGAGCTGGGTGATCATTGGCTTACCATCTACTAACTGCTTTTTCTAGCTTTTGCTCACCTGTCTTGGTGCCATTTATTAGAATTTCATTGAAGAGGCAACGTCAGGTGGGTAAATGTGATTGCTTAGTCTCTTAAGCAGGCATATGATTTCTCTTTCTGTCTTTCTTTTTATATTTTGACAGGAAATGTTTACTACTGTTGTTCACTTGTATTCATTCATTAAGGCCTTTGAGTCCTGAAGGACGGAATTTACCTCCAAACAGAAAAATGGAGACTAAAACACATTTATTTTACAAGGTATTTATTCTACACAGTTTTTGAAGATTCCTTCTTTTTTTTAAAGTTAGTTTCCAAGATCATACATCCGTGATTATTAAGTAAATTTAGAGTGTATGAAGTCCCAATGAATCTGCCTAATAACAGTTGATTTTTGGGCTCTTTTTAGTAGACAGATATATTGGACTATTATTCAGCAGTAATGTAGCTTCTGTGGTATATTATGGGATATTATATA
>NW_008358632.1:857095-876640 GCF_000622305.1 Nannospalax galili | reverse complement strand
CCACTCTTTTCAAAATGTTAAATTTATAAAATTATTTTTAAAAATTAAATTTTCATTTACTTATTTTGTGAGTGTGCGATACATGTGTGTATGTGTGTGGGTGCAATGTGCCACAGCATGCATGTGGTAGCCAGAGCACGACTCTTGACAGTCAGTTCTCCTACCCTTGTGGATCCTGGGAATTGTAGTCAGGTCATCAGGCTTGGCAGTAAGCACCTTTACCCACTAAGCTCTCTCACCAGCCTTACAGTTATTCTAAAACTGACAAATGCTTATGTATATTTATGAGTAGTGCAATGTAATATTTTCATCTGTGTACAGGTTATTGAATGATTCAAACTAACATTTCTATCAGCTTGCCAACTCATTTTTTGAATAAGCATGTTGAAATTTTATTCTTTTAGCTTTTTAAATTATTTTATTTTAAAAAATTGTTTATTTTTATGTGTAAGAGTGTTTTGCCTGCATACAAGTAAGTGCACCCCTGTTGTGCAATGCCTGTGGAGGTCAGAAGAGGATGTTGGACCTCGTGGAGCTGGAGTTACAGATAATTGTTAGTTGCCATGTGGGTGCTGGGAACCAAACCCTGGTCCTCTGCAAGAGCAGTCAGTGCCCTTAACTGATGAGCCATCTCTCCAGCCTCCTTGTAACTATTTTGAAATATATAACTATGAATATTTTTATTAGCACATATTACTTGTATGTAGCAATAGATTTTGTGACAATTTCATACATGTACATAATGTGTCCCACTCATAGTCATGCTGTCCATTATGGTCTCATCCCCCTTCCCCTGTCTCTGTTAATCTCCTTCTTCTCAACTAGTCCCTCTTCTACTTTCATTTCTTTCTGTGTGTGACCCCAGAGTTTCATTAAGGTTGTTTTCAGGAGCATGGGTGGGAGTTTGTTTAGGAGCTTATGTACCTTGCCAGTGAAGAAGATCTACATCCCTCCCACCCCATGCCTCCATCAACCTAAGAGAGGGGTTTGACTCCATCAGCCCCCATCCCACTCCTTGAGAATCTGTTGACAGGCCCAATCTCGTAGAGATCTTTGTGCAGATAATCGCAGCTTCTGGGACTTCAAGAATCGCACAGCCATGTCATACCTGGAAGTCCTGCCCCCTTCCTTTGGCTCTTACATTCTTTCTATCCCTTCTGCAGTGTTTCCTGACCTTTGGAGGGGAACACATCAGTGTTCCATTTGTGGTTGAGCATTCAATAATCATTTATTCGCTGTACTTTGATTAGTTATGTCTGTGTAGTCACTGTTGGCCAGAGCAAAAAGAAACTTCTCCGACTAAAGCTGACAGCAGCACTACTCTATGGGCATGAACACAAGTATTTAGAAGGCAATTTGACGGACACATCATGTTTGTTTAGTGAAACAGCAGCAATAGCCTCCCTACTAGGGCCTCTGACTTCTCTAGCCCTGGGCTTTGGACTAGGTGTACAGTTCCAGATGTGAATTCCCTCCTGTGGAGCAGGTATCAAATCTGATCAGAAAGCAGTTAATTATCCCCATTATAGGGTTCCACTGTTGGGTCAGTAAACTTTTGTTTCCTGGCCAGTCAGTGTTGTTGTATACAGAGTCCACAGCTGAGTAAGATGGTTGATGACAATTCTCTCCCAGCAGCCTGCATAGCAGCTTCTGGAGAATACTGTGGGGGCTGGCCAGCAGAGAGGCAGCGTCCAGCTCAAATTCAGCTTGATTTCTCTAGTCCTGAGACCAAGGTGTGTAGTGTTTTCAGCTTACCAACTAGTTCTGGTAGGCGCCCGAGAGCAGTGGCTATTGCCAGCTTTATACAATGCATTATTAAAACCGTAGTCACTGTGCAGTACATCAAATCATTTAAACATTCCTTCAGTTTAACTGACACTCTGTACCCTTTGATCAATATCTTCCCTTCCTCCACCCTTCCTCCTTCCTATCAGCCTCTTTTTTGGTATTCTTTTTGAAAAAGTTCTTTGAAAATTTCATACATGTTTACCTTGTATCTTGGTCATATCCACTCCCATTCCCTCTCTCCAATTGTCCCTGGGCTCCCACAATACATCTCTTTCCAAACTTCATGTCCTGTTTTCTCTTTTTAAATCCACTGAGTCCAGTTAGTACTGCCCATATATGTATGGGTGTACCCACCAGCCAATTTATCTCTCTTTTTAAAAGATTTATTTTTAATTGTGTGTGTGTGTGTGTGTGTGTGTGTATGTGCTTGTGAGTTATAGGCAGTTGTGAGCTGCTCTATGTGGGTGCTGGGAACTGAACTTGGGTCCTCTGCAGTATGGGGTGTGAACAGCTGAGCCGTCGCTCCAGTGCCTATCAGCCTCTTGATAAACTATTTTCTACTATGTTTCTATGAGACCAATGTTTAAAGTTTCTACATATAACCAAGCTTTATGGCTGGCTTATTTAATGTAGCATAGTGCCCTCAGTTCCCTCCATGTTTTTGCATTTTTTTAATTAATTTACTCATTGATGTATACTAAAGTTGATTCTATAACTTATGAGTAGTGATAAAGTGAACATGGAAGTTCAGAAACCTCTCTTCAGTATTTTGATTTTAGTTTTTTTTTGAATTGCTGGATTATATGGCAGTTTGATTTGAGGAACATCCATAATATTTTCCAAATTGGTCATATAATTTATGTAACAACCATTACTATACATTCTCCACATTCAGGTCAATAATGGTTATCTTTTATTTTCTTGTTTATTATTTATTTTACTTTATTTTTTAATGTATGTGAGTATATTCCCTGCATGTATATAAGTACAACTGTGTCATGCAATACCTGAGGAGGCCAGAAGAGGGAGTCAGATTCCCTGGAACTGGAGTTACCAATGGTTGTTAGCTGCCATATGGGTGCTGGGAACCCAACCCAGGTCCTCTGGGAGAACAACAAGTGTTCTTAACTGCTGGGTCACTCTTCAGTCCCATCTTTAATCTTTTTGATAATAGCTATCTGTCATGGTTAGTGTTGTCAACTTGACAGAATCTAGAATCACTTGGGAGTTGGACCTCTGTGCATGCCTGAGGGGGCTTATATTGTTTGTGATAATTGTGGTGGTAAGACCCTCCCAGAAGGCTCTCTCCAGCCTTCTCTCAGAGGACCCAGGTTTGATTCCCAGCACCCACATGGTGACTGACAACCATCTATAACTCCAGTTCCAGGGGATCTGATGGCCTCTTCCGACCTCCGTTGCATGACATGGGTGCACCTACCTACGTGCAGGCATTACATTCGTACACGTAAAACTAAAATAACAAATATTTAGAAATAAAATGGAGAAATCTAGCTGTGCAGTTAGGCAGCGTTCTTTGCGCTCCTCTTCTGACTGTGGATGTAATGTGACCAGCTACCTCAACCTCCTGATGCTGTCACTTCTTGCCTATCATGGACTGTACCTTGAACTGTGAGCTAAAATGAAACCTTTCTTCCTTAAATTGCCTTTTTTGAGGTATTTGATTATAAGCAACAGGAAAAGAAACTAAGACATTATTCTAAGAGGTGTGAGGTAATATCTCATTGTGATTTGATTTTAATTTGTATTTCCCTAATGATTAGAGATGTTGGGTGTTTTCTTACAGAGTGGTTGACCATTTTTCTGTATTCTTTTAAAAACTATCTCTTGGATTCTTTGCCCATTTTTCACCTGTTGTTTTCTTAAAGTGCGTTGTTTGGGTTCCTTGTGTGTTTTGAATATTAAACCCTCATTAGGTATACAGCTTGAAAATATTTTCTCCTACTCTGTTGATTGTCTCTTCACTGTGCAGAATCACTTTTTGCTTTTATTGTCTAGGGAGTGATATAACAATAGCTGCCTAGGCTGGGTTGTTGGAATTTCCCTCTAGGTTTTCTTCCAGTAACTCTGGAATTTCTTTTATTCCTTTTGAGTTGTTTTTTGCATATGGTGAGAGGTAGGGGTCCAATTTCTTTCTTCTGCCTGTGGGCATCCAGTTTTCCCCAGTACCATTTCTTGGAGACGCTGTTATTTTCCCTCATGTAGTTGTAGCACTTTGATTTAAAATCACTTAACTATAAACACTTGAGTTATTTCTGTACTTGTTCTATTGGTTGATTTGTCTGTTTTCACACTGATACTATGTTTTGATTGTAATAGTATTATCATCTGTTTTGAAATCAGATAGCATGACACCTGTAGCTCTGTTCTTTTTGTTTCAGATTGTTTTGGTTATTCAGAGCCCTTTCTGGTGCTAAACAAACTGATGTTGTTTCCATTTCTGTGAAAAATGACATTTTAATTTTCATAGGAATTTCAACTCTGTGGAACAATACTTATTCTTCCAATTTATGAACACATTATGAGCTTATTTCTGTGTTCTGTAGTGTCTTATTAATATTTTATAGTGTTTATTGTTATAATCTAACCGTTCTAACAGGTGTGTAGTGGTATCTTGTTTAACATGCAATTTTCTTGTCTTCCTTGTTTAATGTGGCTTCTTAAAACATCTTTTTCAAGTGCAATTAGATTTATCTAGGTTTAAAGTCCTAGATTTCATCATCTCCCCCATTTACCATGGGAAGCTGATGATGTGAGTGTGGAAGAGTACCTATAAATGAGGAAATTAATACTGGGAAAGTAGGAAATTGAATTAAGGGTCCTAAATAAATCAGAGCTTTCTAGAGAGTGTCTTCTATTCCCATTTCGATTTCTAAGGCTAAAACCTTTCCTTGAAATTTTTCTCTTGCTTCATTTTAGAGTGTATTTGAAGTCCTCTGGTCTACAAAGCAATACTGAATTGTGTTATTAGAAAAGCAATCAAGTCAAAAGTCCCATATAAAAGGGACACAATTCAGAGAAGCTACAGATAAGCATATTATAGGTTGAACTATTGCAGCCATGCTATAGTATTTTTTTTTTGTCATAAACACAGTTTTTTTTCCTAGAACTTAGTCAATACACAGGGGAAAAGGCCTGTTTTTCTGAGTTTCCCTGTTTGCATAGGAGTTAGAGAAAACAGGCACCAGCCTGTTGGATAAACATCTGGGAAGTGGCTGTGTGGAGTGTTTAGGGTTGTTACCCTTCACATTTTGCCTGGAAACAATCGCAGCACTCTCTGTCTTCTCTCCTGTGATTGGTTGTAGTAGTTCTAGTAATCTAAAATACAAATAGTGCTGAGAAAGCATGGTCAGAATTGGCATGTTACAGTTCTGGAAACTGAAGTTTATGAACAATGCAGCTGTAAAGGGAAGAGTTATTGCCAGAAAGTACTGGTGGTGGATTGAATCTGTACTCACGGGAGAGGGATTGCCTGGTGGAAACGTAGGCCCCACCTCTTTAGCACTGAAATTTCTTAGGCATCATGTTTCTTCAGGAGGAATCAAATCTCTCTGCTGTTAGTGCCATCCTTTTCACTGTTCATAAATTAATGTCCTGCACAGATGTTGACACTCTGTCAGAGTGCAGATTTCAGGCCAGATAAAACTGGGCAGAACCTCTGATCTCCTCTATGCACCTTGGACTTGTTCTGCTCTCAACCTCAACTTCACCATCCATCAACTGGGTAACCATCAGTACTTTCTTAATGCAGTCCTCCTGAGAAAAACCGTATGAGATAATGCATGTCAAGAAACTTAAGTATCTGGCATTCTTAACACCGTCTGCGGTTGGTGTTAACTTTTGACTATGCATTTACTTAGCTTGAATGTGCTTGTCTAGACACTGGGAATTTCCCCTTACATCTAAAATAATAACTCAAAATATGGCTGAAGAATCACATTCTTTTAGGCAGTATATACTAAGTAGCATGGGTTCTATGCTACCATAACTAGCTAAAGCAAAAAAAAAAAAAAAAAAGTTGAGTTGACAGGACTAAAATAATCCCTCTTCTTTTTAAATGCTGCTTGTAAATTAAAAAAGGAAATTCAATAATGCAGATAAAGATAATGGTGGGGTGTTTTTTGGTCACAGAAAAGAAATATGAATTAAGATTATATACATTAAGAGGAAAATAAAAAATTAAAAAAAAAGAACTTTAGGTGGATCTCAAGAATTTGTGAGAGGGACAAAATTTAACCTGGGACAGTTTAACAGACAGATGTGTAGGGAAGACGAGATGACAAGGAGTCACACTGGGGTGACGTCGGGGTGTGCCCTGCTTTTCCTCTCCTTTTCCATTGGCACCATCTCCACCTTTGCAGACTCAATTCAAAATTGCCCCTCAATAGAACGAGAACTAATAACTCAATTTAAGAATTAGGGGGAGAAAAGTATCAGCAATCTCCCTTTGAATTTAGTTATTGACTTGAATAAAGTTCTTAACACATGAAGGTAAGCTATAGATACATACAATAAATACAAGATAACATGATCTGTGATGGTTACCTTGGTCAAGTAATAATAATGTTATTAAAATAAAAAAACATGCAATTACCTAAAGATCTGATATTGAACATCTTTTTGGAAAGTTTATTTGTCATCTGTACATCTCTTTTGGCAAAGTTTGTTCAGACATTTTATCCATTAAAAAAATATTTTGTTTATTATTTTTATTTTATGCGTATGAATGTATCATCTGCATGTAAGTGCACCTGTGTCGTGCAGTGCCCACAGAGATCAAAAGAGGCCATTGGATCCCCTGGAACTGGAGTTACAGACAGTTGTTAGTCAACACGTGGATCGAACCCAGGTCCTCTGCAGGAGCAGTCAGTGCTCTTAACTACGGAGCCATCTCTCCAGCCCCATTTTACCCATTTTTAAACTGGCCTTCACATGTGCACCCACAAATGAGTGCACCTGCATGCACACACGTGCACATACATCATTACACACACACACACACACACACACACACACACACGCACACATGAGTTCTTTGTATATTTTAGAATAAAAGTCCTTCATCAGATGTGTTCTTTACAAAGATTTTCTCCTAGTGTCTGACCTATCCTTTTAACCCTCAATCTCTCCCTCTGTCTCTCTGTCTCTGTCTCTCTCCCCCTCCTTTCCTCCCTCCCCCGACCCCGCTTTTTGAGACAGGATCTTACTATGGAAATTTGACTGGCCTGGAACTCACTATGTAGACCAGGCTGGCCTAGAACTCACAGATATCTGCCTACTTCTGCCTCCTGAGAGCTGGGATTAAAGGCATATGTCATCACAACTGGCTTTTAATCTCTCTTTTTTAAAAAATATACTGATTTATTTTAGAATGCATTTATAAGGAGTTTTGAGGTTAGCCCCTCTGGTTTAAAAGCACTGAACTAGAAACACTTGAGCAGCTCCTTACAATCTCTTGATGGGGTCCTTCACAGGGCAGAAGGTTTTAATTTTAACCGAGTCTAGTTTATTAAGTTTTTTCTTTCATGGGCCATATCTTAGGTTTGTATTTAAAAATAATTAACTTTTGTGATAAAATGATTGTCTTGTAAAGCATGATAAACTTCTGCAAATACTCATGAATGCTGACCATTTTGTAGCTGCAGAATGCATTAAGACTTGGTGGTTGAGTATATATATTCATTTAGGATAGTAATGTACTAATGAGTATAACCCTTTTAAAACCAAACTCCCTTTGGTTGAATGGACTGTTTGATCCAGGATGTTATATCTTGTATGTATACAAAAGAACATGCTTGGTTGTAACTCGATTATTTTCAGGCAGAAGAAAGTGTCTCTGTATCAGTTAATGACTCTGATTCTTTTGGAACCAACTTGTCACCAAGAAATACTGAAAGTAAGAACTACATTAAAATTTCTAAAACAACAGAGAAGAAAAATCCACCTGAAATTAAGGGTTTAACCCCAAAATACAAAAAAAGTAAGTTAAAACTCTAAATTTACATTATTAAATTATTCTTTTGCAAGTTTAAGAAAACCAAAAAAGAATGAAGCTTCTAAGTTCTAACAATGTACTGTGCACATATAAGATCATGTATATTTGTGGTCATTCTTTTAGGAACATAGTTTTAACTCTTACACTCTTAAACCTTTTCTTCTCTCACAGCTACATGGCAGTCTAAAAGCTAACACAGGGTTTCAGGTAGATGGAAACAATTGTCCACAGGTATGTAAATTTGTCTTAAAGAGAATTTAAGAAGAAAATGGAAGAGTTCTTCCATTTGGGCTTGGATTTGTAAAGTTAGAGCATTTGAACCCTGTAGTAGTTATTTCTTATTTGTTTTATTGCTTGGATGTCTTTTGTTAGCTATAAAAGAAGTTATAGCATTCTGTAGATATCTAGGACAGTCTTTATTTTTACTATTATAAAGGACAGAAAAAGAAAAAATACTCATTAGAAAGAAGAACTCGTAGGAGAAAACATTGGGATTTGTCTTTTTTTCCAACTAAGCTCTGGTCTTATGGCTTAGTGAAGTTGGAAATTACCAGTATATTATATTTAATTACCTGTATATAAATTTAACTTATATTTAATTATATTTAATTGCCTGTGTATATATTTAATTACCTGTATATTATATTTTAATTGGAGCGGCATTTAAACCAAAGTATCAACCATAAGCTTGTGTCTCCATTTTATTTAATCCAACATTTTTACCACTATTTCTATTTGTTAGATGACAAAAATCAAGGCAATTATCTCTGGAATACAACAATAGAAGTTATCTGGGAAGGAGTAGAAGGCAGTGGAAGTGCCACCCTGTGCTTTCTGTTGTTAGTATTATTCAGAATAGATTAGCACCTTGGCGGACACATGCCCCAAAGAATGGGACACAGTGTAAATTTTTTATTTATAATAAAATAAAATAATCTATTTTCCATAAAATATTGGAGGCAATTCATAATTTAAAAACCCACTTACACTTTAAAAAGATGGAGGATCCAAAACCATGAAGATCAGTGGAAGCTATAAATGATTAAGTCAGAAATAGGAAGACTCAATTTCCTAAGGGTATGTGGGGAGGGGATGGTGGAGAGAAAGCAGTAGTAGGTGCTGAATTGTGATGCATTAATTGGTCATGGAATCATTTTCGGATGTCACTACTAATTTTTCTTTTGTAAGGAAATAGATAATAGTGGAATTGAAGACATTAGAGTGTTTTTTTTAAAAACACTACCACTTTGTAAAATAGATTTTTAAAATCATATATTTTCTCTCTGTCTCTGTTTCCCAATAGAAAACATATTTTAGACTGTGAGTGAAAATAATTAAAAGCCACTTCCTTTGACTCTGGAGGTCTATAGAGGAGAATAATCATAGAACAACTTTAGGGGGGCTAAGAGCAAGGTATTGGGCTAGGAATTTAAGGGGAAGTGTTGAGTTTAATAAGGATATGGTACCAAAATTGCAAGGTATCTAAGGAAAGGAAGTGGAATATATGATGAAAATCTCTCTTCATAATTTTGTGTAGGACTAAATTTGTGTAGAGCTGTGGCAGATACTGGCTAGTTGGTTGTTGTCTTGTGTATTACCTAAGCAGCCCTTGCATAGAAGAGTGCTCTAAAAGTAGCCATTTCTGTAAAGAACTTAAGATTTTGCATACAAGACAGAATATGGTATTACTCTAAACTATGAGTTACAGCCCAGTTGTTCTGAGTCTTTGATAGGAACAAGCTTACAAGATCTGCCATACTAATTCCAATTTGTCTACTTGGTAATATTTTTTTTTTTTTAAATCCCCGATGTCAGGCTACACCCCAAACAGTTAAATTTCAATGTTTAGGAATGGAACACTGGTAGATAAGAGCAGTTTTTGAAGCTCTCCAAATGATTCTAATGTGAAGACAAATTGGGATCTGGTTCATCCCTTAATCATTATATCTGTTGGGTTCTAGAAGCATAAAAATAATTTTAGAGTTTTCCTTAGAACTCAGGTCTATCTTGCATTATCTGAAGTAAAGTATGCAACTTCTAAGAAAATCACTTTGCTTTTTTTCCAATGTGATTTGAGCTAATTGGATTTATCACATTATATAGCTTGTAAGTGTTTTGTGTTATGAAACTTCTTTACTGTCCAATAGTAGTAGAAAATAATAACCCCAATGAGATAATCATTAAGGTCCTCTAATGCCCAGTGTAGTATTAGTTACTTTTCTGTTGCTGTGATAGAAACACTGACCAAAGCAATTTATAGACGGAAGAGTTTATGTGAGCTTACCATTCCAAAGAAGCAAGAGTTCATCATGGTGGGGAGGCATGACAGCAGAGGTGGCCAGAGGAGGAGCGGAAGCTAGGCTCTACATCTTCAAGCAGGCACAGGAAGCAAGTGAGTAACTGGAGACCTGAGATCTGGCAAGGCATAAGAAATCTCTAAGCCTGCCCCCAGTACCATGCTTCATCCAGCTTGGCCACACCTCCTGAGACCTCCTGAAACAGTGCTACCAACTGGGGACAAAATGTACAAATACTTGGAGCCTATGGGGGACATTTTCATTCAAACCGCCACACCCAGATTTTAGTGTTTGGTTTTTTTTTTTTTTTTTTTTGTTTTTGACAGGGTTTTATGTAGCCCTGGTGGCCTAGAACTTGCTATATAGACCAGGCTAGTCTTGAACTTGTGGCAGTCTTCCTGCTTCTGCCTCCTGACAGCTGGGATTACAGCTATGCATGATCAAACATGGCTCCAGATGTTAGCCTTAAAATACTGTTTCTTTCTTGGGGCTGGAGAGATGGCTCAGCAGTTAAGAGCACTGACTGCTCTTGCAGAGGACCCAGGTTTGATTCCCAGCACCCACATGGCAGCTGCTAACTATCCTTAGCTCCAGTTCCAGGGGAATCTGAAGCCCTCTTCTGATCTCTGTGGCATTGCATGACATGGGCGCACTCATATACATGCAGGCAATGTACTCATAGACATAAAATAAAAATAATAAATAAAATATAAAAAACTCTTAAATTTTTTTTAAAGAAATGAATGATTGCAGGTTTAGGAGAGAAACTACACAGATAAACCTGAAATATCTTGAATTCCAGAGGTAAGAAAAACTAAGACTTTTACCAGCAACTGCTTCAGAAGGTCTCTTAATCCTACTGGAAGAGGTTCCCATTATTTTCACTAAGAGGAGAAAATTAGAGAATCAATAGCAATAATACTTGCAAGGAACTGATCTACATGGAACTATATTCACAGAGATCCACCTGTCTACCTCCCAAGTTCTGGGATTAAAGGTGTGTGCCACTACTTCTGACTTAAAGAAGTTTTTGGTGTTTAGGAGACAACTGGAAACTTAAACACTGATTTTATATTTGGTGATACTAAGAAGGGTCTATTAATTTTTAAGGTGTCATATTGATGTTTTAAATGCTTTTGAAAGAAAATATACTTACAGAGATGTGTAATAAAACTGTTAGAGATGAAATAATATGATACTTGGGACTTCAAAATGATAAAAGATGGGACTAGAGATAAAAGGAGTAGATAGGTAGCATTGGTTATTATTAAAACTTTGTGGTGGGTACTTGGAGAGATTATTGTTATACTATTCTGTCTGCTTTTGTACATGCTTGAAAATTTCCACAATTAAAGGTTGAAAGGAAGATAAAGCCAGAGAAACAACTTGGGAGTTATTCTTATTTCTGTGCCATCTAGGTATGAGACATCAGTATCCTTATGTAGAGAAGAAAAATACTCTGAATTTTCAGCATCAAAAAAATTCAGGAGAAAGGAAAGTTTACAAGTACAGCTGTGTACTATAAGAACTGAGGTAAGTCAAGACTTGGAAATTATCCTTTTTGTCCTTAATTCCCAATATCCTTGTTTGTTTCAGCCCAAGGGTTGAAATGTCACTATTTTAGATATTATTTCTCCCTCCTCTTCTTTTCCACTCCCCTATGATTGTTAGTGCTAATTAGCAACTTGATAAAATCTAGAATCACCTAGGAAATGGACTTCTGGGCTTGTGTGTGAGATTAGCTTGATTACACTGAGGTGGGAGGATCTACTGTGGGTGGTACCATTCCTGAGGCAGGATCCGTGGCTGTGGAAGAGTGAAGAAATGGAGCTGGGCAAGCAGGCATGCGCTCATTACTGTCTGTTCCTGATGATGCCTGTGAGTAGCTTCCTGCCATGATGAACTGTAACCTGGAACTGCCAGCCCAAAGAAGCCCTTGATCCCTTAAATTCATTTTTCAGGGCATTTAATCACAGAAATAGAAAAGACACCAAGATCCCCCCGTTTCTCTTTCAGAGTTTGTTGTTTTTTGTTTTCAATAGGCTCTCACTGTGCTGCCCATGCTGTTCCCAAACTCCAGGGTTCAGATGGTTTTCCTGTCTCAGTCTCCTGAGTAGCTGGGACTATAGGTACCTGCCACCATACCTGGTCCCCCTGGTCCCCCCGCCCCCCACTTATTCTTAATGAATCCTTTTAGAAGATTATGAAGTTTTTACTTTACCTCCATTAAACTAGTTTTTTTTAATTTTCTTCTGTTTACTTTTTACTGCATTGTCTATTAGTGTTTCTGATATTTTAGCTATGATCCTAGGTGTTTCTTGGTTTGCATTTTTGCATGGGTTTTCTCATGGCCTTCTCCTCTGTGTCTAGCCCTCATGGTCTTCCTCTTCCTTAGTCTTATAAGCACCCTGTCATTGACTATCTCATCTTGACATCCTTACTCTGCTTACATCTGCAAAGTTTTTTTTCTCTGAATAAAGTCACAGTCACAGGTTCCAGATACTAGGGCATGAAGTGGAACCAACATTTCACTTTATCATATCCTCCATCATGTGTGAAGTGGAACCAACATTTCACTTTATCATATCCTCCATCATGTGTGAAGTGGAACCAACATTTCACTTTATCATATCCTCCATCATATACTTAGGTATATGTTTTCTCTGTCTTGATATTTGTGCTTCCTAAATCTGAGAATGAACACTTTTCTTTAATAGATGGACTTTTGGGGAAATACCGATAGCAACACTGTTTCATATTTTTTACTTGTTTTTGTTTCTCTGTTTCGTTTTTGGCATTTTACTCCCTATCTGCTTTGTAGTTCATTTATTCTCTTGCTAAGTTTAATCTTCAAATTTCCCTACCACTGAGATTTTAATTTCAGTGATTTCTTTATTTCCAAAAGCTTTATCAGTTCTTCAAGTCTGCCTGTCTATCATGTTCTTTGCTCATGTTTCAGAGTTATTTCAAGATTGGTGTCTGACAAGTTAGTGTAGAAAGTCTTTGGGGCATCTAAATCTTGTTTTCTATTTTATGTTTTTCTTCCTTGTGTAAATTTGTGTTCTTGAATGTTTCATATGATTTATTCATTCTTTCAAATATAGTTTATATACATTTGTGAGAATCTTATGATGATTTTCTACTTCAAGATTTTTTTTTTTTTTTTTTGAGACAGGGTTTCACTGTATAGCCTTGACTGGCCTAGAAAGTTCTGTATAGGCCAGCTGGCCTCAACATTTGGGTGACCCTCATGCCTCTGTTTCCCCAGTGCTGGTGAGACAGGCTTGCATCACTGCCTTGCCTTGCTCCCACACACATACACACACTCACACACACACACACATATATATTTAAAAATATTTTATTTATTATTTTTATTTTATGTGTATTCATGTATTGCCTGCATGTAGGTGAGTGCACCCATGTTGTGCAATGCCCACGGAGGACAGAAGGGGCTGTTGGATCCCCTGGAACTGGAGTTATGGGCAGTTGTTAGCGGCCATGTGGGTGCCAGGATTCGAACCTGGGTCTTCTGCAAGAACAGTGTTCTTAACCCCTCTTCAGCCCCCCAAATATATTTTTTTAGAGAGAATTTGTATTTGCCTCTGCTTTGCATATCATAAATGTTACAAATCTGGAACCACTTTAGATGATTTTTGCCAGTTTTTTTGCTTATGTATTTAATGTACAATTGAATTCAATATTTTTATGTGCCTAGAGATGGATTATAATTAATCAGGGGGAGTGGTTTTCTTTCTTTCTTTCTTTCTTTCTTTCTTTCTTTCTTTCTTTCTTTCTTTCTTTCTTTCTTTCTTTCTTTCTTTCTTTCTCTAGCATGGAGTTGAGACAGAGAAAGGCTGTATTCTGCATACTCCTTCAGTGGGAGTAAGTTTTTTTTTTCCTAGCCTGCTCTTTCTGAGAACACTAACTTTTGAATATTTTGCCTTGACACGGGACCTCATTATTGATTTCCATTAATCACCTGCGACTTGAGAGTTTTCTTTTCATAGCCTGCATAATCTTTAAAACTCAAGGCTCTAAGTTCCATGTAAAACCAAAGATACCTATAGTAAGAATCACCATTTTCTAAAGTGGTATTTTTCTGTTTACGTAGATGGTTGCCTCTTTAGAATTTTTTTTACATATGCAATGTTAGGTGGATAATTTACTCAATCATAAAGATAATTTAAAATACAATCATTTATATGATTTGCATAACTATTGGTTCTCCACATTATTTTGCATATATAGTTAGAGCCTGTGTATGTAGCCTGGTCTGATGGCTAAGTCGAGTTCTTAGGTTTGTTCTTTTAGAATTTATTGCTGTAACTGAATAGAATGCTAATTATAAGGTAATTACTTATAAACATAAGAAAAATGGCTTTGAGGAAAATATTATAGTTTATTTAAAAAATTTAGTACATATGAAATGTAATCTAATTACAAAATTCAGCTTTCTGCCAGAAGCCTGGCTAAGTGAGGCTTACTATTCAAGGCGCTAGATTACCAGTGTAATCACAGACACTAACAAGTTTGCTTTTGGCTCTAGACTCCCTCTCCCTCTCGGAAGCCGTCAAAAGAGAAGATGACTCGGAAAGAAAGCACTTTACACAAGCTGTCGAGTCAGTACGGTGGTCGCAAGACTTTGTTACCTCTTTCTACATCTTCCACAGCTACTCGGTACTTAGATCATTGTATTCTGTTCTTTGTATGTTGGGCTCAAACTTTGGGTTTTTCTCTGCAGTTTTGGATCTCTTCCACATACAGAATGCCAATAATTTGTCTAAATGAAAAGACTGTGATCTTAGGAAGGATCAGGCAGCAGCTGGAGCACTGTATGTGGGTCTGGAAGACTTAAATTAAGTCCTAATTGACTTCACATCCTATTTATGTACTTGTAAAATTCACGTTACGTCATGGGCCTCACTTTCTGCTTCTTTTTAAAAAAGATATTTATTATTTTTATTTTATGTGTATGAGTGTATTGCCTGCATGTAAGTGTACCTGAAAAAGCAGTAAGTAGTCTTAACCACTGAGCCATCTCTCCAGCCCCTCACTTTCTACTTCTGTTACAAGAATCTTGTATTATGACCTCTTAAGATTTCTTCCAACACTAATACATAATTTTAGTTGTTTATACTTTATAGTATCAGATGAATCATTTTTTCCAGACATTTTATCTATAGGTGAAAATAGAATCTTGAATTTGGATGTTTAAAGATGTTTTTGAGTTCGTTGTATAATAACTTTCTTTAAAGAATTATTGTGAC
This sequence comes from Nannospalax galili, assembly GCF_000622305.1. NCBI lineage: Eukaryota > Metazoa > Chordata > Mammalia > Rodentia > Spalacidae > Nannospalax > Nannospalax galili. The sequence goes on along the minus strand of NW_008358632.1, from coordinate 861,272 downwards.
TTGTATTAATAGTAGGAAAAATTGCCACAGAACCAAAGGATGGTGAATCATGGACACTATTTACTGATTAGGGTAGATTCTGATTTGTGGGGATATATTGTTGGAGAAACAAAATGGGAATTCTGGGATGAAGAATAAAAACTTACCACTTGAAAGTTCTTTAAGAAAGGTTCTTATTGCTGAACTTGGTACATGCCTGTAATCTCGGCACTTGGGAAGTCGAGGCAGGAGGATCATCAGAAGTTTGAGGCCATCCTGGACTACATAGTGAGTCTGATGCAAGCCTGAGCAACTTAGTGAGACCAGGTCTCAAGAACAAACAAACAAACAAACAGCAACCCCCCTCCCCTCAAAACCAAACAAAAATAAATGAAACAAGCAAAAAGACCAAACAAAACAAAATTTCTTATGATTTTAGCCTGTCTATAGGTTTTCTAATCTTTTTAAATGGGTTTTTTAAAAAATATATTTCCTTTGCTGCTTTCTAACATGGCTATTTCTTTGACAGGAGGAAGTCAGCACCTTCTAACCTCTACACGACATTATATGAACAAATACCTGATGGATACTTACAATTCCAAGAATTAAGTGGTAATAAGAGATTACAGAATTAAAAAATATTTTATTTATTATTTTTTATTTTATGTGTATGCATGTATTGCCTGCATGTTTGTAAGTGCACCCGTGTCATGCAATGCCCGAGAACAGAAGAGGCCGTTGGAGTCTCTGGAACTGGAGTTGTTAGCTGCTGTGTGGTGCTGGAGTTCAAACTGGGCCTTCTGCAAGAACAGCCAGTGTTCTTAACTGCTGAGCCATCTCTCTAGCCCCCAGATTCTGGAATTTATTTTCCCTCCCTCCCTCCCTCTCTTTCTTTTAGAGTCTCACTCTGTAGGCAGACTTGATCAGACTTGCCATTCTCTTGACACAGTATTCCCTTTAAGTTTGGCCAGATTTTGTCCGTGTTTTCTTTGGGGTCTGCTCCAAACCTTCATTGCTTTCCTCAAATTCTCAATCCTATCACCTGTTTTTAAAACTCTACTAAAATATAAAAATATTTAGCTAAAATTTGCTTCTGTCAGAGCTGGGGAGGTAGCTTAGTTGGTCAACAGTGCTTGCTGTACAAGCCTGAGAACCTGGGTTTGAGCTCTAGTACTCACTTTAAGAAACCTGGGCATGCTTGCATGCACTTGTAATCTCAGCCCTTGGTAGACAGGCAGATCCCTGCAGTTCGCTGTTCAGTCAGCTTAGTGGAATTGGCAAGCCTGGGGACCCAGGGAGTTCTGTCTTAAAGAGCCAGGTGAATAGCACTTGAAAGTTGACCTCTGGCCTCCACACGCATGTGCATATATACACACTCATGCACATGTGTATACACACACAATTTGCTCATCTGAAGTTTGTGAAAGTAAATATTTTCTTATTTCTTTTTTTAAAGTTCAAGAACATTTAGCGTGAAAACTACCTTAACAGAATTTTCAGTGTACTATGTAGTATTGTTATCTATAGGCATGATATTATATAGAGGATCAGTAAAATTATTATATGTAGCAAATTTTATACCCGTTGATTAATGACTCCCTCCTTTTTCCTCCAGACAACCAGAGTTCTTGCTTCATAAGTTCTTTGCTTCATAAGTTTGACTATTTTGGATACTTAATATAAGTAGAATTGTTTTTCCTGTAACTTCACTCAACACAACATCCTCTGGACACTCCATATTACCAAATATTCTAACATTAGCCATATGATTTAAATGACTAAATGAATAAGATTCTATGAAATGTATTTACCACAATTAAAATTAATTCATCTTTTGATGGACATTCAGTTTTTTCTACATCTAGACAACTGCTAACACAGCTGCCATGCACATAGATATGTTCTTATCTTACTGAGATCCTGATTTCAAATCAGTTTTTTGAGGTGGTCTTATGTGGCCTAGACTGGCCTCAAAGTCACTATGTATTTGAACTTCTGATTGTTCTGCTTCTACCTTCCAAGTGCTGGGATTACAGGTGTGCATCATCAGGCCCAGTTTATCTGATCTCAATTAAAAAAAACCCCTCAGAAGTAAGATTTCTGGATCATGCAGATTTGTTGTTTTCATAGATAGTTAATAAAAGCCATTGGGAAGAATCTTTCTAAACACCTTTCTTTTCCTACCCATAAGCTTAGTTATGAAGACCATTCACATTCTTCCTTTCATATATTTGGTTCTCTTTCATCAGGTTAATCCCTTTCTGTCTCATCTCTATTTAATTTTTTTCCCTGCTTTTGTAGGGGCTATTATTTGCCAGTTTTATATCTATATTTTTTAAAAACATCTTAAGAGTATTTTCATTGATATTCTATTATTTACTTCCCATTTCACTGAAACCTGTCTTCTACCATCAATCCTCCATAAAATCTGTTATTTTTTGTCCTACAAATTTAATAAAACCTACTCTCTTGAAATTTATAACAATAGCAATAACTCAAAGAAATGTGGCCAAAAATATTTAGAACTAGTACAATAATTGCCAGATTTAATTCATCTAACCTTATACACAAAGCTGAATCCAAATTGTTCTACAGTAAGCACAAAACCTCCTGTTATTAATGTCTCTATTATCAGCTTTTCAGTGTTTCTTTTTTTAAATATATTTTTTATTATTTTTATTTTATGTGTTTGAGTGTATTGCCTGCATGTGTGTGAGTGCACCCGTGTCATGCAATGCCGTGGAGGTCAGAAGAGGGCTTTGGATTCCCCTGGAATTCAAAGTTGGAGTTAAGGACAGTTTGTAGCCACCATGTCGGTGCTGGGAATCGAACCCAGGTCCTCTGCAAGAGCAGTCAATGCTCTTAACTGCTGAGCCATCTCTTCAGACCTATCTTTTCATTGTTTCTTTTACTTCCTCCTTCTCTCTTTCCCCTCTCTCTCCTTCCTTTTTTCTTTCCTTTCTCAAGCTGGCCTGGAACTTGTGATAATCCTACCTTAGCTTACCTGGTTATTGGATCATTGCCTGATTTATTGTATTCATTAAACTAAACCAAATTCAATACAATGGACATTGTTTGTGGGAGGAAAATCTATCTTAAATTAGTGCTGGAAAGAAGATAAATGGACAGTCTTGCCTCCTAGAAGCCAAGAATGTTGGCTGAGGCACATACCAGTGCTCTGCCTGCATGGAGAAAGGCTTGAATATTCTCAGGGAAAGTTGTGGAAACCTGCGTGATCCTTGCATGGAATTTGAGACAGTTTTACGTTGCTCTGGGCATACCTACATCAAAAGTTAGATTTGAAAGGGGGCATCTAGTTAAACAAAAATATACTCCTCTTTCATGTTTTAGTGGGCATTATTTTATCTTGTTAAAGTCATAAAGGTAGAGAGGATGGTTGTTCATTTGAATTAGCTACATGTTTTGTTATGTGTACCCAGTGCTTCCTAAAGCCTGCAGAATTTTTAGTAAAATTCGAAATGGTGAGATTTATGTGAGTGATTTGCCAGTGGTTCTTCACACCTTGAAGATTTCAATGAGTCATTCGGAAATGCGACAAGTGCTAAAGACTATGGATATTGATGGGCAGTTTTGTTTTCAGCATTAGTGTGTGTTTTGCAAACATGGATATAGTTATCTGATTAATTACAAATGATAGGAAAACTAAATTTTGAATATTTATAATATATAACTTTTTATCATGTTTTAAAAACATTGTTCATAATAATAATACTAAAAAGTTGGGCCTCAGGTGGACATAATTGGATTGATTCCTAGATTGGAGCGTGATATAGTCTCATCACTAGACCATGCATAGCCTACTTTTATTTTTATTTATTTATTTTTATTTTATGTGTATGAGTGTATTGCCTGCATTTGTGTAAGTGCACCTGTGTCATGCAGTGCCTGAGGAGGTCAAAAGAAGGCGCTAGATTCCCGTGGAACTAGAGTTACAGACGGTTGTCAGGTGCTGTGTGGGAGCTAGGAATGGAACCCAGGTTCTCTGCAAAGAACAGTCAGTGCTCTTAACTGCTAAGCCATCTCTGCAGCCCCACTATTAACATATCTTATTTCTTGTTTTAACTATATTTTGTATTTCTAGTTTAATAATACATTTTTCTTTGATTATGGTTTTGCATTTCAGATCATATTATATTTTTGTGGTTATCAGATAAATAATTTGATGACTTTAGATCCG
>NW_008358632.1:843948-854971 GCF_000622305.1 Nannospalax galili | reverse complement strand
CTTTCCGTCTCGCCGGCAAGAACGACGCGGGAGGACAAGTCAGGATCCTCAGTTTATAGTTTATTTGAAGACTGAAGACCAAAGACGCCGAGAAGTGGGAGAGCTGTTGCTTATATATGCCCCAAAGGTCCCATTTATGATGTATAAGAAGCGGATTGGTTGCTGGAGATCATAAGATGGTTGCTGGGATACCGGCGCCATCTTGTAATGGCGGCGGAGGCTGTGGCTCTCCACATCAGATCCCATGGAACTGGAGTTACGGATGGTTGTTAGCCACCATGTGAGTGCTGGGATTTAAACCCAGGTCTTCTGAAAGAACCACCCCATACTTTTATTTATTTTAATAGCAATGTTATATTAATGGTATAATAAATATCTGACCCAATCTCCTAAAATGAAACCTTGACAACAATTTTCATCAGTTCCTAAAGTTCATGAATTCACCTGTTTTTCTCTTTTTCCAGTTTGAAGTAAGTATTATCCTGAGCCATGTGTTCACCATTCCCTTGCTTTTTTCTTTTTGAGACAGGGTCTCCCTGTAGCCCCTGCTGGCCTGGAACTGACTGTGTAGACCAGGCTGGCTTTGATCTCACAGAGATCTGCCTGTCTCTGTCTCCTGAGTGCTGGGATTAAAGGCATGTGCCACCACACTTGTCTTCCTTAGTTTTTATATAGCTCCATTGTTATGGATATATATTTTTAAGCAATAGTTTAAAATTTTAGCTATTTTTGTTTTTAAAAACAATAAGTTTATCATGATATATATATGTGTGTAAAAGTTAGGTTTTTCTATTAATATTATATGGACAAGATTCTTTTTGTATTGTTGTCTGTCACCTCTTGTTTGCTTAATCATTTATATAATGTTATCTTGTGTGAATATATCACATTTTGTCTGTCCACTATCTCATTGATGAACATGGGTTCTTTCCAAGTTTTAGCTGCTGTGAGCAATGTTTGACATGATCTATGTTTTATGTGTGTGTAACTTTTAAATTTGATTCTTCAGGATTTTGAAAATTGACCATTGGAAAATAATTTATGTCAAATTATGTTATTAAGGTTTGATTTACTTGAAACAAGCATAGGATGAACTAGGTTACTAATTTTTTTATAGTGGGGTAATATATACGTTATTATGCCAACATTTTATGCCTGATTATATATTTCATAATTGTTAGGGATTAAACATGCACCGTATTTCTGTGGTTATATATACATTTTTTTTTTCTTTTTACATTAGCCTAGCTTACATTGAAAAACGTCAGAGAAGCCAAGTATGTTGGGATATACCTATAATCCTAGCACACAGAAGATGGAAACAGGAGGATCAGACATTAAAAAAGCCCTGATGCTGTGGACTCTTTTGTTTATTCTCATTTCTGAATACAATGTAATTCAGAAGCTAGAGTGCTTTAAAAATTTTTGGTTTTGGTTGTTTTATGTGTATGAGTGTTTTGCCTTCATGTATTAAGTACACCCATGCGCAATGTCTACGGGGGCCAGAAGAAGCACCAAAACACCTGGAACTAGAGTTCTGGAGGATGATTGTTACCTACCATTTGGGTGCTGGTAACTGAATCCCAATCCTCTGCAAGAGCAGCCAGTGCTCTTAACTGCTGAGCCATCTCTCCAGCCCCTATTGTTTTAAGTCATTTCTTGCCAATGGAAGAATGAAACACCTTTATATTTGTCATGAAAAAAACATCACAAGTATGAATTTCATTTTTAGAAGAAATCTTAATCTTTAAAATATTTTATTTTTATGTATATCATGTGCCTGCATGTATCTAAGTGTACCATGTAAATGCAGTGCCCATGGAGGCCAGAAGAGGGAGTTAGATCCCCTGGAACTGAAGTTATAGATGGCTCCTAGCAGCCATGTGGATACTGAGAACTGAAGCTGGGTCCTCTGCAAGAGCAGCCAGTGCTTTTAACATCTGAGCCATCTCTCCAGCTCCTAAAGTCTTCATTTTTAATTGTGGGAGAATTTTCAAACTTTGATTTTCTTAAATATGAATCCTATCTTTAAGCATTATATAACTATATTTACCAAGTATAATGTCTTACATGACTTGAGAGATCATGCTTGTATGCCCTCAAATGCTAACTTACTTTATGGTTACATAAAAGGAAAATTGAAACTATATGTCTATAAAATATACACTCCACAAATCTTGATATTTTAAAAATATTTTATTTATTATTTTTATTTTATGTATATGCATGTATTGCCTGCATGTAGGTAAGTGCACTCATGTCGTGCAATGCCCGAGGAGGACTGAAGAGGCTGTCGGATGCCCCGGAACTGGAGTTACGGACAGTTATTAGCTGCCCTGTGGGTGCTGGGATTCAAACCCAGGTCTTCTGCAAGAACAGCCAGTGTTCTTAACCGCTGAGCCATCTCTGCAGCACAAATCTTGATATTTTAAAGAACATTTTAAAGGGAATATAAGAAAAATAGGCATAGTGATGCATGCCTTTAGACCCAGCACTAGGGAAGCAGAGGCGGGTGAATTTCTGTGAGATGGAGACCAGCCTTAATAAATAATCTTCATGTGCTGTGACTCATTGCTTCACAGTGCCAAAACAAGTATAGGTGTTGAACTTGTCCTCTTCATTTTCATCAGAGCCTTGAAAATGATCTCAAGATATTTTGTGAAGAAATTGAAGAAAATAATGAAGCTTTCTGTTGTACTTTTACTAGTTTGCATATAGTTTCAGCAAGTTATAATTGACATGCACTAAGCTGCACATATGTTAAAAAGTAGAATTTGATAAATTTTGAGTGAAAATACTATTACATTCAGGGCTGGAAAGATGGCTCAGCAGTTAAGGGCACTGGTTGCTCTTGCAGAGGACCCAGGTTTGATTCCTACCACTCATATGGAGGCTAACAACTGTCTGTAACTCCAGTTCCAGGGGAATTCGATGCTTTCTTCTGACCTCTGGGGGCATTGCATGATATGGGTGCAGTTACATACATAAAAATAAAAAGAATAAAATATGAAAAATAAAAATAGTATTACATTCAATATAATGAGTACATCAGTATTCCAATACTTTCCATTTCTTCTAAAAAGGATTATTTAAGCTGGGCGTGGTGGTGCATGCCTGTAGTCCCAGCACTTGGGAGGCAGAGGCAGGCAGACCTCTGTGAGTTCAAGACCAGCCTGGTCTACATAGTGAATTCCAGGCCAGCTGGGGCTACAGGGAGACCCTGCTTCAAAAAGACAAAAAAACAAAAAAACAAAACACTAAAACCCCCAAAACCCAAAAAACAAAGGATTATTTTTATTATATGTATATATGTGTGTGAATGTCATGTGTGTGTGTGTGTGTGTGTGCGTGTGAGTGTGTGCGCATGTGTGTGCCTATGGAGGCCAGAAGAGGGTATCAGATCCCCTGATGCTGGAGTTACAGGCATTTGTGAGCCACCTGACATGGGTGCTGCTATCTTAACTCTGGTCCTCTGGAAGAGCAGCAAGTGCTCTTAACTGATGAGCCATCTCTCCAGCCTCGCCATCCTTATTTCTTCATAGGTATTTTAAGCCTTCACTCTCTCTATAGTCTGTCTCTCCTCTCAAGGCAAACATTATTCTGCTTCTGTAACTATAGTTTGCATTTTCTAGATTTTTTTTCATATAAATGGAGTATGCAGTATTATTCTTTTTTTTTTTTTGGTCTGGTTTCTTTTACTCAGCTTATATAGAGATTTACCCATGATTTTGTATGTGTTAATAATTTGTTTTTTGTTACAGAATACTATTTTGTTATATGGATATATGATTTCTTTACCTACTGATGAGTTGATATACATTTGGTTTGTTCTCAGTTTTCATCATTACAAGTAATATGTATACCTTTGTATATTTAAAATTTTTGAAGTATGAACTTGTATCTGTAAAGTGGGTGATCCACTTTGCCTTGCCACAAACAATGTGTAAGAATTCCATCTTCACCACTGTTGGATTTGTCAGCATTTTAAAGAGCTGGGCATGGAGATGCATGCCTCCAATCTTAGCACTCAATGAGGCTCTTTCTAAAAACAAAACAAAATTGTAGTCATTCTAATAGATGTATGATATCTCATTGTGGGTTTGCTTTGCATTTCCTCCATAATTAGATGATACTGAACATCTTTTCAAATACTTAATTTCTGTCTTTTACCTATTGAAGAATAATCTATGTTCTTAATAGTGCATTTTTAACAGATTTATTTTTAAAATATGTATATGTGTGTGTCTGTGTTGTGGGTATGTGCATACAAGCACAGGGCTTGTGAAAGACAGGTTTTGGGTGTTCCTGTAGCTGGAGTTACAGACAGTTGTGAGCCACCTGATGTGGGTGCTGGGAACTAAACTCAGGACTTCTGAAAGAGCAGTAGGAGCTCTGAACCACTGAGCTATCTCTCTATTCATATTATTGCATTTGCTGATTTTTATATATTCAGAATATAACTAAATAAAAATTTTTAAATTTATTCTTAGACACTTTAATCATACATGTATGCAATGTATCTTATCCTATCCACCCCTACTCCCCCCTGTCTCCCCCTGGATACCACTGAACATGTCCCCTTCCCACCCAAATGTCCTTTTTTGTTTTGAAAACCCACTGAGTCCAATTGGTGCTGCCTGCTGGAGTGTTGACTCATCTTGTTGGCTTGATCTCGTGCAGGTCTTATGCTGGTAACCACAGCTGCAGTGAGTTCATGAGTGCAATGGCCATGCCATGTCCGGAAGACAGCATTTCATACCACTCCTCCCCATCCTCTGACTCTTACATTCTTTCTACCTCCCCTTCTGAGATGTTCTCTGAGCCTCGAAGGGAGTTGACATATGTCTCATTTAGAGCTGGGCATTCAACTGCCTCTTATTCTTAACACTTTGACCAGTTATGGGTCTCTGCATTAACTGAAGCCCACTGAAGAGAGAAACTTCTCTGGGAAAGGTTGAGAACAGCACTAATTTATTTGTATAAACTTAAGTATTTAGAAGATAGTTTGACAGTATGTCCATTTAGCAAGACAACAGTAGTAGGTAGGTACCCCCCCCACCCCCGGACCCATGACCTTCCAAGCCAAGTCATGGGATTTTGACCTAGTTTAGAGTATCAGATATGAATTCTCGCCTATGGAGCAGACCTTCAATCCAAAAGCAGTTGGTTACCCCATATGTGTCGCTATTGTACTAGTAAACACATCTTGCCTGGCAGGTTGGTATTGCAACATTCAGGGTTCACCATTGGGTAATACCAGTGATGACTTCTACCCCAGGGGCTGGCCATAGCACTTTCTAGTACTATGAAAGCTAGCCAGTAGGGGGTGGGGGGACATTTTTCAGTTCAGTTCCTGCAACCAAAGTGTGTTGTGTCTTCAGCAATAATATCATCTTACCAGCTAGTTATGGTGAGCAGCTTGCACTGTTTTGGGGGCTTCTAGAGCCACCCTGACCAATAACTTATAAGGAGGTATCCCACGTCTGTCACTGAAATTTTCATGTAATAATCCATGTCCTCTGGGGCAAGAATGTCAGCCCATGTTAAATCATTTATTGCATGTGTAATTAACAAATATTTCCTTCTAGTGTGTGGCTTTTCTTTTCATTCACTTTGGAATGTCTTCTGAAAAGCAAAAGTTTTTACTTTGATGAAGTCTGTCTACATTTTTTCATTTATGAATTGTGGGCTTTTTTTTTTTCCTTTTTGAGACAAGGTCTCACTATGTAGCCCTGGCTGGTCTGGAACTTGATATGTAGACCAGACTGGCCTCAAACTCATAGAGATCTGCCTGCCTCTGTCTCCCAGTGCTGGCATTAAATAAGCCACCATATCCCACCCCCCACACATTGGGATAGATTGTGTTTTTGATATCTAATCTGAAAGACCATTGCCTTAACTCAGAGTCACAAAGGACTAAGAAAAGAAGTCTTAACTAGTTGATTAGAGTTTAGACAACTGTTTCACTGTTTTTGAAGGAAAAGAGCAGGCAGGTAACCTGATAAGCTTCCATTATTGGAGAAAGGGTTTTTATGGTATGAACAATCAATCAAGTCTTATCTTTCTCTGCAGTAAGAAGCCTGGGGATATTTGGTAGCTCTAGTGTTCCTTTAAAGTTTACTTTTGCTCACATGACATTAAAATAAATATGGATATAGGAGTGAGAGAGACAGCTCAGTGGTTAAGAGCACTGGATGCTCTTGCAGAGGACCCAGGTTCCGTTCTCAGCACCCACATGGCAGATAACAACCATCCATAATTCCAGTTCCAGGGGATCTGACATCCTCGTCTGACTCAGGTCCTCATGCTTGCGTGGCAAGTGCTTTAGCCACTGGGCTGTCTCTCCAGCCCAGTTCTATTAAAGTATAGCCCATTATGCTTAAGCACTCTGCAGGTAAAGTGATCATGTTGTGTGTATTTCTGTACTTTATTACAAATATAAAAGTTTGATAGAATCACGAGTAAAGAACATGGAAGTAATGGAGGTTTTGATACTCCTAGTTCGTAGAGTTCTTACCATCGCTGGAACACTCTTTACTATTTAATATAATAGGTGAGCATCTTTTTTAGTAAGTTTCCCATTTTTATATTCTTTATATACTGTTATAATGATATTCTAACATCAGTTAATTATCTTTGCAGTTTTAGTTTGATTTTAAGCTTAATGAGTTTATTGACGAAGTTTTTTTCTTTCTGTTTCTGAACCATTTTTTCCAGTTAATGGAATGCTGGAACTTACAGATTTCCTTAAGGCAGGCATTGATGTTTCTCATTTGGCCTCTAAATATCCAGGTAAAAAGAATATTGTTCAAAAAATGCTTTTGATATTAACTTTTTTTAGTGTGGATTGGGTACAAGATCTTGTCTTTTTAGAATTCTATTTTTTCTTTCATAGTCTAGGTTAGGAAAATTAGATGTGGTTTTTATTTAATAAAAGACACCCAAAAAAACTGGATTAGGGCAAATGAGATGGTTCAGCAATAAAAGCACAGGCTATTCAAGCCTGATGATCTCAGTTTGATCCCATGATCTCACAGTGGAAAGAGAGAACCAACTCCCCAATGTTGTCCTCTGACCTCCACATATGTGCTGTGGCATGTGTATAGCTATACTCTCTCTCACGGACACATCACACACACACACGCACACACAGGCACACAGGCACACACACACAGACACACACACACACACACACACACACACAATTTTACTGGTACAGCATCCTAACTTTCTCTTATCAAGCTGCAGTTTTCTCTATGTGTAATTGCTAAATAACTTCTAGACTAATTCTTTATTTTTCATTTTTTGTGTATATGATGTGTTTATGGTATACGTGTGTATGTTCATGTGTATGAATATAAGTAAGTAAGGAGGTCAGAGGACAACCTTGGGAATTGGTCCTTGCCTTCCACTGGTTGAGAAGGGAGGCCCTGTCCCTTGTCTCAAAAAAACCAAAAAAAAAAAAAAAAGGATCAAAACAGTATTGCTTAGATCTCATATTTAATTTATTGACTATGCGATTGACTAGGAAGTCCTGAGAGAGCTACTCTACCCACACACAGGCACACAGGCACACACACACAGACACACACACACACACACACACACACACAATTTTACTGGTACAGCATCCTAACTTTCTCTTATCAAGCTGCAGTTTTCTCTATGTGTAATTGCTAAATAACTTCTAGACTAATTCTTTATTTTTCATTTTTTGTGTATATGATGTGTTTATGGTATACGTGTGTATGTTCATGTGTATGAATATAAGTAAGTAAGGAGGTCAGAGGACAACCTTGGGAATTGGTCCTTGCCTTCCACTGGTTGAGAGAGCGTCTCCTTGTTATTCAGAGATGTATATGTGAGGCTAGCTGGCCTGTGAGCTTCCAGTAATTCTTCTGTCTCCTGCCCTTTTACTGTAGGAGTGCTGGAATTACAGACATGTGCTCCTTGGTCTGGCCTTATGGGAGTGGGTATCAGAACTCAGATCCTCACACTTGTGTGGCAGGCTCTTTACCCAGTAAACCATCTTCTTAGCCTTTAGGCTAATTACTAAAAAATATTTTTTATTAGCCAGGCATGGTGATACACACTTAATTCCGGCACTTGAGAGGCAGAGGCAGGCAGATCTCTGTGAGATCAAGGCCAGCTTGGTCTATATAATGAGTTCCAGGCCAGCTGGGGTTACAGGGAAACCCTGTGTCAGAAAAACTCCTCAAGGGACTGGAGAGATGGCTCAGCAGTTAAGAGCACTGACTGCTCTTGCAGAAGATCTGGATTCGAATCCCAGCACCCACATGGTGGCTAACAGCTCTCTGTAACTCCAGTTTCAGGGAATCCAGTGCCCTATTCTGTCCTCCCTGGGCACTACACAACATGGGTGCACTTCCATACATGCAGGCATAATACTCATACATATAAAACAAAAATTAATTAACTAAAACAACTTCAAAACAAATTTTATTATCATCAATTATTATTATCGTGTGCATATATATGATGTGTGTGTGTGTGTGTGTGTGTGTGTGTGTGTGTGTGTAAGGGTATTTGAATACCATGGCATGGGTGGAGGTTGGAGGACAGCTTTCAAACTTTTAGAAGTCTATTCTTTCCTTCCAACTTGAGGTTTGGAGATCAAACTAAAGTTGTCAGACTTGCACAGCAAGCACTTTTGCCAGCTAAGCCATCTTGCTGATACTAGACTATGAAAAAATTTTTTTGATATATATTTTTTTGTGCACTAATGTTCTGCCTGCATATATGTAAAGTGCGCCACATGCATGCAATTCAAGCAGAGACTAGGAGAGGCCATTGAATCCTCTGGACTGGAGTAATGGACAGTTGTTAGCCACCAGTTGGGTGCTGGGAACTGAACTGGATCCTCTGTAAGAGTAGCCAGTGCTCTTAACTTCTAAGCCAGCTCCTCACACTTTTCATGCAGCCTGTCCCTTTTGTGCACATCAGTTGGCTGGTGAACAAGGCTATATCAGACTTATTTTCCAAGGACCTCTAGACTAACAAACAGTTGTCCTCCAGGACTGCATTATAAATTTATAAGCTAAGTGAGTTGGGTTTTTCAACCTGTTGTTCATGTCAGTTTCTCTGCTCTGGTTATTTGCTTTAAGATGAAGAATTTAAAAGTATTTATAATAAATAACAATTTTTAAGAAAAATCTGGAAAACTCAAGCAAAGGAATTTTTGAAAGTACCAAACTTCTGAATCTGAGTTTTGAAAATATATTTTGAGGAGAAAAAGACAGTCTAATTTGATGCCTTCGTTTTAGTGTTTTTGAATTGCCCCAAGACTATCTTTTAAATATCACTTTTGTCATGTTATTTTTTTTTTTTGCTCAGAAATTTCGATGCTTTTCTTGTTACCAAGTGAATCTATTCCAGGCTCTTAAATTCAGCTTCCTCATCTTACAATTTTGGTTGTCATTCCTCTCTCTATAGAAACCTTTCCAAGAAAGAATCTTCTTTCCCGGCTAATCATACACCTTGGTACATGTTGCTTTCATTTTTACTTCCATGCCCTTTCTCATGTGTGTGTGTTTTCTCTTGAAGTCTCCTTTCTCCACTGATAGTACTTTCACCCTTCCATTAGAAACCTGCTTGTAGTTCTCTCAAAAACTTTAGATATTTATTGGCTTCCTAATTATTTTACATTACAAATAAATGAAGGAGTATTGATGTTCATTATCAAAATAGCAGTTCCAAAAATTTGAGACCTTTGCTAGTTTCTGTTTACTGATTAGGCAAGATCAACTTAGTCTGCTCAGTCTTTGAGATTATGTATATTTTACAGTCTAGCAGACTGTATTTTCTTAAACTCGAGAATATGTGAATGTGAGTACTATTATAGGAAAAGTAAGCAAAAGTCAAGGAGAATTCTGTTTTTGAGTCACATAATGTTATTAAATGCCCATCACATGTGCAATGAACAATATAGGTTAAGATGCTTTGGTTGGTTTTCCCTTATAAGTTTATTTATTTTTATTTTATGTGTATGAGTGTTATGCCTGTATGTACTTAAGTTCACCCATGTCATACAGTGCCCACAGAGGACAGAAGAGGGTGTCATATCCCCTGGAACTGGAGTTACAGACGGTTGTTAGCTGCCATGTGGGTGCTGGGATTTGAAACTGGGTTTTTTTCAAGAACACCTAGTGCTCTTAACTGCTGAGTCATCTCTCCAGCCTGGTTTTCCTTTTTGACTCCTTACTTCCTACTTAGCATTTCTAGTAACTCCCATGACATTGGATTTCTTTTGATTTTCTTTGTCTACTTGGCATCTGACTTACAGCTTTTTTCTGACTCTAGATTTATATGTGTACACTCCTAAGTAGTTTGCGCTTGTTTAACCACTGCTTATATTTACTTCTCTTGTCCTTGAGTTTTCAAATTCTGGTTTCCTGCATTTATTTTATGTTTATGGTCAAAATATTTTGAGAGTAATCAAGAACCCACAAGCTTCTTTTTTTTTTCCTTTTAAAACAACATACTTAGATTATTTTTATAAAATATGTAGGCATTGTAGATGCATCAGTTGGGCGTGGGCACCTTATGATCACTTATCTCTTCATTTTTGATCAGTTGTGGATCTCTGTAAACAGTCCCTATCTGTTGCAACAAACAAAACAAAACAGAAATAGAGCAGAACCCCTCACCTGAGGCCCAGGGAACATCGTGGAAGGAGGGGCGGAAAGATTGTAGAAGCCAGAGGAGTAGGAGCCTGCTGCTAGATAATGTCTTCTAAACATGCCAGGGAAGCTGCACCTGTGAAATATCAACAATACGACTGCCTAAACAAGACCTGCATAATGACAACACCAGTTAACAGGCCAACAGGGATAGAGGAAATTTTATAAGGCCCCACCCTTGGATCAAGAGTTGCAAGTAATCAATGGCTGCTGAGAGAGGGAGAATTAGTTTTTTCCAGGGATGAGCTCTGTGATAGGTTATCCATTCCCAAGTGGTCAGCCCTAACATGCAACACTAACTGAAACTGACATATATATATATA
>NW_008358632.1:816356-843865 GCF_000622305.1 Nannospalax galili | reverse complement strand
AGTTGGAGGTGAGGGATGGAAATGATGTCAATACAGTATTCATGTATGAAATTCCTTCAAAAATAAAAATTTAATTATAAAATAATTTAAGCAATGTATATGGGTGTGTATAGATCTGTAAAAATTTTCAGCCTCTCCTAGCTTGTGACAAGTTTAATATTGACCTTAGAATACTTTTACTTTTGAGACTGGGTCTCCTGCAACTTAGCCTGGCTTTGAATTCACTATACATTGAGAAGCTAGCCATGAATGCTTGATTCTTTCGCCTCTATCTCCCAAGCACTGGGATTATAGACATGCACTACTATGCCTGACTAGAATACTTTTTATAAACCATTATAAATATATCTATACATATATATACACATACATACATGCATTCATAATACTGATATTTTGTCAAGGCAACTGTTAATTAGTAGCAAAAGAGAATCAGAAGACCTAGGTTTTATAGAAGCTAATAAAAATAAAACCAAACGCCAATCTGCTATTGGAAATAAAGAGATCTCTCCACATTTTCCTCAGTGATGTGGCCACTAGTAAAATACCTAGCTCCTGTAAATAACTGCTCATTCTCCTATAAGTAGCCCTAGTTAAACTCATTGGTTCAACAACAGTAGCAGCAGCAGCAGCAGCAGCAAAGACTGGAAAGTAGAAAGTTAATTAGTTGGAAAGAGGAAGGGGTTAGCAGGAGGGGGACAAGAGGGTAATGCATATGAATATGATCAAAATATATATGTATGAAAATGTCATAACGAAACCCAGTACTATGTATAGTTAGCGTATGCTAACAAAAATTTTAAAAAGATCTCTCTAGAAGGTAAAGAAAAAATAGGAATATTTTTTACTTTGAGAGAAAGGCATGCTTTTCTTTTTATAGTGTCAGAAATACATCTTGTATTGATTATATTTCTCAGCTATGAAATTTGTCATCTCTTAATATAGTTTAGGCATGCTGGTTAGTTTCAGCAGTCATCTTGACACAACCTAGAATCACCTAGGAAGAGAGCCTCAATTGAGGAATTTCCTAGATCAGGTTGGACTTGTGTGGATGTCAGTGGGGGATTGTCTTGGTTGCTTTAATTGGTGTGGAAGGACCCACACCACCATAGGTGACACCATTCCCTAGGCAAGAGGCCCAGAACTGTATAGAATGAAGAGAGTTAGCTAAGCACTCAAGCAGAAAACCTGCATCCATTTCTCTTTGTCTGGATTGTGGATGTGACCAGCTGCTTCAAGCTCCACCATGACTTCTCTGCTATGATAGGTTGACTCTGTAATTGAGAGCTGAATAAACCCTTTCTCCCACAAGGAGGGTATTTTATCACAGCAACACAAATGAAACTAGAACACTAGTCATTTATATGTTTTTGTCTAAGAATTTCCTTTTCATGTTTATTGTCCATTTAAAAAACTGGGTTGGTGGCATTTGGGGATGTAGCTCAGTTGGTAGAGTGCTTGCCAAGCATGAACAAAGTCCTAGATTCAATCCCCAGTACTGCGTAAACAACATAGTGACACATGCCTGTAATCCTTGAAGTTGGGAGGTGGAAGTAAGAGAATCAGGAACTCAAGATTATCCTCAACCTACATAGTGAGCTTGAGACAAGCCTGGACTATAAGAGACCCTGTCTCAAAAACAAAACAAAGCAAAATAAAACAAAACAAAATATCAAAACTCCCAAAGAACCTTAGGTTGTTAATTCTTTAATGATCTGAAAATTATTCACATTCTCTTAATCCTCTGTTATATATGTTACAAATATTTCCTCCAGCTATAGTTTTTCTTTGCTTTTTAGACTAAAGGTTAATTAATATTTATTATAAAATTCATTTCATTTTAAAACATTTTGAGAACATGAACAGAAACTAGAGGAGGGCATTGGGTGGCCTCTTTCACTCATTATTGCCTTACTCCTTTTGACATGGGGTCTCTCTCTGAACCTGGACTTCACATTTTTGTGCCTAGGCTGGTAGCCAGCAAACCCCAGCAATCCTCCTGTCTCTATCCTTCACCAAACTGGACTATAGGTGCATGTGAGATCATGCCTGGGAGACCATGCCCATGTTGTTATGTTAATGCTTGAATCTGAGCTCAGATGCTCATGGCTGTGGCAAAAGTGTTCTTAACTACTAAGTCATCTCTCCAGCCTCTACATTTTATTTTAAGAAATTCATAATGCCCCCAGATTTTATATTAAGTTGCTTTACTATTGTAGATTATTATACCACTGCTAAGAATTGCTATATTTAAAAAATTTAAGAGGCGGGGCTGGAGAGATGACTCAGCAGTTAAGAGCACTGACTGCTCTTGCAGATGACCTGGGTTCAATTCCCAGTACCCACGTGGCAGCCAATAACTGTCTGTAACTCCAGTTCCAGGAGAGCTGATGCCCTCTTCTGACCTCTGTGGGCTTTGTATGACACAGATGTACTTACATACATGCAGGCAATACACTCATACACATCAAAAAAATTGAAGAGGTAAGAATAGAACAGTGACTCAAAACAAGCACTGCGGAGTAATGTAGAATTCTGGCTTTTCTACTTACTAGCTGTGTATCAAAGGTAACTTTCCAGGTCTTAGTTTCCTCATTTATAAAGTAGGAATAATGATTTCTGTCTTGTGGTCTGCTTGTACTATAGTTAAGTTATTTATTATTTAGTTTATATTCATTGTATAAATTAATGGGTTTCATGATGGCATTTTCATATAGGTACATGATGTACTTAAAATCTTTATATTTTATTTGTTATTTTTTTATTTTATGTGTATGAACATATTGACTGCATGTAGGCAGGTGGACTTGTGCTGTGCAAGGCCCATGGAGGTCAGAAGATGATGTTGAATACCTTGGAACTGGAATTACTGATAGTTTTTAGCTGCCATGTGGGTGCTGGGACTCACACCCGGGTCTTCTGCAAGAGCAGCCAGTGCCCTTAACCACTGAGCCATATTTCCAGCCCCGTACATAATGTGCTTTGATTATATTCACCCCATTATCCTTGCTTGGTAGCCTCTTTGTGATGAGTGAATGAAATCACCCACACTGTTTTGTATAGTACCTAAAACATAATCATTATTCAATAAACACCAGCTATTGTATTATAGTAATGGTAATGATAGTAAAAAATTAGAATTTGTGTTAGAAATGTGGCCAGAAGGAAGAGAGAACAAGGAGAGAGAGAGGAGGGGGGGGAGGAAGGGTGGGGAGGGGAAGGAAGAGAGAGAGGAGAGAGAAAGCCAGAATTGGGCAAATGCCTACTTGAAGGTAAATATTTAGAAAACCTTATGCCTATATAGGGTTATTTTCTCCTTATTAGGTTATTGGTACAAACTCAATTCCTTCTGCAGGAAAAGTTGTTGATTCTTACAGAACATTTTTTTTTCAGTACAATAATTTCTGTTCATCATTTTCTCCCAGCATTCCAGGATGTCTGGAGGACTTTTTCTAAGGTGAAATGTGGTAGAGTTGCCATTGATGAAGTGGCTGCTGTTTTGGAAAGCCTGGATCTTCCTGTAAGCCCTGAAATCCTCAAAGAAGTGCTAAGATACACTTATGTGGACAGTGAGTGATTTGAATTTTGTATTTCAATTTTGTTTCTCATTTTTGGCCTCTATGTCTTCATTTCCCTCTTGATTGTACCTCTTGCTACTGATACTGCTTACTGATAGCTGTGCATAAAGTGTAGAAAACAGATGAAGAACTTCTAAAATTGTTCTATTTTTGGTGTTTAGAAAAAGTAAAATGAACTTAAAAAAAACCCAACATTGGGGTTCTGAGATAGCTTAGTTGGTTAAGTGCTTGTCTTACAAGAATGGCGACTCAAGTTTGACCCCTAGAACCCATGTTAAAAAAAAAAAAAAAGCTGGACTTGATGGCATGCTTGTAATTCCAGCACCAGGGAGGCTGAGACAGGCGAACCCCTGGGGTGCATTGGTCGGCCAGCCTAGCCTAACCTACTTGGCAATTTCCAAACCAATGAGACATCTTGTCTCAAGAAAACAAAAACTGAGGCTGGAGAGATGGCTCAGCAGTTAAAAACACTGGTTGTTCTTGCAGAAGACCTGGCTTTGAATCCCAGCACCCACATGGCAACTAACAACTGTCCATAATTCCAGTCCCAGGGGATCCAATAGCCTCTTCTGACCTCCATGGGCATTGCACGACACCATGTAGGCAATACATGCATACACATAAATAAAAATAATAAATAAAATTAAAAAAAAGAAAACAAAAACCGAGGATGGCTTCTGAGATATAACATGAGGTCAACCTCTGGCCTCTACACATATGCACACACATGAACACTCACCCATACATGTGACCTGCACACACATGAACATGCATACATATGCACATATACAATATAAATAAATAAAAAGTAGCTAAAATCGTTTCTTTGTAGAGATGTAAATTTTCTTTTAAAATTTTTTTAAAATTTATTATTTTTATTATATGTGTATGCATGTATTGCCTGCATGTAGGTAAGTGCACCCGTGTTGTGCAATGCCTGCAGAGGTCAGATGAGGCTGTCGGATCCCCTGGGACTGGAGTTATGGACAGTTGTTAGCTGCCATGTGGGTGCTGGGATTCAAACCCAGGTCTTTTGCAAGAACAACAGTGTTCTTAACTGCTGAGCCATCTCTCCAGCCCCATAAATTCTTATAGTAGCAGAGAAAGATATTGACTTCACAAATTAGGAGATAGTTCTTGAATTCTCAATTTCACTATGTAGTTTTGATTTAAATTGCTTGCTATTCTGTTTGATTATCCTGTACATGTTTTATCTTGCTTAAAAATATTATAAATATATAGGAGATGTTCCGAATGATATGTTTGTTTGACCAAACAATGTCATACAATAATGGACTGGTTAGTGATTGATCAAGTGGTTTGTCCATTTAATATCTACTGTGCCTGGATTAATGACAGGTGGAATAAAGATGAATGAAACACAGTTATAGTGTGGAAAGAGGCAAGGAAACTAAAATTGCAATGATTGGTACTCAAAGCTGCTATTGGAAGTGCTAGAGAGAGATTCTCACAGAAGGTGATGTCTGAGTTCAGTCTTGAGGGGTCAGTAGGGGTTAACTGGATGAAGTGGTGGTGAAGGTTGACAGAAACGATGTAGGCTGAGATAACAGCTTGTATAAATGTGATGGAAAAGTCAGATACTGTATCCTTTTGGGTGGGCTTCACTGGCCTTTGCTATTTTTTAGTGATGACTGTAGTGGTTTGAAGATAGAACCAGGCTCTGTAGAGTTCTACTGGGATATTGTTCATTTGTTTGTATCTTTGTTTTTGAAGCAGGGTCTTACTCTTGTAGCCCATACTAGTCTGGAATTCATTTTGTATCCCAGGCTGGCCTCGGACTTGTGCTAATCCTCCTGCTTCAGCCCCCCAGTGCTATAGGTTGTTATTGATGGTGAGCTCTGGGATGGGAAATGTGAGTGGAGGCATCTACTTGAGTACAACGACATTGGTGGGGCTGGAGAGTTGGCTCAGCAGTAAGACTACTTGCTGCTCTAGCAGAGGACCCAGGTTTGGTTCTCAGCACGCACATGGCAGCTTAACTCCAGTTTCAGGGGATCTGACACCTTCTTCTGGTCTCTGGGGGTACTACATGCATATAGTGAACTTATATGCATGGAGGCAAAACACTGGTACACATAACAAAAAATTTTGTAAAACAGTGATTTTATTTTTAAATTAAATTTATTTTATGTATATGAGTGTTTTTTGCCTGCATGTATGTAAGTGCACCATGTGTGTGCAGTGCCCATGGAGGCCAGAAGAGGGTATTGGATCCCTTGTTACTGGAAAAAGTCATTAGCTGCTGTGTGGGTGCTGGAAACCAAACCCAAGTCAAAAGAGCAACAAGTGCTCTTAACCTCTAAACCAGCCCCTGTAAAATGGAGATTTAAAAGACAAACTTCAAGTTATATTATCAAACAGTTTTTACAGTATGCCTTACCAGGAACACAGAGATTACATATGAAACTGTTGTAACACCTTGCTTTTTGACTTATGGATTCTGATTTGAGTCTTCCATCTCCAGGTCACCTACTTTATTTGGGGAGATATACTTGAAAAATTATACTAATTAGATAGGATTATTGTGGGAATTGGATATACGCTTCTATAACAGAGTTTGGCACCATGAACAGAAAGGCAAGGCAGAAGCCCAAGGCATCCCTGATATCTCTATCATTCTTAAGTTCTCTTATTTTAAACTCTGAGATACCTCTGAAATCTTTTTATTTCCCCACTTTCATCCAAATGGGCACACCTTTCCTTGGGACCACTGCAGTTCAGCCACACAAGTCTACACATACCAGTTTTGATCCCTTTTGTGCTGGAGGCAAAATGATCTTTTCAAAGCACAGATCTGATCATAGCACAGATTCTTTACATAGAATTTAATAATAGTTCATGGAATACAGAACATTTTAAGGTGTGTCCAGGGCCTTGCATGGTCTGGCCTTTATGCAATCTCCAGTATTATCTCAGACCATGCTCTGTGCCCTTTCAGAATTTCATAACATGCCCCTTCCTGCCAAAGAGCCATTGCATGTTTTCTTTTTTCTTTCTTGAACATTCCTTTTCTCCTAGTTAATTCCTACTTATGCTTTGGATCTAAACTTAACTTTCTATTTAAGATTTTTTCCCTGACCTGTGACTAGATTACATTCTTAAGTTGTACACCTCATAGTACTAATTATAGTTGCAGTTTGTGTTTCAAATTTTTTTAACATTTATATCTCAAATAAAACTAAGTACTAAGTGTGTAGATATTAAGTCTACTTTTGCTCAGTTTCTTAGTTATGTTTGTGGTGTGTGTGTGTGCACATATGTGCATGTGTGCATGCCTGAGTACAGTTCTCTCTCTCCTCTCTCCTACCTCTCCTACCCCCCACTATCTGTCAGAAATTGACTTTGGATATTTTTCTCTATGGGTATCAGCGTTTTTTTTTTTTTTTTTTTTTTTTTTTTTGGATACAAAGTGAACTTTGAACTTGCTATTTTGGTTATACTGGCTGGCCATTGAGCCCTGGGAATCTGCCTGTCTCTGCCTCCTCCAGCTCTGGAGCTACAAGTGTGTGGTGTCCAGCTTAGCTTGAATACGGGCGCAGAGCATCCAAACTCAGGTCCTCATGTTTGTGTAGCAACACTTTATTCACTGAGCCAGTTCCCCAGCCCTTTGCTTTGGCTCAATGTTTTGTCCTCAATGCTTAGAAGAGTGCTTCTAGCATATATTAACTGCCAATGAATAAGTGTGGAATTAATAATTATGATTTCCTTTGCTCCAATCAGAGTGAAGATGTTCTTTTTGAAATGTTAATAAGTTGGCTGAATTATAAAGCAAAATTCCTCATAAAGAAGGTCTTGAGGTTGGTGAAATGGCTCAGCGTGTAAAGTTCTTCCTGTGCAAGTATAAGGACCTGATTTTTGATGCTTGACACTCATGTACAATCCAGGCGTGGCAGTGCATGTCTGTAATCCTAGTGCTGGATTTGGGGGGGATGGGGGTGGAGATAGGTGGATCTTGAAGACTTGTTGACCAGCCAGTGTAGCCAAAATGGCAAGCTTCCAGTTTAGTGAAGAGACCCTATCTCAAAAAATAAAATGGAGAGTGATAGAGGAAGATATCCTCATGTCCACTTCTGACCTTCACATGGACGTACACAGGCTTGCTCACCTGCACATACATGTGCTCACACATATGTACCCCACATACCACCACATACACACATGCACACACACAGAGTTCCTTGTCTTTTCATTATTAAACTGTGTGTGTGTGTGTGTGTGTGTGTGTGTGTGTGTGTGTGTGTGTGTGTGGTGTTTTACTGTGGTTTGAACCCAAGGCCTTAAGTGTGCTAACCAAACACTCTCCAGTAAGCTGTATCTCCAGCCCCTATGAAAATCATTTAAATAGGCATGTTTGATTATGAAAATTAAAATCCTTGGGAAGCACCTAAATTGAGCAAAAATGTAGGTCAAAGTACTCTGAAGAAACAACAGAAAACAAGAGGAATTTGGCAGAGTAGTGGCTCAAAGAAGATGACAGAAACTAGTAGTGGATGACCAGGAATCTAGCAGTTGATAGGAATGACCAGAAAACTTCAAACTGTAGTTGTTTGCTGTGTTTTCCTGAACTCCCTTACTTGCGTTATGTATATTAGTAAAGGAGAAAGGCTACAGGTTCTGTGTTGGAGCTTCTTGAGGTGGAGAAAGTGGTGTTGTGAGATCAAGACTGTCTGGGAGCCGGAGGTGGTGGTACAATGCCTGTACTCCCAGCACTTGGGAGGCAGAAGCAGAAGGATTGCTGTGGTTTGAGGCCAGCATGGGCTGCATAGTGAGTTCCGGGTCAGCCTTGGCTACACTGTGGGATCCTATCTCAAAAACTATCTCAAAAACCTATGAGAGTAGAAAACAAACAAAATTGACTGCAAAAGTATAAACTGCTCAGAAACTCTCAATGTTTGGACAGACACTGATTTTTGTTATTTATGGTGTGGAGTCTTGAGCGGTTTTAAATATTAAAGGAAATGATGACTTTAGGAAACCAAAAGATTTGGATCACCCACATAAGAAACATGTTTTTTTTTCTGAATTAGAATTTAGAAGTGAGTTATAATGTAGTTGTTATTCTACCCGAGGGCGTGATGTTGTTAGCGCCATTCTGCTAGCATCTCCGATGCATATTCTTTACAGTCTTCAGTATATTTTGCCCATTCGAACCCCCCCCCCCTCTTTCTTTTTTTTCCTTTTTTGAGACAGGGCGTCCCTATAACCCCAGCTGTCTTGGAACTTACTATGTAGACCAGGCTGGTCTTGATCTCAGAGAGATCTGCCTGTCTCTGCCTTGCCAGTGCTAGGATTACAGGCATGCCCTACCATGCCTGGCCTTCAAAATCACTTTTTCTAAATTTTAATTAATTAATTTTTATTTCACGTGTGTGAGTGTATTGCCTGCATGTGTGTAAGTGTACCCATGTCATGCAGTGCCTGTGGAGGACAGAAGAGGGTGTCAGATCCCCCTGGAACTGGAGTTATGTAGGGTTATTAGCTGCCATGTGGGTGCTGGGATTCAAACCCACGTGTTCTGCAAGAACAGCCAGTAAGCTTTCAACAGCTGAGCCGTCTCTCCAGCCCCTGGTTCAAAAATCATTTTTAAGTGATAGGAAGTAAATACTTTGCCAGGTATTGGGGACAGAGGTGAAAGACACATTCCCTGTTCTTGGACTCACAATCTAGAAATTGAGAGAGAAAATACCTATAATATATATGTATATATGTGCTACCTATAGTAAATTCTCAAAAAATTTTATAAACTTAAGCACATTGTATAGCTTATCAGCTTAAACGGTGGCAATTTCCTATGATAAATTCTTTTATTAAGAGGAAAAGCTGTGGTTTTAATTTTATACTTCACTGTGTACTGAGTTATTAAGAATTCAGAGAATATTCAAAACTCATAATGAGGTCAGCCTCTGATCTGACTTCCACACACTTCTGTGTTGTTTTCATATTAGATTAGGTGGGCATCTATATTTGTGTCCAAAGAAGATGGAGAATTTGAAATTCCTCTTTATATTTCAGGCGACAACACAGTGGGTATTGGGGATATTCTGTTTACTTTGGAAGACCTGCAGCAACAGTATGAAGATGTTTGTAAGGGAACTCCTGTGGCTATCGCAATTTTTTTTTATAAACAAGTAATCTTTAGGTTAAGTCCTAACTTACAGGTTTTTATCTTATAATGAGTAATGAAAATATTTTCTGAATGCCTTTCTCTAACTTTTAAATCAAGGAGTTAAAAATTTAATATGGAACTCTATTTATTTCTTTTAAATATTGATTGTATAATGAATATCTCATGATATATACACTCATATCTCATAATTTTCTTATCTTGTCCTTGATACATTGCAACATAAAGTCAACTTTACAACAAAATAGGAATACTAAAATGATAATATTTAATTTAAAAATTGTAGGATATTTTGATATCCTGACATTGATTCTTCAAATTTTTTGCATATTCTTTGCTATTGCCAATTATTTAGTATAATTTTAATTTTTTATATATTTAATTATTTTATTTTATGTGTTTAAATGTATTGCTTGCATGTATGTGTACCAGTGTTGTGCAATGCCTGTAGAGGTCAGAAGAAGATATTGGATTTCCCTGGAACTGGTGTTATGGACAGTTGTTAGCTACCATGTGGGGTACTGGGAATCGAGCCTGGGTCCTCTGCAAGAGCAGCCAGTGCGCTTAACTGCCGAGCCATGTCTCCAACCCCTAGTGTAATTTTTCTTAGGTACATTCTTTTTGATCGCTTGTTGCATCTCATTTCACAGTTTAAATTTCCTTTCATTTGTCCAAATATCATTCAGTCAAGATTATCTATGCCCATAATTATTAAAAACTGTATACTTTTACACTTTTATTAAGCTTTTTCAAAAAGAAGCCCTGTCTTTGTTTATCCTCTTTAACTATTCTAGAGGCAGTTATTTTAAATATCTTAGTTTATTTCTTGATATTTATACTTATAACTTATTTGATTCAGGATAATTAGTATTTACATCTCCTCAAACATTTATCATTTGTTGGGAACTTTAAAAAAATTAACATTTTTAGAATTTTCAGTGGATATAGTAAATGTCCTGCTATGAAAAAAACTTCAGTTTTATTTCATTTTCTGTGTCTTCAACATACACAACTCTTCCCATCCATATTCACCCCCAATATATTTATATAACAATTTGGTAAACTTCTAATTCAGTATTAGTATACCTATGAAAACACTATCTACAGATGAGTTATATATTATCTTATACTTTATTTCTTTTTTGTACAATCTTTTATCTCTTCTTTAATAATTGTCATTTATTTGGGTTTTTTGAGTATTTTTATTACTATTTGACCCCAAATTCTCTCAGATGTAAAAAAAACCAAGCAAAAACAAAAATACAGACCCCCCCCATGTAAAATTGGATGCACCAGCCAGACATGGTGGTGCATGCCTTTAATCCCAATACTTGGGAGGCAGAGGCAGGTGGATCTCTGTGAGTTGGAGGCCAGCTTGGTCTGCATATCAAGTTCCAGGCCAGCCAGGGTCATATAGTAAGATTCTGGCTCAAAAAACCAAATAAAATTGATGTACCAGATAAGCTTTGTCTTACTAAAGAAAATTGCTTTTGAGTATTCTAATGTATAGGTCCATCAAATTGAATATTGGAGAACTAATATGGATTTTGTTGACATTTGTATCTTACATGCAGTTAACATCCAAGGATTTCATTTTACTGCCTTTTCGATTCTTCTCTATCTGATTCTGTCCTCATGTTTGGCTGATAGATAAATATTTAATTGGATTACTTGGGTTTTTTGTTAGGCTTATAAAATTTTTCTTATATATTTTGGGTATAATTTTTGTCAGATGAGTATTTTATAAATTCTTCTTTCATTAAATAGACTGCTATTTCCTAGACTTTTTAGAGGCTTCTTAGTTTAATATAATCTTTTATCTATTTTTGCTTTTGGGATGATATAAAAATTGTTGCCCATATTAAGGTCTTGGAATGTTGCACCCATATTTTATTCTAGCAGATTCATAGTTTCAGATCCTACATTTAGGTCTTTTATCCATTTTGAATTTTGTATGATGATTTTCTATCCTGAAACTTCATTGGATTAATTTAGTTCTAATGTGTTTCAGTGGAGTCTTTAGGGTTTTCTAGTTATAAGATCCCATATTCTACAAAGACGGACTATTAACACCCCTCCACCTTGGGTGCCTTTTCTTTCTCTTTCCTAATTTCTATGGCTGTTCTAGTACTATTTTTAAAGAAGTGACAAGAGTGAACATCATTCTTGACCTTAAAGGAAGTCTTTACTTTTCATTACTGAGATGTTAGGTATGGGTTTGTCACGTGTGACTTATTGTGTTGAAGTACATTTCTCCTATATATTTGTTGAACGATTTTTGTCATTAAAGGATATTCAGTTCTATCAAATGCCTTTTGTGAATTTATTGAAATTATCACCAAATTATTTTTGTCTTTCATACTGCTTAAAAAGTTTTTTATTACCTTTATGTAGTGTGTGTGTGTGTGTGTGTGTGTGTGTGTGTGTGTGTAGGTCAGCACCTTTACTTGCTGAGTCATCTTGCCAGCCTTACTTCATAGTGTTAACATACATCATATGTATAGATTTCTATGTGTTGAACCATCCTTGAATTCTAGATATAAATCACTTGATCATGGTGAGAGTTATATATTCTTTTGAATATAGTTTGCTAGTGCTTGTTGAGAATTTTTGTATTGTGTTTCTTGAGATACTGTCCTGTAATTTTCTTTTTGTGTGGTGTTCTTCTCTGGCTTTGGTAGCAGGGTGATTCTGACCTTCTAAAATGAGTTTAGTGGTGCTAGGGAGATGGCTCAGCAGTTAACATCACATACTTCTCTTGGAAAAGACCCAATTTTGATTCCCAGTGCCCTTGTCAGGTGGCTCACAACCACCTGTAATTCCAGTTCCAGGGAATCCAACACCCTCTTCTGGGCTCTGGGCACCTGCACTAAGATGTGCACCCACACATATACACATAATTAAAAAAAATCTTAAAAGAATGAGTTTAGAATATTTCTTCCTCAATTTTCTGGGAAGTGTTTGAGAAGGAATTGTATTAGTTCTTTAAATGTTTCCTGGTACTTAGCAGTGAAATCATCAGGTCCCAGGCTTTTCTTTGATGGAAGACTTTTATTACTGATGAGATATTTTTACTTGTTACTTGTCTATTCAAATATTCTATTTCTTCATGATTCAATTGGAAGGCTGTATGTTGCTAGGACTTTATCCCTTCTAGATATCCAATTTGTTTAGGTATAATTGTCTATAGTAGGTATTTTCATTTGTGTAGCTATGGTATCAGTTATAATGTCTTCTCTCTAATTTTTGAGTCTTCTCCTTTTTCTTTATTTACTTATCTATGTATCTATCTAGCTGTCATCTATTTATCCATTTCTTTATTGTGATACTGTAAAAAAAAGAGTGCCGTGAAGTGTGCTTGTCATTCTAGCATTGGGAAAGTGGTGACACAGATCCTTGGGGCTCACTAGCCAGCCAATCTGGTCTAATTGACAAGCCCCAGGTCAAGGAGAGAAACAGTCTCAAAAAAAAAGTGGATAGCTGTCCACACCCATAATTTATTCAAAATGGTTTCTCCAGGTTCCTTGGGGAAGTTCAAGTTTTGCTTCACCCTTATTTCAGTAGACCATCGACCTTTCCTTCCTTCCTTCCTTCCTTCCTTCCTCTATTTTTTTGCTTTTAAAATAGAAGTTTATTCCTTGACTACATACTCTTCTTAGTGCTGCAGAACATTTTGCTCTGGGGTTGAGGTTACCCCATCCTTCTTGAACAGTCCCTAGAGTGGGGATACCTTGCTTCTTGAGGGTACTGCACTCCCACAACTCCTTGGTCCATGTCTGAAAGACCAGAGAGTGAGTTTAACTTTCTTCTTCCTTATACTTAAGTCTTTATAACCAACAATTAAACAAGAATACTTGATTTGGGAGAATATTTTCAACTGAGTCCTGATCTCTAGCTGTTTCTTATCAACCAAACTCTGGAAAGAAAAGGTTCTTTGGGATGTACATGTCAAGTCCAGCTTTTCCCTGCAGGCAAAAATGGCTTGGATACACACACATCCTTCCCTTAACAGAAAGATTAGACACCCTAAAATATTTATCTACACCCATAATTTATTCAGAATGGTTTCTCCAGCTTCATTGGGGGAAGTACAAGTTTAGGTTTGGCTCCACCCTTAATTCAGTAGACCCGATGGTCTGTATTTCCTGTATGTATGTAAGTGCATCCATATTGTGTAATTTCTGTGGAGGTCAGAAGAGGGTGTTGGATCCCGTGGAACTGGAGTTAAGGATGATTGTTAGCCGCCATGTGTGTGCTGGGAACCAAATCAAGGTCCTCTGCAAGAGTATCCAGTGCTCTTAACTGCTGAGCCATCATATCATTCATCTCAACCTCCACTGTTTCCAGTGGGTGGGTGCACAGCTTGTATCACTTTGATCTGTTACTTCTCAAGCATACCCACATTCATTCATTATCTTTTTGGATGGAGTACCGAACTGAGGTTATCAAGGAGCTGCCCTGGTCAACAGATCCAAGAGCAAGGACATGGTTTGCTGGGGCTAATTAAAAGTCATTGGTCCAGATGATGTCCATTAATAAGTCATTCCTACAGGCTTTCTTGTGCTTGAATATTTATATCTTTTCCCAAATTTGGAAAGTTACCTGCTCTTTTTTTTAATGTAAACTTTCTACCCCCACTGTCTTTCTTTTTCTTCACAAACCCTGTGTATGTTGGATATTTATTGCTTAACCTCTCCCATAAATTTTATATGCTTTGTTTTTTAATTATCTTTAATTTTATTTATTTGTATTATTTACTTATTTTATGCATATGAATATTTTGCTTGTGTATATGTAGGTGCACCCATGTTGTTCAAAGCCCTAGGAGGCCAGAAAAAGGAGTTAGAACCCCTGGAACTGAAGTTATGAATGGTTGTTAACCATCATGTGGGTGCTGGGAATCCAGCCTGGGTCTTCTGTAAGTATAGCCAGTGCTCTTACCCACTTAGCCATCTTTCCAGCCCCTTATTTGTATATTATGTGTATGAGTGTTTTGCTTGCATGTATGTAAGTCCGCCATGTGTGTGCAATACCCACAAATGCTAGAAGAGGGTGTCAGATTCCCCTGGAACTGGAGTTACAGAGGGTTGTTAGCTGCCCTATGGGTGCTGGGAACTGAACCCAGGTCCTCTGTAAGAATAGCCAGTGCTCTTAACCTCTGAGCCATCTCTCCATTCTCCCTTTTCATTATTTTTGACTCCTGTGATTACATACATATTTTCTTTTCTTCCCTCCTTTCTTCCTTTCTTTTTTTTTTTTTTGAGACAGTGTCTCACTTTGTAGCCCTGGCTGGCCTGGAACTTTCTATGTAGCAGGCTAGCCTCAAACTCACAATGATATGCCTGCCTCTGCCTCCTTAGTGATTAAAGGTGTGAACCACCACACCTGGCCCAACTGCATATTTTCAAATAATCTGTCTTTGAGTTTCTGGGTTTAAAAAAATTAAAAAATATTTTATTTATTATTTTTATTTAATATGTCTGAGTGTTTTGCCTGCATGTATGTAAATGCACCATGTATGCACATGCAGTGCTCATAGAAAACAGAAGCATGTTGGATCCCCTGGAACTGGAGTTATAGACACTTGTCAACTGCCATGTGGGTGCTGGGAATTGAACCTGAATTCTCTGGAAGAACAGCAAGCATTATTAACCACTGAGCCATCTCCAGCCCTTTTTAAATTTTTTATGAGTGTTTTGCTTGAATGTATGTAAGTGCACCACATGTCTGCAGTGCCCACGGAGGCCAGAAGAGGGCATGGATACCCTGGAACTGGAGTTAAAGACAACTATCATGTGGGTGCTGGGAACTGAACCCAGGTCCTCTGCAAGAGCAGTCAGTGCTCTTAAACACTGAGCCATCTCTCTAGCCCCTGAGTTTCTAGTTTGGAGATTGCTTTTTGTATGTTTGATCAATTTTGTCATACTTTACTGCATTTTTCATTTGTTCATTATATTTTCAGTTCCAGAATTTTTTGTTTTATAAGTTGAATTTCTCTGTTAAATTTGTAATTTTGGACATTATCTTCCAGATTTAATAGAATTCATTTTTTGAAACATGAAAACTTACTCAGGTTACTTAAGAATTATGATTCTGAATTCTTTGTCAAGCAGTTGGCATACTTATATTTCTTTGGGATCAGCGAATGGGAGGTTACTGTCTTCTTTTGGTGGTGTTAGGCTCTGCAGTTTTTCATGCTTCTTGTTGCTTTATGCTAATGTCTGCACAGCTGAAGAAATAAGGACTTATTTCAGTTTTGTTTTTCTAGAAAAGCCATTCAGAGAATGAGGGTCAACTTAACCAGAAATAATGGGTAGACCATTTTAAATGGTCCAAATTCCAAAGTAGAAGTGTCAAAGATTTAATCTTTATCCATTTACTAGCCTATTCCTCTTTGTTAGATAGCAATTTAGAGATTTATGCAATCCTTAATGACTTCTAGAATTTTAGAACCCAAATATTATTTTCAGTGTATTCTCATGCAGATAAAACTATGTAACTTTTCCAGTGTTTGGATGAATTGCTTCATAGTCAAGATTATATTGCTGTTCTGTCAAGTTGTTATATTTTGCAGTCTTATAGAGTTGTGTTGAGGATTAAGTATTATCACTCCTGAAATAATCTAAAATGTGCTAGTCATAAATAAAACATAGTTCTGAACTATCATATTAATATTATAAATGAAGCTGCAACTTCTGACATGTTAATATTTTTTCTAAAGATAGGAATGTATTTTTAAATATATTTTTATTTTATGTGTCTGAGTGTATAGCTTGCATGTGTGTAAGTGCACCTGTGTTATGCAATGCCTGCAGAGGTCAGAAGAGGGTGTTGGATCCCTCTTCTGTAATTGGAGTTACAGACAGTTGTTAGCCACCATGTGGGTACTGGGAATCGAACCTGGGTCCTCTGCAAGAGCCATCTCTCAAACCCAAGATAAGACTTTATGTATGAAATTATTTTCTACCCACAAACACTGAGAGTAATTATGAGAGTGATTATTTGGTTTCTAACCTTATAAACAAAAACTTCCCATCTGTAGCTTCCTCATAGTTATGCACACTTACAATGAAGATATTTCTATCTGTATTATCTTCTTAACCTGTTGTCTTTCTAATTGAGGAGTGGAGAATGAACCTGCAACATCCCATGAGACTATCAGTAGTTTTATTTTAACTTTAAATAGATTTGGATGAAAGTATTTAGATGTAATAAACTATAAGATTACATTTATACTGGCTAATAGCTTAATCTTTTGATCATCAGCCCTTTCAATTTTTCAATAGTTATTTTTAAATATATCTAAGAAATTGATAATTTTTGAATGTCTTTTATGAGGACCTAGTTGTTAAATGTCATGCAAACAGTACTATAAATGAAATAACAATGTATTTATCTTATAGATGGTTCATCCTTGGATGAAACTGCTTCAAGTAGAAAGTCATCAAGTATACCAGGACACTATCTATAGCATAAGAAGAAAGGCAGCTCAATTTCCAGATTGTCTGAACCTTCAATATTAAAAAAGTTGAGCATGTCCCCCCATCAGTCTCATAGTAAAATTATGGAGAAACATGATGACCTTGAATCTAAACCATCAAAAACTTCTTTACAAGCTAGAAGATTATCAAGTGGAGTTGACAGTGATTATGTGGGATTATAGGACCCATATTCAAAAAATGGCATGAACTTTAAAAAACTTTCACAGATGGCAGACTTCAAATCTAAATCACATAGCTTGAAGAGTTCCACAAGCATTAATAAGTTTCTGGATAAAAGTGATGTTTCAAATATTCCAAAATCTCAGATGCCAGCTGTGAGAAGGCATTCCAGCACCCTAAAACCAATTTCATCCAAGGAAAAATCTACAATTAATACCCTGGGTCAGTACCACATACGTAAGTTACGATCTTGGTATTTGTGCTCTTCAGTCTGCAGAAATGGGCAGAACGAATCAGTCACTGGACACCTGTTAGTTGTCAGCCCATGTAACTACTTTTGATACACAGGTCAATGGATATAATCCTATGTATTTGATGATAGTTCCAGTTACCCCTGTTTCAGGATGCTTAACTTTATCTGAGTTATTTAACTTTGTATGAAGTTATTTATTGGAGTCATTCAAGTTCCTTGGAAAGTAGAGAGCCTGGGCTGGGGCAATAGTTTAATCAGTAAAGTGCTTGCTTTGCAATCATAAGGCTCTGAATTTGATTCTCAGAACCCACATTAAAAAGCTGGACATGGCAGCACAATTGTAATTCCAGTGTTTAGAGTTGGAGATAGGTGAATCCTTGGGGCTTACTGGCTAGCCAGCAAGCCTATTTGGTGAGCTCCAGATCAATGAAAGACCCTGTTTCAAAATGCATAGTGGACAGCACTTAAGAAACAAGACCTGTTGACCTCTGACCTCAACATTCATGTGTATGCATTTCAGTGTGCAACCATGCACACATGAGCACATACACACACACACATATACACACATAAGAAAATAGAGGGTCTATTTTTTGTGATGTTTATTTTATAATTAAATATGCAGAAAATCTGTGAAATTATTTTTAAAATTCCACAATTTAAATATATGAAGCTATTCTTAGCAATTCAGGTATTGTTTCTTGTGGGTGGAAAATATTAATAAAGACTACCTAATACTGTACCACTTAGATTTCCAAGGCTTTACAACCTTCATAATCATTTCCCTTTTAGTACTACTTCCATCATGGAAGTACCTTGTATGGAGCTTAAACACTTCTTTTTTTTAAAAAAAAACTTTATTATTTTTATTTTGTGTGTATGAGTGTATTGTCTGCATGTATATAAGGGCACTCATGTCATGCAGTGCCCATGGGAGGCCAGAAGAGGATGTCGGATCTCCTGGAACTGGAGTTGAAGACAGTTGTTAGCTGCCATGTGGGTGCTAGGAATCAAACCCGGGTCCTCTGCAAGGGCAGCTAGTGCTCTTAATTGCTGAGCCATCTCTCCAGCTGCTAAACACTTCTTATATTCTGCTGAAGTTACTCTCTAAAGAAACTCTAGAAATACATTCAGTATTTAATGCAATAGTAGGTGAGTGCTTAAAGTAGTGGCTCATACACTAATGTATAATTCAACAAAGTTGGAAAAATAATATGATCTATTAAGATTAGGGATATTTATTCTGATATCCTTTACTAATATGCTGCTGTTACTCTGTGTTCAATAAGAATAACAGTCCCAAGTTTACAGGACAACAGAGGAGTAAACATTTAGCTAGTGGGTAGATGAGGCCTTCATAAGACAATGCTCTAGCCACCTATTACCACTCAAATATAATGAAGTTACCTACCACTTCTATATTGTGTTCTTCATGTAAGGAAGAATGAAGTAGTTCATTTGGTATAAGTAACTTCCCTAAACAAATTGGTAGTAACAGGGTACCTATGACATGTGACTGCCTCATGATTTAAAATATAAAAAAATCTAACTTAAAAAAACCTGATATTACACGCACAACAGTTGCAAATATAGTGAAAACATTCCCAAATATTTTTCATCTAGTTTTCTCGTGTGTTAATATCTTGTATATTCATGGCACAATGATCTAAGTCAGGAAATTACCATTGATATACCAATACTGACTGATCTATGAACCTTACTCAAATATTGTCAGTTGTCTCAAGAATGTCCTTTTTCAGAATCTGACCCAGGATTACACAATATGTTTAGTTGTCATGCGACCATAGGCTTTCAGTATAGGATAGTACTCAGTATTCCATGAAGTTGACACTTTGAAAGAATGGTAACTAGTTAGTTATTTTGTGTACTCCTCACTTGGAGTTTTCCTTATATTTCTTTATGAGTAAATTCAGTCTACACATTTTTACCAAAATATCACAGAAATGATACTGTCCTCATGCACATGCTTTTAGGATTTTATTATGTGAAAGTTTGTAGTCAAACCATGGTAGGATAAATTTATGGGAAGGGAAAGAATTCTTAAATTTTGCTTGGAGTTCTGGAACTTAAACAAAACACATTAATACTTGGGTATCTTGGACTGTATGTTTTGATCAGAAGCAAGCAGCATTGCCCGGGTCACTGGAACAGGTTGTTCCTCTGAACTCTAGGAATTTGTAGAATTTTTTTTTGGTCTTTTTGAGACACGGTCTCCCTGTAGCCCCAGCTGTCCTAGAACTCACTGTGTAGACCAGGCTGACCTTGAACTCACAGAGATCCGCCTGCCTCTGCCTCCCGAGTGCTGGGATTAAAGTCATGTGCCAGAATTTTAATAGTTTTGTATTAGATCTAAAAGAAAAAAGTGTAGCACAAGACGACAGCAAAAGCAATCCTTTTGTTAGGTGATACTGAGTAGGTAAAATTCGTTCTCTGATTCCTCAAGATTTTAGGTACTAGCAGTGCTTAGTGGTACACACCTGTAATCCCAGTACTCAGGAGGCTAAGGTAGGTCTATGAGTTCAAGGTCAGGTGGAGCTACTTAGAAAGTGCTAGGCTGGTCTGAGATGCATAATGAGATTCTATTTTAAAACATAAAAACAACAAAAAGGTTTTGGTAATAATTACTGCTTTAGATATGTACAGTTATTCTACATTTTGTGTTCAGAAAGTGTCCATGATGCTATCAATAAACTCCAAGAAAATTACATTTCTGCAGAAGAACTTCAGTCCACTTTGCGTTCAGTGTCTGTGATGGCTAATCCTGGGTGTCAACTTGATTTGATCTGAGATTAACTGAAATGAAAGAGAACTTCTTGATTGGATCATCTAAAGCCAGAAGACACACCCTAAATGTGGGTGTTACCTTCTGATGGCAGCCCGTATAAAAGACCAAGGCAGAGGAGAATGCCAGGCTTCTTGCTGCTTTTCTTCTCTCTTGCTGGTGAGTTCGTCTTTCTGCTGTAGACTGAAGACTAGCTGATATTTCGGAATTTGTCAGACCTTCAGTACCAGATTGGGACTACTGAGAAGACCTTCAGTGCCAGATTGGGACTACTGAGACATCCAGCCTTGTGGACTGAGTGACTACGGATTCTCAGCCTCTCCATTGTGATGCAGCCATTGTTGGACTACTCGGACTCTATCCTGTGAGCTAAGCTGATAAATCTTTATATATATATATTCATTCTACCCGTTCTGTTTCTTTAGAGAACCCAGACTAATACAGTGGGGATTGCTTTATCAGATGAAGAGTTCCAGAAGATTGTGGTGGAGACTCATAGAGATGGTGAGAAATGGGTAACTCTAAACTTTTGAGAAAGATAAATATATTTATGGACTAGTATTAAATGTTTAAATGTTGAAGGAATTTCTCTTAATCAAGAATAGAACAAAATGGGTCATCCTCAAGAAGACAAAGAACAGAAATGGGGCTGGTGGGATGACTTAGTGGATAAAGCTTTTGCTGTGCAAGACCAGAGTTTGGAGTCCTGGAACCCATAAAAGCTGAGCAGGCATGGCAGCGCATATGCACACATACACATGCATGCACGTATAGACACACACACACACACACACACACACACACACACACACACCCTGGAAAAAAGAACAGATATGAAAGTGGAAAACAGTGAGAACAAATTCCTGTGAAGTCAACCTAATGTATTGGTTTGGAAAAGTAGACCTTGTTTCAGTAAGACTTTCCACTCACTGTTGTCCCTGGCTGTGTCTTCTAGAGTGGGAACAGGCACAGGGGAGCCTGACTGGCTGCAAAGAAGTTCAGGGTCTAATAGAAGGGCATAAAGATCTCTAATTAGGTATGCCAGGGACTCAAGGGGAAATAATTGCAGATTCTAACACGTGTAAGGAGTTTGGAACTGGTGGGTAAAGCAGTGCTTATACCTGGATGCTAGTGGCATGTTTTAGTCACCAGTCCAACTTCAAAGCAGGTCTTACATTTCCAGAGATTTTTTTTTATCAAGGGCTTTTTTTTTAATTAAAGAGGTTGTACTATCAGTAATAAAAAATTATCCACAGAAGTTCATTTGAGGAGAGAGATTTGGGAACTCTCATTTTGAGGAGAGAGATTTGGAAAGAATTATGTGAATAACATTAAAAGTGAATTTTTAGTCTGGGCACAATTTCTTAACTAAGGCAGACAGGAAAGAAAATTTGATTTCAAAGTGAACTTGGATGAGTGCTAATAAAATTATTGAACCATTTCTTTGGCTTATCAGGATTGGTATGATAACTGTGGGAGGGATTATATCTAAAAATAGATTAAGTAGTTTTTTTCCTCATAGTTTAATGAAAATGCAAACAAATTCTTTATACAAAATATGTCAAAATGTATAATTTAAACTGTTTTACAGAAAATGGAATGCTGAACTTAGATGACTTTATTATGATACTCTCTAAGGAGCAAAATTTTCCTGACTATGATGGTAGGTAGGAAATTTTATTTAAAATTATCTAGAGGAAAAGCAGTTAGGTTGAGAAGAATAAGGTTCAATAGAGCTGAGTGAGCTTCCTCTTGGCAGGGTGTGCTGATACAGTCCTATAATCCCATCACTCGGAAAGCTGAAGCAAGAGAATGGAGAGTTCAAATTTGAGCTACATAGTATGATCTAGTCCCCAAACAATAACATGAATAAACAAACCAATTCCAAGCCAAAACAAAACAGAAAAGAGCTGGACTTGCTTTGGAATAGATACTTAATGCTACTCTGTTCTTAGGCAAGTCAACTGCCAGCTTTAAACTATTTGGTATCTCTGGCTTCGCCTGGTGGAGCATACCTTCAGTCCTTGGGAGGCAGAGGCAGGTGGTTCTCTGGGAGATCCAGGCCAGCCTGGTCTACATAGTGAGTTCCAGGTCAATGGGTTACACGGAGACCCTGTCTCAAAACGAAAACAAAAACAAAAACAAAGCTTGCTATCTCATAGTAACAACAGCTAACTTGCTTGTCTCATAGAGTTGTCATTGAATTTCATAAGTCAACAAATGGCAACAAAGTTGCCCAGTAAACCAGTGATAATGAGGAGACCAAATAGGTAATTAGCCTCATTGATTAGGAAGAATTGGTTTGTAAGGAACTTGTTTGAATAAAATACTGATATGATTTACTTTTGTTTTAGGACATTTTACAAAACACTTTTATTAAGGTATAATTTCTACACATGATACTGATCCACTCACTGAATTTTAGTAAATTCATAAAGTTGTGCAACTATCACTACAATTTTGTTTTTTTTGCTTGTAATGGTTTTCTTTATACAACTAAATATTTTTAGCAAGATTAAAATAAGTACAATTTATTAAGTTTTATTGCTTAATTTCCTTTTATTTGTTATATGGTGTAAAAGAAAAATGAGCCTTGCATTCCTCCCCTAGAGATTTCTTAGATAAGAAAAAGTTAACCTAAAGAAAGAAATTTCCTTTCATACAGACTCATACTGAAATTGCAATGTTGTCATTTCTGATAGATGTAAATCCTTGTGTCTGATTTCTTTTTTTGTTGTGTGTGATGTGTACATGTGTGTGCATACATGTATGTGGGTATGCTTGTCTGCTTGGGCACATGTGGAGGACAGAAGTTGATGTCAGGATATTTTCCTCAGTCGCTTCTCTTATTTTTGGAGGTATGGCCTCTCACTGAATCTAGAGCTTGCTATTTTTGGCTAGACTGGCTGACCAGAGAGCCCCTGCGGCCTCCACAGCTCCAGCCCTGGGGTTATAGGTGTGTGCCACCATGTCAGCTTTTTACATGGGTCTTGGGAATCTGAACTCAAGTCCTCAAGCTTGTGGAGGAAGCGCTTTATCCCCTGAGTCATCTCTCAACCCAAGTCTCTGAATTTTTTGAAGACACTATTAGCAAAAATTTCTTGACTGCTTTAGTATGCAATCATCCATTTGCCAACTCATTCACAATTCTTTAGCTATTCTTGTGAAGTAGTACATATGTTGGACACACCCTACATTCTTTTTTTTCCCATTATTGTTAAAGATCATTTTAAGTTGCAGTAAATAACATAAAAATTATCATGTTAACTATTTCTAACTGTGCAGTTCAGTACTATTAGTGTATTTTCACATTGTTATGAAACCAATCTCCAGAATTTTTAGTTAGCATTTATATATTTATGTATTTATTTTGTGTTTGTGTGTGTGTGTGTCTCTCTGTCTGTCTGTCTGTCTGTCTGTGGAGGTCAGAGGACAACTTTTGGGAATCATTTCATACCTTTCACTTTTCTGAGGCAAGAGCTCCCAATTCTGCTGCTGTACTGTGTACTCCAGGCTTAGTTGACCTGTGAGTCTCTGGGTGATTCTCTTGTCTCTGCTTCCCATCTTGCTGTAAGAGTGCCAAGGCTATTGATGTGTACCACTACATCTGGCTTTTTATGTGTATTTTAGGATCAAACTTGGGTCATCAAGCTTACATAGCAAGTACCTTTACCTGCTGAACTACCCCTGGTCCCAGAATTTTTTCATTTTGAAAATAAGTATCAGTTTTAGTTCTGTTCATTGTAACTTCAAGCTGGAAATACATTTCCATGAACTGTCAGATATGGTATATGCCTACAATTCCAGCACTCAGGAGGCTGAATCGGGAGAGAGTTTTAACGAGGAATTATCTAGATCAGGTCAGTCAGTGGTATCTGTGGGAGAGTGTCTTGATTGTTAAATGAGGTAGGCAGATTCACCCTGAATGTGGGAGGCACCATTTCATGGACTGTGCCCTGAACTGTGCCCTGAAGAAATCTAGCTGAGCATAGGCAGAGAGCAAGCAAGCATCCGTGTATTTATTCTCTCCTTTCTTGACTGTGGCTTTACATTCCTGCCTTGACTTCCCTATAATAATGAGGTATAATCTGGAATTGTGACCCAAATGTACCCTTTCCTCTCTTATGCTGGTTTTTATCAGGGAATTTTATACAGCAACAGAAATGAAACTAGGACAGGCCCCTCAGAGCATCTCTTCTGCCTTAGCTGTCTTTGACAGATTAACTTTGAATCGTTAAAGAGTGAAGGACTAGAGCCCTGGAGAGATGGCTTAACAGTTAACACTTGGTGTTCTTCCAGAGGATTGGGGTTCAATTCCCAGCACCCAGATGGCAATTAATAACCATCCATAACTCCAGTTCCAGGGGACCCAACACCCTCTTCTGGCCTCTGCAGGCATTGCACACAACATGGTGCACTTACATGCAGGCAAAACACTCAAACATACAAAATAAAAATAATAAATAAAATATTTAAAAAGAGTAAAGGATTAGAGACACTAATTAGTCACTTTTCTTTCTTGTGTAGAAATCCATCTTGATTTCCAGTGACTGCATGAAGCTCATTATTGACAATTCTGTAATGCCCTTTACTGCCCAGATTTCTTACATTTTGTATCTGAATCTTACATTAGAGGAAACCTTTTTTCATTGTTTAAGTGTCTCTGTGTGCATATTATTATTATTATTATTATATTATTATTATTTTTGATACAGCATCTCCAGCTGGTCACTATGTAGACCAGGCTGGCCTTGAACTAACAGAGATCTGCTTGCCTTGCTTCCCAAGTGTTGGGATTAAATGCATGCACCACCACACCTAGCAGTGCATTATTCTTTTTCAGATCTTATTTTTCCTTCAAATGATTTATGATATCACTTTTACTTTGGAAAAATTATTTTTGAGACAGTCTCTCTACAATTCCAGGTGACCCAGAACTCTTTCTGTAGACCTGGCTGTCCTGGATCTTACAGAGATCTGCCTTCCTCTGCCTCCTGAGTGCTAGGATTTAACTAGATGAATTCTAGTCTTATCAGCCTCTTTTAAAATTTTATCTTTTTGAGGTATTTCTTTTAAGAATGCTTTAATTGCAGTACAAATTTGTCATTTAAGTTTAATGGAGGAAATACTGACAAAGTTAATGAAGTATAGATTCCAAGATATTATAAAAGAGATGTTGGATACTTTTTCCAAGTAATAACATTTATAGTTATAGAGGATAAGCTAATGAATTTACCAAGGACTGAGTTACACATTCTCACAAAACTGTATTTCAATTTATCATTAAGGATTGTAAACCTCTAAGGAATTTGAGTTTGTTGAATTAGGTATGAAATTCTCATAGTATTTTTATTTCTATATATTTTTAGTGGTGGTATTGTCAATGTATGTTGATATAGCAAAGTCGAATATTTTTATTTACTTATTTACCATTTTATGTGTGTGTGTGGGCCTGAGTGTATGTGTGTACATCACATGTGTGGAGTACCTATGCAGGCCAGAAGAGGGCATTATATCCCCTACAGCTGAATTTACAGGTGGTTGTGAGTTGTCCAATGTGGGTGCTGGCTCCTCTGGAAGAGCAGCAAGTGCTCTAAACCACGGAGTCATCTCTTTATCTCAAAGTAGAATATTTTTGAATGATTTTGGTAATTATTGATTTTCAGCATTAAGCATTTTGGAGCTGGGTGTACAACTCAGTTTGGTCAAGTGCTTACCCATCATGCATGTGGCTCTAGGTCTAATCCCCAGAACTGTGGGCACAGTGGCACATGCCTGTAATCTCAGCATCAGAAGTTCAAGGTCATATTCAACTACAAAGGGAGTTTGATGTCATGCCAGTCTGGGCTACATGAGACCCTATCTTCAAATAACAACAACAATAACAACAACAGAAATCCAAACAAACCAAAATAAAACCTTAAAGCATTCTGGTTATGCTTTTATAATGTAACATTTCTAAAGGGTTTTTATATTTTTGTTAAGTTATTGTTAGAGCTGACATCTTAGTATTGGTGCTTTCTGTTTAAATTATATTTAATACTAATACTAACATACTGCTTTATTTTCGGTGTTGAGTAGTATCATCAAAGGCCTTAATAAAATTCGGAATGAAAATATTGCTTATGAGGATTTAAATACATGTCTTCAAAATTTTGGAGTTTACCTTCCTAAGCCAGAATTAAAGAAGATCACAGAATTAACTGAATTTGATGGTAAGTGATAGATTTTCAGGCAAACTGATTTCCTCAGAATAATGACTTTATTATTATTATTATTATTATTTAGGAAAAGTCTACTAGAGCAATAAAGGAAAGCACAATAGTCTCAAAAGTAAATTAAATGCTCAAAAATTCCATTATTTAGAAATGACCAGTATTAATAGTCTTTTCAGACTTTTTTCTAGGCAAAAAAGATAAAGAAAATAAAGCAGAC
The DNA here is from genome assembly GCF_000622305.1 of Nannospalax galili. Lineage (NCBI taxonomy): Eukaryota > Metazoa > Chordata > Mammalia > Rodentia > Spalacidae > Nannospalax > Nannospalax galili. The sequence goes on along the minus strand of NW_008358632.1, from coordinate 816,990 downwards.
TTTTGCTCTTGCAATCTGATAAAATAGAAATCGGGATGTAAGGCACTGGAAGGGGTAAGGAGACTTCGGTTATGGCAAAGCCCTCAGCTCACAGTAAAGGTTTGCATGTTTTGGGTATCTGTGCACATATAACTGAGCAGGAACTTTCCTAAAGGGAAAAATAAGAGTGAGCTAGACAGGTAAGTGGGGTTCCACATGTAAGAAGGATGGCTGAATTAATTCTTGTTGATCTTAAGAATAGTACATGAGAATTCATTACAATATTCTATAGTGTGTGTATTAAAATTTTTCATAAATAAAAAGATAGAACAAATTAGTAAGTTGTGTAAAACTTATATAGAGAGAATACTTTCCTTTTGGGTGTTTAAGGCCATGCAGTTGGTCCAGATAAACCAATTTATTTTTACTCTTAAGGCTGTTTAGAGGATCTGTTCCTCAGGGGGCACATGGGCTTGGGAGGAGCCCCTGGCTCCTTTGTCTTACCAGTTCCATCTATGTGAAGATAAGTCAAAGGTCCTGCTTGACCATTGTTGGCTTCTCTTGGAAGCATGGAGGAAATGATTCCTCCATGTTGACCCCCCTCTTTATAGACTGGACACTGGTTCAAGTCCATCTGGTGGGGTCTCCTTGGCCT
>NW_008358632.1:813353-816231 GCF_000622305.1 Nannospalax galili | reverse complement strand
GTATGTCTGTTAAACATCCAAGAAGGTTAGTTCCACCAGTCTGGTACTTTTAATTACCATGTGCCATGTAGATAAAGCTTGGGTAAAGACCAATTGTTCTCAGATAAACCTTGCCTAGACATATATTTCTTGATGTGGTATGTATAATTTGGCAGTAGGTTGTTGGACTAATATGGTTACCTCTGGTTTTAAAACTAGCTAGGCATTATTTATCTCTTGCATTGTCTAACCCCTCCATCATGGTTTCCCCAATTAAGGTGCCCCCATTTTTCCCCTTTCTCCCTTCTCCCTTAATAATACCCTTCTCCCATAGTCCCACCTCTCTTGAGCTCCTTTTTTCCCTTTATCCCCTAGGTTCCTTGTATACCCTTCCCTCCCCTTTCCCTTAAACTAATCCAATTTTTATACCTATATCCCCTATTAACACATGTTTCCTACTGTTCTTCTCTCTCAGGTTCTTTCTTTTTCTTTACCTTCCTGGTTCCTTTCCATTATCCTGGTTCCTGTAGTTATGTCTGGTTACATACTTATCAGGATTTGGTTCCACATATGAGGGAGAACATACGTTCATTTTTTTTCTGAATCTGTGTTACTACACTTAATATAACAGTTTCTAGTTCCATCCATTTACCTGTGAATTTCATGATTTCATCTTTCTTTACTGCTGAGTAAAACTCCATCATATAAATGAACCACATTTTCATTATCCACCTCGTCAATTGAGGGACACTTAGGTTGCTTCCATCTCTTAGCTATTGTGAAAAGAGCAGCAACAAACATGGATGTACAAGTGTGTCTGCAATAGGATGAGTTCTTTAGGTATATGCCAAGGAGTGGTATAACTGGGTCAAATGGTAGGTTCATTTGTAGGCTATTTTTTTTTTTTTGGTCTTTTTGAGATAGGGTCTCCCTGTAGCCCCAGCTGTCCTGGAACTCACTACGTAGACCAGGATGGCCTTGAACTCTCAGAGATCAGCCTGCCTCTGCCTCCCGAGTGCTGAGATTAAAGGTGTGCACCACCACATATGTAGTTTTTTAAGAGTCTTCCACACTGCTTTCCTTAGTGGTTGAAAAAGTTTGCAGCCTCACCAGCAGTGGATGAGCATTCCCCTTTCCCCACATCCTCTCCAACATTTGGTATCATTTGTTCTCTTGATCTTAGGCAGTCTGACTGGGGTAAGATCAAATCTTAAAGTGATTTTAAGTTGCATTTCCCTAATTATTAGTGATGTTGAACATCTTTTAAGATGCTTCTTAGCCCATCGTTACTTCTTCTTCTGAGAACTCTCTGTTCAGCTCCTTAGCTCATCTTTTAATTGGGCTACTTCCTGTCTTGATTCTCTATTTTTTGAGTTTGTTATATATTCTGGATGGTAAACCTCTGTCAGATGTGTCGCTGGTGAAGATTTTCTCCCATTCTGTGGGTTTTCTCCTCAGTTCCCTGGTTGCCTCCTTTGATGTAAAGAAGCTTTTTAGTTTAATGAGATCCCATTTGTTGATTCTTTCCCTGTTTCCTGAGCAATTGCTGTCCAGTTTAGAAAATCCTTTCCTACACCTTTATCTTGTAGATTTTTCCCAATGTTTTCTTCTAACAGTTTCAGAGTGTCAGGCTTTACATTGAGGTCTTTGATCCATTTGGAATTGACTTCTGTGCAAGGTGAAAGATAGGGGTTTAGTTTCATTCTTCTACAGGTGGAGATCCAGTTTTGCCAGCACCATTTGCTGAACATGCTGTCTTTCCTCCAGTGAATATTCTTGGTCCCTTTGTCAAATATCAGGTGGCCGAAATTGCATTTTCTCAAATTTGGGTCTTCAATTTTGTTCCATTGCTCTAGGGGTCTATTTTTGTGTGAGTACCATGTTGTTTTTATGACTATAGTTCTATAATACAGCTTAAAATCTGGTATAGTAATCACCCTGACATTGCTCTTAGTGCTCAGGGTTGTTTTGGCTATCTGAGGTCTTCTGTGCTTCCTTATTAACCTTAGGATTTTTTTTCCAATTCTGTGAAAAATGTCATGGGGCTTTTGATTGGCATTTCATTGAATGTATAAATGGCTTTTGGTAGGATGGTCATTTTCATAATATTAGTTCTTCTAATCCATGAGCATGGGAGACCCTTTGATCTTCTGATGTCTTCCTCAATCTCTTTCTTTAAAGATTTAACATTTTCATTGTAGAGTACTTTAATGTCTTTGGTCAGGTTTTATTCTGAGATATTTTATTTTTGTGTCTATTGTGAAGGGGAGTGTTTCCATTTATTCTTTCTCTGATTGCTTGTTATTGGTATAGAAAGGCTACAGACTTTTGTAGCTTAATTTTGTAACCTGCCACTTTACTGGACGTGTTAATAATTTCTAGTAGTTTTCTGGTGGAATTTTTGGCACCTCTTAGATATAATATCATATCATCTGCAAAAAGGGATAATTTGATCTCTTCTTTTCCAATTATTACTCCTTTAATTTCCTGCTCTTGTCTTATTGCTCTTGCAGGAGTTTCAAGCATTATGTTAAAGAGAAGTGGAGATAGTGGACAGCCTTGTCTGGTTCCTGATTTCAATGTGAATGCTTCAAGTTTTTCTCCAATTAGAACGATGTTGGCTGTGGGTTTGTTATATATGGCTTTAATTAGGTTGAGGTAAGTTCCCTCCAGTTTAATTTCCTCTAGGACTTTGAATATAAATGTATTTTGAATTTTGTCAAAGGCCTTCTCTGCATCTATTGAGATGACCATGTGGTTCTTGTCTTTGAGCCCATTTATATGATTTATGACATTTATTGACTTACATATGTTGAACCATCACTGTATCTCTGGGATAAAGCTGACTTGATCATGGTGGATGATCTTTTTGATGTGTGTCTGTATGCAGTTTGCAAGT
>NW_008358632.1:812488-812859 GCF_000622305.1 Nannospalax galili | reverse complement strand
TGTTTTCTTTGTTTCGATTTCATTAATTTCTGCCCCGATTTTTGTTATTTCCTCTTGTCTTCTGGGTTTGAGTTTTATTTGTTGTTGCTTTTCAAGTGTCTTGAGTTGCAATGTTAAGTCATTTATTTGTGTTCTTTCCAATTTTTTAATGTAGGCACTTAGAGCTATAAACTTCCCTCTAAGGACAGCTTTCAGCAAGTCCCAGAGGTTTAGTTTTGTTGTATTGTCCTTTTCATTTAGTACCAGGAATACTTTCATTTCTCTCTTAATTTCTTTTTTCCCCCTTTCATTATTCAGGAGTGTGTTGTTTAATCTCCATGTGTTCATGTGGTGAGTAGGGCTTCTTCTGGTGTTGATTTTAAGCTTTATTG
>NW_008358632.1:788821-812304 GCF_000622305.1 Nannospalax galili | reverse complement strand
GATGTCTCTCTGTTAACTCTCTGCCCTGTTGACCTATCTAATGGAGATAGTTGGGTATTGAAGTCCCCTACTATTAATGAGTTGGGATTAATCTGGGTCTTAAAGTCCTGTAGTATTGTTTTTATGAAGTTGGGTGCACCAAAGTTTGGTGAATATATGTTAATGATTGTAATATCTTCTTCATTTATTGTTCCTTTGATTAGAATGAAGTGGCCCTCTTTATCTCTTCCGGTTAGTTTTATTTTAAAGTCTTTTTTTGTCAGATATTAGAATTTCAATGCCTGCTTTTTCTTAGTACCACTAGCTTGGTATATTTTTTTTTTCCATCCTTTCACATTAAGATAGTGCCTGTCTTTGACAGTGAGATGAGTGTTTTGCAGACAACAAAAAGATGGGTTTTGTTTCTTAATCCATTTACCTAGTCTGTGTCTTTTGATTGGGGAGTTCAGTCCATTAATATTTAAAGTTATTAATGAAAGATGAGTATTGAATCCTGTCATTTTTATTTCTGTTCACATTCTCGATTTAGCTGTACTTTCCCACAGTTAAACTTTCACTGAATTTCTTTCTGCAACCCCTTGGGTACAGTTATTCCTTTATTCAGCTGTTTGTATTACTTCCAGAACTCGCTGAAGGGCTGTTTTTGTGGACATGAATTTCTTCAGCCTATTTATGTTATGGAAGATTTTTCTTTCCTCTTCAACTATAATAGACATTTTGGCTGGGTATAATAGTCTTGGTTGGCATCTGTGCTCATTTAAAACTGGGAAGACTTTGGTGCAGGCTCTTCTGGCTTTCATAGTTTGCACTGAAAAGCCAGCTGTAATCCTAATGGGTTTTCCTTTATATGTGACTTGTTGTTTCTCTTTTGCAGCTTTCATAATTGTCTCTTTGTTTTGTACATGTAGTGTTTTTACTATGATGTGCTGTGGAGAGTTTCTTTTCTGGTCCTGTCTGTTTGATGCCCTATATGCTTCTTGTATTTGCATGGGCATGTCTTTCTTTAATTTTGGGAAATTTTCTTCCATGATTCTGTTCAAGATCTGGACCATGCCATTATCTTGGGATTCTTCTCCTTCCTGTATGCCTATGATTCGTAAGTTTGGTCTTTTTATGGTGTCCCACAATTCCTGCATACTCCGTTCTTGTGATTTCTTAAATTTTTTATAATCTTTGCTTAGTGGTCTAGTTTGTCCATTTTATCTTCCAGTCCTGATACTCTGTTTTCCATTTCATTCATCTGATTGGTGAGGCTTTCTGCTGTCATTTCTAATTGGCTTACTGAGTATTTCACTTCCTTCTTCATTTCAGCCTGAGTATTCTTCAATATTTCTAATTCCTTTCTGAATTCATTCAGAAGTTTATCCCTATCTTCCTTCAATTTTTTCATTTCTTTGTGTGTTCTTTAAATTCATTGAATTATTTTATCATGTTTATCTTTTGAGTTCCATGTCCTGCATTATCTCTAGGGGTTCTCATAGTCCTCTAGAGGACTATTGGTATTTTGTGTGGATATGTTATTTTGTTTTTTTATGATATTGTTTTTTCTCTGTGATTTTAACATGCGAATTTCTTTTGTAGTTTGTGATTCTTGTGTGAGACTCTTTGGTTTTTCGTGTTGTTATTTTTTCTCTGTGATTTGATGTGTGGATTTCTTTTGTAGTTTTGCGCATGAAAAGCTGATTTTTCTAAGCTTCTGGTTCTCTCTTTTGATTTTATATTGGAGTGGCCAGATTGCTTTTGTCTTCAGGAGTTCCCACAGAGGCCCAAGTCAGATGAGGATCAGATGCTCTCAGGCTTTCTCCTAAGGTCTGGATCCCTCCAGAAAAGATGTTGTCCTCAGGAATTTGGGTGTTGGACTGGCCTGGGAGCAGGGCCCAGGAAAGATGCTGGTCTTGGGCAGCTGGTCCACATGCTACCCAGAGATATGAAGGGAGATGGGGGCTGGAAGAGGCCCCCAGGGCTCCTGGAGACTGCAGGGAGGAACTGGGTTGGTCTGGATGCAAAGGATCAGATAGATGAGATATCAGCTCCAGAGTCCAGGAAAGAGGATGGCAGGTTGTGCAGCCCAGGGAAGCAGAGGGAGGTGAGGGCCAGATCAGGCCCAGTGGGGTCCTGGGCACCATGAGAAGGTACTGGGTTGGTCTGGATGCAAAGGATCAGGAAGCAGTGGTGGTTCCCCAGTGTCTGTAGTGCCAAGACAAGGAATGGTAGAGTATCCAGGCTAGGAGGAGAGATGGTGGGGGAGTGGATATGGGAGGGTGAATGAGGCTCGGGGGAGTCAAGGCATGGAGGGCTTGATGGACATACTGAGGAGAGAGACTGGCCGGTTATGCAGGGCCAGGGAAGCAGAGGGAGGTGAGTGCTGGACCAGGCCCAGAGGGCTCCTGGGGACCCGGAGAAGGACCTGGTTTCCTCTGGATGCAAGTGATCAGGAAGCAGGGGTAGTTCCAGGCCTAGAGGTCAGGCCCAGTGTCCAGGAAAGAGGTTAGTGGGTTGTACAGCTGAGAGAAGCAGAGGGAGGTGAGGGTGGGACCAGGCCCAGAGGGCTCCTGGGGACAGCAAGAAGGAACTGGGTTGGTCTGGATACAAAGAATCAGGAAGCAGTGGTGGTTCCCCCGTGTCTGGGGTGCCAAGACAAGGAAGGGGCCTGGTACCCAGGCTAGGAGAAGAGCCGGGCAGGGGGAGATGGGTGCGTGAATGAGGCTGGGGGAGTCAAGGCACGGAGGGCATGATGGACTTACCCAGGAGAGAGGCTGGCGGGTTTGCAGGCCCAGGGAAGCAGAGGAAGGTTGTGGGGTTGCTCCCTCTCCTCGTGGGTCATTGGCCACCAGTCCACGAGGACAAAGGGAGCAGAAGCGAACAAGCCAGGTCAGGACGGCCAGTGAGCACTGACGGAAGAAAGCCCTTCCAGGGAGGCAGGTTCAATGATGCAAACAGCTCCAGACTCAGTGAAATAGCTCCAGATTCAGTGAAATAGCTCCGTTTATTCAGTGGGAGAACTAGGGAAAATATAATATGGAGGCAATAGCCAATGCCTCAGCTGATAGGTGCTCATAGTATGCTTTATTTACATGTGGGAGTAGGCTCCTATCGTCTGACTACTGGGCAATGCCTAATTATCATATAGAAAAAACCTGGGGGTAGTTTTTACTCCAGGTAACTATGCCAAAGGTCATGTTCCAAATAAGGTCAGGCATCCGTGCTTGGCAGCACTTTTCAGGTAAGTCAGGATGAGAGCCGGAGGCCCCCTGCTGAAAAGGGGAGTCCTTCCATATGGCACCAAGCCCCTTAGAGCTATCTGGACATGGAGGACTACAACCCTAGCAGCAGGGTTCCCCAACAGAAGGTGAGGGTGGGACCAGGTCCAGAGGGCTCCTGGTGTACCTGAGAAGGAACTGGGTTGGTCTGGATGCAAGGGATCAGGATGCAGTGGTGGTCCCAGGTGGAGAGGTCAGCCCGGGTGTTCAGGAAAGAGGCTGGTGGGTTGTGCAGCCCAGGTTAGCAGCTCACTTTTATTTTTTTTTTTTTCCTGGGTAATAAACATGTTTAAAGGTATCAATTTTCATTTTAGTAAAACTTTGTCTTTTAATCTCAGAACCTTTGATTTGTCCAGATAGTATTGTTATTTTCTTTAAAAAAAATTAAATTAAGACCGGGTGTGGTGGCACACACCTTTAATCCCAGCACTGGGGAGGCAGAGGCAGGCAGATCTCTGTGAGTTCAAGGCCAGCCTGGTCTACATAGTGAATTCCAGGACAGCTGGAGCTACAGGGAGACTGTCTCAAAAAGACCCCAAAAATTAAGAATTTAAATTAAAAAAAATTTTTATTTATTATTTTTATTTTATGTGTATGAGTGTTATGCCTGAATGTTGGTAAGTGCACCCATGTTGTGCAATGCCCTTGGAGGACAGAAGAAGCTGTCAGATCTCCTGGAACTGGGGTTACAGACAGTTGTTAGCTGCCATGTGAGTGCTGGGATTCAGACCTAGGTCTTCTGCAAGAACAGTATTCTTAACCACTAAGCCATCTCTCCAGCTCCAAGAATTTAAATTTTATCATGTATGTGTTTATGTGTTCCTGTGTATGTGCCTGTGTATGGTGGTTCATACCTTGGGAGGCAAGAGGCAGTGGATCTCTGTGAGACTGAGGCCAACCTGGTCTACAAAATGAGTTCCAGGCCATCTGGGGCTATAAGGAGACCCTGTCTCAAAAAATACAAAAAAACTCACTAAAAAACAAAAAAAAAAATACAAAAACAACAAAACAAAGCAAAATGAATATGAGAAGTAGATTTATATGCAGCTATTAAAGGCTTCTATACATAGAAGACAGTCGGAGTGAAGGAAGCTGCCAGACAGGGGTGTAGAAACTTGCCTGAGTGGAGACTCGCTGCTCTACTATGGGGCCATATGTGGCTGGTGAGTGCCATATTGGACAGTGCAGATCGAAAAGATTATTGATTTATTGCTTTGCTCAAGAATGTTGTGTGTGTATTTCATGTATATTGCATGTATGTGCCATAGGCATATTCTCTGTACTTGTAGCATTGAAAGAGGCTGTCAGCACACTGGACTCCATGAAAGGAAGCCATCAGTTTGATAAAGACAGATATTTGGATGGACTGAAAAATGGCTTGGGTGAGTTGATTAAGCAGATAATCAGCAGCTTGTAATGATCATTTCTTTTAAATATTTCAAAATTGAATTTGTGTGAATTTCATACAATCTATTTCAACTGTATTTAGATTCCCTCTTCTGTACCCCTCACTACCTGCTGCCTAATTTCATGTAATATATAGTAAATATGAATATATATATTTATGTATATATATATGTGTGTGTGTGTGTGTAAATCATATGACTTGGCTAAGAAACCCCAGCCCTATCTGAGGAACTATTAGCAAACTATGGCTGCTGGGAGGGGGAGAGTCAGTCTACTTTAAGGGCAAGACTCTTGGTAGGTTAACCAGGCTTCAGTAGATGGACCCACACATTTAGGGACACAAATTACATCTCACTTTTAAGGGATCTTAGCCATTGGCTTTCAGTTCTAATGAGGGATATTGCTGTTTTTCTAAACTATTTTCAATTTATTTTAAATTATGTGGATATGTGTATATCTGTATGAGTATGTGCATGTGAGTGAGGGTACATGGGGAGGCCAGAGGCACTGGATCCTTGGACCTGGAATTACAGGTGGTTGTGTGCTGCCCAACATGGCTATGAGGAATCGAATTTGTGTCCTTTGCAAGAGCAGTACACAGTCTTAATTGCTGAGCCATGTCTCCAGTTCCCTTTTCTAAATTTTTATTTAAGGATTTCAAACCATTTTATCAAATATCCAATAGGTCTTAATACTTAATTCCCCCCAAATGTCATGAATTTGTTTGAATACCAACTATAAATTAGATTTAGCACTATATATTTGCAGAGATTTAAATTTTTAAATTGATTTCAATTTAGTATTTAAAGTTTTTGAATGTTTTGCATGCATATATATAAGTTCACCCATGTGTGTAATGCCCATGGTGGCCAAGGGCTGGAGAGATGGTTCAATGGTTAAGAGCACTGGCTGCTTTCCCAGAGGATCTGGGTTCAGTTCCCAGCACCCATATACACAGCAGCCACATGGTGGCTAACAACTGTCCATACTTCCAGTTCCAGGGCATCTGAGGCCCTCTTTTGGCTTCTGCAGACATTGCACAAATGGGTGCACTTACATACATGCAGGCAAAACACTCAAAAAAAATTAAAATAATAAAATAACAATTTTTATGTGTAGGAATGTTTTGCTTGCAGGTATGTAAGTGCACCCATGTGCATACAATGCCTGCAGAGGCCAGAAGAGGGTGTTGAATCCCTTGGAACTGCACTAACAGATGACTGTGAGCCACCACTTGGGAAATGAATCCAGGTCCCCTGCAAGAACAGCCAGTGCTCTTAAGCACTGAGCTATCTCTCCAGCCCTTGAAGAGATTTCACTGTTACAAAATCAAATGCCTGGATGATCCTATGGGCTGGATTGCTATTTCTGTATGTTGTTGTGTAGCTTCAAATGATGTTGTTTGTTTTCAGAATAATTTCTTTTCAAATTGAAAATCCCTTTACATGAGTATTTTAGATGAATAGTCCTATAGTTTTCTCCCTTCATCCCTTTCTCCCTTGAAAAAGGCCTTTATATTAAGTATTGTTTAATGATTTAATTAAAATTTGTTTCTGCAGCCAGTTGTGTTAAGTTTTTTATTTGCAAAAATTTTATCTGATCATCTATGTGGTTCTTAACTATATTTTAAAAGTCATCTACTGCCTTTAAATTTAACTTCAGCCAAAAAGCACAGTCAAAATTTTCCCAATGGAGGGCCAGTGATGTGCTTGTCCTGCACAGGAGACATTCTCTCTCTCTCTCTCTCTCTCTCTCTCTCTCTCTCTCTCTCTCTCTCACACACACACACACACACAAATTAAAAACAAAATATTTGACAATATCTGGGGGAGTTTTATTGTTAAAACTGATGTGGAAGGGCTGCATTAGAGAGTAAGAGGCAATAGTTGCTGCTAAGCATCCACCATATACAGTAGCAGCACCACTGTGCTCTAATAGCTGTCTGCACCACAAGTTAATAGTGCTGAGCTTCAGAAATATTTTCTTAGAGTAATCTGTAAAGTTGTCCACACCCATTTTGGAGGGATTTTAGTTTATTTGTTTTTGTTTCTCCTACCCAAGTCAAAAAATTAAGGTAAATATAATTTATCTGTTTTCTAACCTCCTTTTGTTCCAAGTAATACCTAGGCTAGTTGTGAATTATTCGTGTTCTTCAACTGCAATACTGCTCATCTATGCAAATAGACCACCCTATTTCTATGACATCCCTTAAATAGATCTTTGTTCTAGTTTACACCTCTGTAGGAAGTATGTGGGTTAAATGATAATAACTGAAACTGAATAATAACTGAAACTTAGGAAAAGCTCCAGGATTAGTAGCCAGGTAGAAGAGCCAGAAAGAGAGAGAGAAGAGAGAGATGAATTTCAGACTAAAAAGCAAGTGCTTTATTGGCAGAATAATAGGGAGAGTGTGGGAGACAGGCTTGAGCCTAGGGTGAAAGTCTTAATGACAGTCATACAGCAGGCCCTAGGCAATGGCCAGACCGCTGGAGCCACAAGGAACGCGTTGTGACATTTGCTCCCATTGGTAGATCATGAGACTGATGCCTAGACCTCGCCACTCCCTAATCACTTCCCTTGAGATTCCAAATTGTAACACTTAAATAGTGCAACAGCCTGGGTCACGTGGTTCCCAGGAATCCAGGCCCTGCACAGGAAACCAGAACCTAAGTAACCTGAAATCTGTCGTGCTAATAAATTGTCTGACTCTCCATGTTATGATGGGACACAGCCCTGCCAAAGATCTTAGTTGTAACTTCTTGATTGGACCCCTACCCCTATATAAGCTTGTACCCTTCTACTGAATGCGCCTCCGCTGACACAGTCTCCTCACCAGCCCTGGGGTCCAGGATGGACAGAAGTAGCGACTATTGGAGGTAGCGCCTGGCGAGCAGAAGAGCGGCCTCAGCACTGAACGAGCAGAAGACCTGCTTCAGTGCCAAGTGAGCAGAAGAGTGGCCACAGCTTGTGGCCGCAGCCAGGAGCAAAGGGCGGTGCCCATGCGATCGCAGGCGGTGCCCCTGTGATCGGAGGCAGCGCCCAGGAGGCAGAGCCCGTGTGATCTCAGGCAGTGCCTGTGCCATCAACACCACGCGAATGGAGAGCGGCCACAGGTGGCGCCCATGCGAGTGGAGGAGCGGCGCAGGGAGACAGCACCCAGTGAGCAGAAGAGCGGCCACAGGTGGTGCCCAGAGTGAACAGAGAGCGGCCGCAGGAGAGGAAGCATCTGTGACATGCAGGAGTGGGTGGAGGAGACCACAGCGAGACTGGGAAGATGGAGGGTGAGGAACAGTAGTCCAAGGCCTAGGGAAGAGCTCTGAGAACAGAATGGTCCTCAGTGATAAATGCTATGAGGAAAGAACTTAATTTGTCTAGTTTCTTTTCAGACTAAGGTCGGAATGCTATTCCTCATTTAATTATTTCTTTCTCTAAATATTCAGATTTTAGAAAAGAGGTTCTGTCTTGGAACCTGAAATTGCCAACAGTAAATTGTCACAGTACAGTGACCACAGTTCAAGCCTGAAGTGCTTGGGGACCGACAGCTAGAAATCAAGACACAGGGGATACAGAAGTCTATGTGCCAGTGCATGTTTATTGTGAACCAAACCAAGCTTATATAGGAATCATATCTGGAGTAACCAAGGAATAACTAAGGATACATCACTAAACAGAAAGTAACCAAGGAATGACCAAGGGTACATTATGGTACTACCAAGAATACATTACTTCCCCAACCGAAACTCACCCAACGTTGACAGTATCCAAGATTCAGCTGCATAATATTTATGATATCTTAGATATAAGGTGCACTGTTTGTGATTACTCTTAGCAACTACTCTAGTTCATTACTTCTACATAGAAACCAAGCTATCAGTGCTGAGAAACTCCGGTACCCATAAACTGAAATAGAACTCTTTAGTTATGTTTCCAAGACTGCCAATTAATCAGGGAAGCGTAGCCTGTCCACTCAGACCACAGAAGCAGAGAGCAGGGAAACTCCCAAGGTGGAAGCATTCTTTCTCCAATGCTTAAGTCAAGGCAAGCTGCCACAGCCTAAAATGGCTGTGCCTAGAAGCTCCCAACAGTAAATGTTGAGTATGGGCTTTATATTTGCTAAAAATTTCATGCACAAGAGAGTTTTTTTCAGGTCATTGACAAATGCTCATTCATTTCTAATATATCTTGCCCAAATCTAGGATCTGTGTATGAGAGAAAACATGGTTTGTCTTTCTGAGTCTGGGTCACTCCTCTTAACATAGTAATCTCCAGTTCCCTCCATTTTCCTTCAAATGTTGTAGTTTAATTTTTCTTTACAGTTGCATAACATTCTTTTGTGTATAGGTACCATGTTTTCATCACCCACTCAAATGTCTATCCTGTGGTAGTTCTGTTTTCAGTTTTGTTTTTTGAGAAACTTCCGAATTGATTTCCTTCATGTGCACACCTTAGCTCCATAGCATTATTGTGTACCATTAACTTTGATGTCTGTAATTCAACCACACTGGCTTCCCTTCAACCCTCCCCACAAATCCCGTGCTTGTTTCTTTTCAGTCCCAAACTTTTGCATATTCTATTGATTGAAATACTTTTACATGCAGTTTTTACAGCCATGTATTGTACATATTTGTCTTTGTAGAGATCAAAGAAGCTACTGACATCTTGTCACATGTTGATGATGGCCAGATTGCTGTATCTGACTTGGAGCATGCCTTAAAATATTTGAATGGTAATTTAGCTGAGGAGGACTTTAATGAAACCCTTAAACATTGCAATATCAGTGGTGAGCTTAAAAAAATTTTTTTGCTTGAAATTTTCTTCATTTTTCTTCCTTAAAAGAAGAAAAAGAATATATAAAAAGTATATATAAAAAGATGAAAGAAAGAGTCATCCTACTGGAAGCTATAAGTGAAAGCCAAATAATCTAATAATTTACATATTTGTTGATATCTCTAACTTCTCATATTCACCTAGTTATGATACATACTTGTTAATTTCCATTTATTACTTACAAGTGTGAATGGGGAAATACTGCACATTGTGTAATAGAATGTAGACATGACAAGTGCTTTGTTTTGCTATGCATTCTTTTTTTTACTGATAATAAATGATAAAAATTTATCTTAAAACAATTATTTGGCATACATATAATTTTACCATGTATTAAAGACAAAAGTAAAATTTTATGCTAATGTAGCAGAGGTTGACCTTGAATTTCCTAATCTTCCTGCCTCCATTTCCTTGGTTTGTGGGATTATAGGAGGGCATCACCACACTCAGCTCATTTATTTTCCTTTTGTTTCCTTCCATGTGTTTCATTATTGGTTTATTGCTGTTAGTTTTTAAAAAATAATTAATTGAGAATTTCATACATGCATATAAGGTGTTTTGATCAAATCCATGCCCACTCCTTCCCCTCCAACTCCTCTCATATTGCCCTATCACTATATTTTTTCTTTTTCTTCTTCTTCTTTTATTAATTTATTTTTATAGGGCTTTTGGCTACTTTAACATCCCCCCTTCTGGAGGTAACCCTAAAATCTTTTAAGAATTAGATTAAAGCTCCCAAATATTTTTGATATTTTTGGCCTTTGGAATGGAATATGTTGCTAAGGGGCCCAAGAACACTGTGAATTTTAGCCAAGAAACTGGCTATTTTTTTTTTGTTACCCTAACTGTCTAGCCAATTCCTACCTCCTATTCTTATCACGCCATCCTCTAACGAGGTTACCCAAATTAACGATAGGGAATCGGGACTCAGACTGCTCTCTGGCTTCTTCCATGCTGAACAGGAACTCAGGGTAAGACAATTGGAGTACCCCTTCAGTGGGTCTATCTAAAAGACTCACAAACTGCATAACTTATCTCTAGGGGGAAAAGAAAGTCCCTGGCTGGTGAATAGGAGATGTGAAGGAGAAGTAAAGGCAAGAGTAATTAGCATAACATGTTCTAGACAGGGAACTTAGAAAAAAGTCAGAATAGGGCAAATTTCAAATGTTCATATGAGAGTCCATTGGAATTTCTTGACAAGGGTTTCCAAAAGCATCCCTCTATTGTGTTCCTCCTCATTTTTCTTTTGTCTTCCAAAGCTGGAGTGATGGATTCAGGATTTGTTTCAGGTATTTTGATAGCTGTTGGAGTGGTTAGAATCAGTGTCAGTTCCCTCTCAAAGGCTCCTAGATAAGGGGAGAAAACAATAGAACAATAGCTGGTTGTCTCCCTTAGCTACAGGTGGGCACTACAGTATTGGAGACCAAGGTCTGAAGTCTTACATCTGAGCAGCACTTTCTGGTTTGGAACAAAATCATCATTGCAAAATAATTGTCTAAATAACTTTTTATATAGACTTAAGCCTAATGTCTGGGAAGTGTGATCCTTTGAACTCTTAAAGAAATATACTGATGACTTTACTCTTTGTTTATACTTTGCTTTTGAGTGTTTAAGACCATACAGTTGGCCCAAATAAATCAATTTATTTTTATATTTAAGGTCATTTGAGGATCTGTTCCTCAGGGGTCACATGGGTTTGGGAGGAGCTCCCAGCTCCTTTCTTTTACCAGTTCAATCTATGTGAAGATAAGTCAAAGGTCCTGCTCGACCATGTCTGGCTTCACTTGGACGCATGAATGAGATGTTTCCTCTGAGTTTACCCTCCTCTTTGTAGACTGGACACTAGTAAAAATCCATCTTGTGGGGTCTCCATGGCTTCCCTGAACAAGAGGACAGGTGACTCACCACAATTACAGGATATTTTTGAGAGATGTTCCATAGTCCCCTGGAACTTGGTCGACCTTGGAGGGCAAGGGGCAAACTGTCCTTTAAGTCCCTCTGACCACATTAGTATAGGCCTCAAACTATGGCTGTTAAACATCTAATAAGGTTAGTTCTACCATTCTGGTACTTTTAATTATCATGTGCTATGTAGATAAGGCTTGGGTAAAAAACCAAATATTCTCAGATAAACCTTGCATAGATATATATTTTATTCCTTAAACTAGTTAACTAAACTATGACCATAAACATTTTAAGATTATGTGCATATTTTTGCCTCATCCTTTATATTTCATAACAGACCTACATAGACCTTCATCACTTGCTTGGTTTTCTCATTTTTTCTGTTTTGGAAAATATCTTCATTCCCATATCCCTTTAACATCTTTTACATTCTCGTTTTCTTTTTTTAAAAAATAATTATGAGATATAATAGCATTAACAAATAAATTTTCCATCTGTTGTGAGACTTCTTTTCCTGGGGATGCTAAGCAATGCTTATTCCCTTTTAAGGTTCTAGTGTCAAGCCAATGTTTGATTAAAGTTTTACTGGGAACCAATGAATTTATTGAGCTTACTTACCGAGATAACTGAGGGGTTGCTGAGGTGTATGTACGACCTGAGGGTATGCACACTGGAAAGCCTTTACCTAGCATGGGTCATGTCTTCCTAGCCTTCCCCAGATTGTATACATTAGCTCTCCCCAAATTCAGGAGGCCATGTGTGATTAGGGCCAAATTACATACAGTTGGCTGGGATGAGTGGCTGGATACTCCAGCGGGGGTCCAATGACCCTACTTGGCCCTCCTTTAATGAATGAGCACAACCATCAACAAACCCAATTGTGAGGATGTTTAGCGATCAGGCTCAGCTGAAATCATGACGATGGTAGTTATTTCATGCAGAAGGGACTGCTGTATAGCATCATCTTATTAAAAGGACCTGGAATTTAAAAGGATTTGGTGCTAGGATCCACATATGAGGGAGAACATATGTTGTTTGTTTTTCTGAGTCTGTTACTTCACATAGTATAACAATTTCTAGATCCAACCATTTACCTGGAAATTTTATTATTTCATTTTTCTTTACTGCTGAATAGAACTTCATTGTATAAATATACCACATTTTTGTTTCTTCATTTGAGAACTCCCTCTTTAGATCTTTAGCCCATCTTTTAATGGGGTCATTTGGTTTCTCAATTCTTTGTTTTCTGAGTTCTTTATATATTCTGGATGTTAAACCCCTGTCAGATGTGTCAGTGATGAAGATTTTTCCCATTTGGTGGGTTTTCTCTTCACTTTTTTGATTGTTTCTTTTGCTGTACAGTAGTTTTTTAGTTTAATGAGGTCCCACTTGTTGATTGTTGACCTTAATTCCCAAGCAACTTCTGTCTGATTTGGAAAATCCTTTCCTACACCTATATCTTATAAGTTACTGCCAATATTTTCTTCTAAGAGTTTCAGGGTTTCCAGTTTCACATGTAGGTCTTTGATCCATTTGGCGTTGACTTTTGTGCAAGGTGAAAGATAAGGATCTAGTTTCATTCTTCTACAGATGGAGATCCAGTTTTGTCAGCACCATTTGTTGAAGATGCTGTCTTTCCTCCATTGTGTGTTCTTGGCACCTTTGTCAAATATCAGGTGGCTGAAATTATGTGTACTCAGGTTTGGATCTTCAATGATGTTCCACTGATCTATGTGTCTATTTTTTTATGCCAGTACCATGCTGTTTTTTTTTATGACTATAGCTCTGTAGTATACTTTGATCTGGTATCATAATCCACCAGAGTTGTTCTTTGGGCTCAGGGTTGCTTTGGCTATCTGGGGTCTTTTGTGTTTCCATATGAATTTAAGGATGGTTTTTTCTAATTCTGTGATGTATATCTTGGGGATTTTGATTGGGACTGCATTGAATCTATATATTGCTTTTGATAGGATGGTCATTTCACAATATTAATTCTTCCAATCCATGAGCAAGGGTGGTGCTTCCATCTCCTGGTGTCTTCCTCAATCTCTTTCTTTAATGATTTAAAATTTTCGTTGTAGAGACCTTTGGTGTCTTTGGTCAGATTTATTCCAATATATTTTATTTATTTTATTTTTTTGCAGCAATTGTGAATGGGAGTATTTCCCTATATTCTTTCTCCAATTGCTTGTTATTGGTATATAGTAAGGCTACTGATTTTTGTAGATTGATTTTATAACATGCCACAATACTGAAAGTGTTGATCAGTTCTAGGAGTTTTCTGGTGGAACTTTTGGGATTGCTTAGGTATACTATCATATCATCTGCAAAAAGTGATAGTTTGACCTCTTCTTTTCCATTAATACTCCTTTAATTTCCTTCTCCTGTCTTACTGATCTAGCCAGAGTTTCAAGCACTATGTTGAAAATGAATGGTGAGAGTGGACATCCTTGTCTGGTTCCTGATTTTAATGGGAATGCTTCCAGTTTTTCTCCATTTAGAATGATGTGGGTTGTGGGTTTGTTGTATATAGCTTTGATTATGCTGGTGTATGTTCCCTTCAGTCCAGTTCCCTCTAGGACTTTGAACATGAATGCATGCTGAATATTGTCAAAAGCCTTTTCTGCAGCTATTGAGATGACAATGTGTTTTTTGTCTTTGAGTCCATTTATATGATTAATGATTGACTTGCGTATATCGAACCATCCCTGCATCTCTGCAATAAAGCCTAATTGATCATGGTGAATGATCTTTTTGATGTGTGTTATTTTTCATGTGGATCAGTTTTTATCAGATTGAGTTATTTAAGCCTCCTTGTTCATACTGAGTCAGTGAGCAATTATCTTCCTCTTTTTTTTTTTTTTTTGGTCTTTTTGAGACAGGGTCTCCTTGTAACCCCAGCTGTCCTGGAACTCACTATGTAGAACAGGCTGGCCTTGAACTCACAGAGATCCACCTGCCTCTGCCTCCCGAGTGCTGGGATTAAAGGTATGCACCACCACATCTGGCCTTCCTCTTATTTTTATTTGTGTGTGTGTGTGTGTGTGTGTGTGTGTGTTGTGTGTGTGTGTGTGTTGTGTGTGTGTATGTGATGTGTAAGTACCCCATGAAGCTAGAGGAGGGCATTGGATCCCTTGGAGCTGCAGTTAAGGTGGTTGTGAGCCACTGGATGTAGGTGCTCAGAACTGACTTGGGTCCCCTGGAGGAGCAGGAGTCACTCTTGACCTCTGAGCCATCTCTCTAGCCCCCACATATCTTCCTTATATGGGATTGAACGAAACCCTCCAGGCATCCCAGTTTTACTTGATATAAGTTCACATGAACTCAAATCCTTGTATTATTCTACACGAGCATTTAAATCAAGTATCTAGCTATTTATGGCTCTTAAATATATCTTGAAGATAGCTGCAGTGTTGGTACTTACTGCTTACTAAACTATACCTTGTTTCCCGGTTAACCTTTTCTTATTTCCTCCATGTGACTCAAGTCATAGATTCATACAATGTCTCATTTTACATGCTATCTGCTGGCGTTTGTATTGGGATGGTTTCTATTTTATCCATGTTGCCATTTCATTATAATTCAGACTCCTTAAGGCAGTTATATCCCTTCATTGTCTGCTGTCATGGACAGCCACATTATTGTAGCTTACCTGGCTTATGACTCTGTGTCAGTGTATGTAAATGCTAATATTTAACATGGCTGCCTCTGGGATGAGACTAAATCAGTTCAATAACAGTCTCCAAAGGGGTTTCCTGGTCTTGTCATTTAGACAAGTTAATTCCTCTTTGCTTTCATCTTTTAAGAGTAGGTATATTATTGGTACTCACATCATATAATTTTGTAAAGATTAAGTGAATATATTTAAATATATTCGCTTAGAAGTTGTATTGAAATAGTTTTAATAATTTGAAAAAGAAAAATGAACAAACATTAATTTTGGATAGCTATTATGTATCAGAGCCTTAATTTCATGTGCTGATTAAAGTATTAGGTTTTTAATGTCGGCATGTTTGATTTTGACCTTCCAGATAATATGGAAGTGGATTTAAAAGTTTTTTTAGTGGAAATGAGAGAAACTCCAAAATTTAAAAAGTCCATAGGTAAGTGAGTATTTTTGGTTCAAGAAAGGTTCTGGAACCTTGGGAGGCAGAGGCAGGCAGATCTTTGTGAGTTCGAGGCCAGCCTGGTCGACATAGCAAGTTCCAGGACAACTGAGGCTACAGGGAGGCCCTGTCTCAAAAAGCCAAAAAAAAAAAATCACATATGGATTTCCATTTTGATTTATACTCTTTAGTTTCAAAGCAATTTTCAAGCAACTTATATAAATATATAAGATAATAAAAGTAAATGAGGAAAATGGTGCAAAGTTATAAGGAGGGGAGAATAAATTATGTTGAAAAAGTCATAACAAAAGTGCCTTTGTTACTATTCCGAGGACCTTTCTCAAACACGGTCAGATTTGCCTTCCTTTAAGCAGTTCTAGATCAATGAATGGAATCAACTCAGTGTCCCCTTATTCTTTAAAAGCCTTTTCTCTTTATATTCATCCTTATCACCTTCTCTTGTTCTCTTCCTACTCCCACTGATCCCAACTAGGCCCCTTTTACTTCTTTCATATCTTTTTTTTCTTTTGACCCAATGAGTTTGATTATGGTTGCTTACAGGAGCATAGGTGAGGGGTTATTTACAGGAGCATGGACAACTGACTAATGGCTATATCACTGAAAGAAACATCCCTCTCTCCTCTATTAGCTACCAATAGATCCCCAGTAAGGGGCAGAGACTCATGAGCCCTTCCCCCAGGACCAGAGGCCATTGGAGGGCATTGGATTACCTGGAACTGGAGTTTAGAGAGTTGTTAGCCACCATGTGGGTGCTGGGAACTGAACCCAGGTTCTCTGCAAGAGCAGCCAGTGCTCTTAACCACTGAACCATCTCTCCAGCCCCAAGTCACTTAATCTTGCTCAGTTTCTTTATCTGAAAAATGACGATAATAATGACTTCTTTGAGATTATATGAGATCAAATAGGTAAAGTGAAAGTGATTAGAAGTGTCTAGCACTAAGTTTTTATTAATCATTAGCTCTTATTTTTTGGAACTATAGTCATAGTTCTATGTACATTTCCATTATTTTATGTAAGCTGAGGTTGCTAAGTGATGAGTTGTATACTGTTTCTGCTGTTGAAACATCTGCCTTTGCTGTCTTTTTTGTAGTTACACAGCTACTCACAGCTGTGCCCCAAGTTCTCCAGAATGATCTAATTGATGTCTTTGATCTCAAGAAGTTATTGATGAGCAATGACCTTCATACAGCTAATGCCTTACTGACTGAAGTATTAAAAAATGTACCTGAGCATGGTTTGTACTTTTAATGCATCTTCCCAAAAAGGGCCATTTCTCTACACGGGGAGGTGGAAGGACTGTGGTTGGAACACACAGGATGGATGGATATCTTGTACAGGCTGCAAAGGAATGGCTGGTCACACTACCCTATTGGTGTGCCAACTCTGAGCTCCATGGGGCCAGATAAAGCAGGGGAGGGAGGTCCCATCCTGTCCCTGTAGGAAGCCAGTGGTTGTACCTGCAAGGTGAGATTATCTTGTTAACTGACGGTCATAGAATGTGATCAGTCAGAATTCTATTCATATATTAAAACAGATTCCAGGAGCACCAAGTCAGGTGCCCCTTGAGAAGCTGAACTGTGGTGCTATCCAGAGATACCAGGAGGCTTTGCATACAATAGTGGCTCTGAGAAGCAGATATTTATCTATGATCAAATTAACTTCATTATTTTAATGACAGATACCGTTGAATATTATCTTTATTAAGTTCTTAAAATGATTTGAAGAGCATCCCTTCTTGGTCTATTTTCTAGAAGATATTTTTTTTTCTTTCTCAAATACTTAGTAGAACTCTTACGAAGCCATATGTACTGAGAGCTTTATGTGGAATGGCTTTAGATTATTGGTTAAATTTCTTTGAGTGAATGGGGTTATACATTATGACATTCACTTTTCTTCATTTTGATAAGCTGTTTTTTTATAAAAATGTGCCCATTTTATCTTCATTTTTGGTTTACTTTTTAAGTAATATTTTATTGATTCTTTGAGAATTTTAAGCAATGTATTTTGATCATATTCAACTCTCAACTTCTTTTGTTTACATCACACATAAAAATTATATCTATTAAATGAAGATATTAATATTGGGACAACAGCATGAACTAAACCACAGAGTTTACTTAAATTTTGTTAGCTTTTTTCACTTGTTTCCTTCAGCGTTCCAGGACCCCATCCAAGAACTCTGGTTCATTTAGTTGTCCTGCTTTGTCCTCTTGTATGTGGCGGTTTCTTGGTCTTTCCTTAGTTTTTATAACTATGACACAGTATTGATCAGATAGTTTGTATTAACCCTCAGCTTGGGTTTTTCTGTTGTTTTCTATGATAAGCCTGGAGTTAAGGGCTTTGGGGGAAGGATATCACTAAGGTAAAGTGTTCTTTTTATCGCATACAGCATATGTGGTATCAACTTGAATTGTTACCGATGGAATCAAACTGTTCCTGGGTTGAAGTGATGTCTGCTACACTGTCCATTGTAAAATGACTTTGCTCCTTTTCCTGCAGCTCCTTAAAAATCTTTTCTGCTAGCATATACTCACTGTACAAAATAATGGGTTTGATTACGTTCTTTCGTACAGGTATCTCAGACACTTTGAGCACATTGACCATTACCTTTTTCTTCCTCTTTTTCTCTTTTGCTGAACCCCTTCTTCTTCCCTCATGTCCCCCCCCCCGTACTTTATGTTTATAAATCTAGGTTTCACATGTGAGAGAAAAATGTGGTATTTTCTTTCTGAGTCTGGCTTATGGCATTTGATGTTTCACAGCCCAGCCAACACTCAAGAAGGAGGGAGAGATATCAAGGAGTTTGCAGCATGTGTTAAAACTACCAGTCCAATCAAGTATTCTTGGAGAGGACTCTGAGACTATGCAAATATCCTGTTTCTTTAAGTTTCTCCTATTATTTTAGTGGTCACCAGTGAATGAATTGCTATTGGTAGCAATTAGTACCATGACGTTTTAAAGTTGATTTTCTGTTTCTCTTACTCTAAATATATTTAATTTTTTTTCTGTAGAGGAGATTTCATTTTCCCCATTAAGTTATTAGTAGTGTGTGTTCTAATTAAAAATATTTAGCTAACTTGTATTTCATGATATTACCAATATATTTGGGTTTAAATATATCATTTTACTAAGTAAGTACTTTTTATTTCAGCTACCTCTCCCTATTCATTTTGTCTTCTTTTGGATTGCTCATTTAAAAATATTAGTGGAGTTATCTCTTCTATTAGCTTGAGAATTTTGCTTTCTTTATAATGAAATAGGTAATATTATATTCATCTATATTACAGTGTGTAATAATTCAGTTACATTTGCTATCTTTCATATGGTCCAAGAATAATACTTTAACTTAATTCCATTCTCAGTTTATTTACTATTTTGTTAAACAATATTTTGAATTATACAAATAATTGTTATTTTGAATAGTTACTTCTTTTGTTTGTTTGTTTGTTTTTTTACAGAGTCTCCTTATAGCCACACCTGGCCTGGAACTTGCTAGGTAGACCAGGCTGGCCTTGATCTCTTCTGAGATTTGCTGGAATTAAAGGAATGTGCCACCATGCCTGGATTAAATAGTTATTTTAATTCACCCACATATTTATTCTCTAAATTACTTCAGACAGCTCTACTCTTTCATTAGGTTAGGATTTAATGTTTTATTTCATTAAGAATGGGCTGAGTTTCTAGCTCATAGTTTATTTTACCTTTGTAAGTGAGGACTATTTCCTATAGTCAGAGAATTCTGGATTGTCAGTTATTTTTCTTTCAGTATGTTTTCATTTTGTGCCTGTGCATATGTGTGTATCCACATGTTACAGGTGAACATGTGTGTGTGGGGGGATGTGTGTATACAGGTGTGTACATGCATCTAGAGGCCAGAGGTCATCCTCAAGTGTCATCTCTCGTGGACTGTCTGCCTGCTTTTAAAAAATTTATTTATTTTTATGTGTATGAGTGTATTGCCTACATGTGTGTAAGTGCACCTGTGTCATGCCCTGCCTCTGGAGATCAGAAGAGGGCGTCGGATCTCCTGGAACTGGCGTTATGGATGGTTGTTAGCCGCTGTGTTGGTCCTGGGAATTGAACCTGGGTCCTTTGCAAGAGCAGTCAGTGCTATTAACCACTGGGCCATCTCTCCAACCCCGTCTGTTTTTTGATATGCAGTCTCTCACTGGCCTGGAGCTTTCTGATTTGTCTAAGTAGCTGGCTAATGAGCCCCCAGGACCCATCTGTCTCCACTTCCCTAGCAGTGAGATTACAAATGCACACCACTGTGGCTGACTTTTTAAACATGGGTTGTAGGGATTGAACCCAGGTCCTTGTGCTTGCAAGGCAAGTACTTTACCTACTGAATCATCTTCCTAGGCCTTCAATGTTGTTTTGCTTTCTTTTCATGGTAACTTTGTATGGATGCTAGGTTCTCTTTTCTGCTCATTATTATCTGTATTGGACTTTCTGGACCAGTAATAGCAGATGATCTCATGGAAGAGTAGAGATAATATTGAGTGGCATATTCAGTTCAAGAGTTCCATCTTCTGTTTCTATAGTGAACTACAGTTATTTTAATAAGCGATATCTTTTTTGAAAGATGACTCTTCTGAAATTTGGTAATATTTAGTAGGGACTTCATTTTGGAGTTTCTCTTCTTCTCCCCTCCAAAGTCCATGTAACACTGTTCACTTTCAGAGCTCGTCCTCTCTCCAAAGGCAGTACCAGCTCAAGCCTGCATTATTCGTTCCATGTGTTTAAACCCAAGTCCCTGTATTTTAGCTCCCCAGAGATTAGGGTTCTGACCCTTCAGAACCTCAATTTGGTGTTGGTGCTTCACCTGCTCCACATGGGACTGTCTCCTTGTGGGTGAGTCCTAGTTGTTGTTATCTCTTTTGCCTTACCATGACCCATGAGGATCATGCTTTCATGCAAGAAATTTCCACCAGACTTTCCATGTCAGTATGCTCTCTGAAGTTGACTCTGCTGGTCCTAGAGTTTTGTTTTCTCAGTTACATGTAAAATAAAATTTGTGAAATTCTACATCTTAGTTCTGTTGTAGGTATAGGCTATGGGTTCTTTTATTTACTTTATACTTTGTATGGGACTTTGGAGATTATGTGGAGAAATTAAATTTAGGTAGCTATCGTTATCCTAAATCAACATTTGTTCAAATGATTATTTCTTAATTATGATTGCCCCAGGGAGGCTTCTAATCCCAGTGCTGGGAAACAGACAGGAGGATTCCTGGGGTTCTCTGGCCAGTCAGTGTAGTGGTGAGCCACATGTCTCAGTGAAAGACCCTACTTCAACAACCTGCACATGCGTGCACACACACACACATGCACACACATGCACACACACACACAATTGGGCTGTTAAATTATTAGCTGAATTCACTAACCATGCATATAATTTTACATTTTGCTGTCAAAGTAGGAATAGAAGACATATGTAACATTACTAATAGTATCAGTGATGGGAAAGTTGAAGCTAAAGACCTTTTATCTACCTTGAAGAATTTTGAAGACTCTTCATATGAAGGCCAGCCTGAGTTGTTGCCAACTCCTGAAATAGATGGTGAATACTTCAGTTACTTCTCAGGTCCTCTCTTTAAATGATAATGTTCACATAGGCTATTTTTTAAAAGAATGACAGCACTGAATGTTTAGGGAGTTCATTGTGGAATTGGTATGTCCACATGTTAGTCACAGTGAAATATACATGACAGTCCTTATTTGGGTGAGACCAATACAAATAATCTGTTATTCATATTTTTAAATCAAACGTTCATTTATTGAAGTGTCATGGTTAAAATAAAAAAAAATGCGGTGTTTCTGTTTCTTCAACCCTGATTTCCAGAGGTGACACAGAGCTCTATAGACTTTGGGGTTTCTTTACTGTAGAATATAATCAGTCATTGACTGTCACTGTCATGTTCATAGGCTTTTTAGACTTGCTGAGGTGTTGAAAGACAAGACACATGTGACTTCTGGAGTCATTAAAAGGCATCTACTGCATGGTCCTATTTAATTTTCAAAGAGAATTAATGTCCTACATGGCTTGCAGTTTATCTCAGAGATGGGCAGCCACAGTACTTGTTAAGGTGCTTGGTCTAGTTGACTACATGAGGGAGGTTGCAATAAAAAACTTGTGTCTTTCTGTTCTGTAATTCCTTTATTTTTCACATTAACCAAACAAATTTTTTGTTCACATTTGTGAACCTGAGAAACTTTAGGTATATAGATACAGTATTTGGGCCCTTGAGTGGCATTCTGTTCCTTTGAGTATGAGATCTTTAGGATATTTGGGTTATTTTTGTTTTGTTGTTGTTTGAGACAGGGTCTCATATATCTTAGTCTGGCCTCAGACTTAGTATGTAACTGAGAATTATCTTGAATTTCTCATTTTCCTTCCCCCCTACCATGTACTGGAATTACAGATATGCACCACCATGCCTGGTTGATGCAGTGCTAGGGATCAAACCCTGGGCTTTATGCAGCCAAGAAACACTTTACTAGTCGAGCTGCATCCCCAACCTATATGATCTTTTTTCCTTCCTTTATGTATTTATCTTGCTTAGTACATTCTGGTGTATGAGTTCACTAAGTATGAAGTACCTGAATTTAAATTAATATTAACTGCTAATATTTGGCCAAGAATACAAGGAGTGTGTGGCTATTTGCTGATTGTCTTTGTTCTATCATATGAGACGTTTTGGATACAAAAATGATCTGTAAAATAATCCTTTAATTCAGAAATTTATCTGACAATAATACTTACAACAGAATAAAGATATATAAGTATGATGATTTCCATAAAGGCATTATGGAAAGATAAGAATAACCTGGGTGCCTAATAAGTATGCAAATTATGGTCATCTCTTCCAAAGACACTGTGCAGCCATTAAATTAAACTCATGACCTGTAAATTGAAATGTAAAATATATGGAAGTACAAATTGAAATGTAAAATATACAGAAATACATGGTCTATATCTTCATAAATAAGCTTAAAATGTGTGGGTAAGAGTGCTTGGGAGAATAGAAATGATTATAAGTTGCAGGGGTTACCGGTGGACTGCATTTTCAAGTATGCAATGCATTGGAGAGGTTATAAAATCAGTGTAATAAACCAAACTTTTCTTCCCTCCCCCCTTCCTTTATTTTGTGGCCCATGTTTGCTATGTAATGAAAGTAAAGAAGCTATCATTTGGCTAGCTTGTGACAACGTGAGGAAGTGATAGGTAGATCTTGCCACCTTTCTAGGAGTCAACATCTGTGTTGTGATGTTTGTTGCCAGCAGACATATAATGTCTGTGGCTGTAGAGAATCTATACCTATATTCCAGTGGCTTTGAGAGATCTTTTTTGTCTGCCTGTTTGGGGGTTTAAACTGGTCCCCCATAATGATTTATTGAAACTTCATAGAGTATGTTGATATGTAAAATGGCTATCAGTTTCCCCCCATTCTGAATTGACCATCAATAAAGTTGCTACCTTCAAGTGTGTTTTGTCTGATGCCAATATAGCTTGTATTATATTTTAGTGCATTTATTTTTTCATTCCTTTTTTAACTTTTGCAAAAACTTTGTTGAGAACTTCATACATGTATATAAGGTGTTTTGATCAAATCCATGTCCACTCCCTCCCCTCCAACATTCCCTCCTCTGAAGACGTAAGCTTAAAATCTTTTAAGGATTAGATACAAGCTCCCAAATACTTTTGACATTTTCGGCCTTTGGAACAGAGTATATTGCTATCAGGCCCAAGGACATTTTGACTTTTACCCAAGAAACTGGCTACATTTCTTTGGGGTCTTTTTACCCTAACTGCCTAGCCAGTTCCTACCTCCTATTCTTATCACACCATCCTCTGAAGAGGTTACCCAAATTGCAGGTAGGGAATAGGGAAGCAGACTGCTCTGGCTTCTTCCATGCTGAAGAAGGATGCAGGGGGTGGCAATTGGAGTACC
>NW_008358632.1:780295-788646 GCF_000622305.1 Nannospalax galili | reverse complement strand
ATACTTTTGACATTTTTGGCCTTTGGAACAGAGTATGTTGCTAACAGGTCCAAGGACATTTTGACTTTTAGCCAAGAAACTGGCTAAATTTCTTTGGGGCCTTTTCCCCCTAACTGCCTAGCCAGTTCCTTCCTCCAGTTCTTATCACACCATCCTCTGTAGGGTTTGCCCAAATTGCAAATAGGGAATAGGGACGCAGACCACTCTGGCTTCTTCCATGCTGAACAGGGAAGCATTCATTCTTTTAATTTTCCTCATTCTATATTTTTGTTCTTTTGTATCCTACTAAATAAACAAAAAAATGTAAGGGAAGCATAATCAATAAAAAGAACAGGTGTAAAAAAAGAAACAAAATTGTTGGGTGTTAACAATAGTATCAAAATTAGTGATTAATAATATTAGTATATTAAATAAAAGTAAAGAGATAAATATGGACTATAAAAATGGTTTGAAGATTTATTTAGGAAGGAACCGATAAAGACAACAAGTTGGAATATAGGAAAGGTAGGAAAGTATAAAAGACCCGTGCATGATTATTAGTGCATGATTCTTAAAACTATGGGTCACATAATGAGTTGTGCAATAAGGTTGGTAGTTTCTAAATAGATTTTAAAATGAAATGGAATAATTTGAACTTCATTAGATGTCAGTGTGTATCACAGATGGTAAGGGTAAGTGTTGTGTAATAAAACTTGAATTTCTATGTATGGTGTGTGTGTGTGCTGTGTGCTCTGTGTGTGTGTGTGTGTGTGTGCATGCATGTGCATGCTCCCACAGAAATTTAGTTGAGTGAAATAATATTAACACAATCCCTGCCCTAATCAGTTCTAAATTGATTTCATTAAACCCTGCTTTCATAACTTTGCAGGAAAAAAATGATCTTAAAGAACATAATTGATTCTTTCACTGATTCATCAGTTCATCAACACCATTCAACAGTAAATATAATAAAATAATAAAAATTAAAGCAATTTTCTAAAGTCATGGTATTTTAAACTTTTCTAAAATGTAATTCATTTTCCTTGAATTTTCAATATTTTCTGGGGTGTTTTTTGCCTTATTGGAAATGTATCCTGACTTCTCATTCCTTAGCATATTTGATCTGTGTTTTAAGAATGAACTATTTAAAATTTTGTACCTAGAATGATTCCTTAAAGCAAATCATTTGTCCCAATATTCACTATATTGTAGAAGTACCCACCAATTTCTCTACTGACACGTTTTCTCTCATCTCTTTAATAACTTATATAATAGCTTATTTTCTCACCTATAAAACATGTTAGAGAAGAATGTTAAAGGCCTAGTGCAGGAAAACTAGTGGGCAGACTGGGAGAGGGGAGAAACTCCCCTGCAGGGAGTGTCTGATTGCTTTTCAGTCGACATCAAATTTTTATGCTCCAGAGTTTTCTTTTTCCCAATTAATTGGCTTCTATTTCTCCTTCTTGACCTCACCTGAACCACCACTCCTGTTTGAAAACCTTTACTGTCTGTGTTAGAATGGAGTGTGTAGTAGAAACACCTTTGAGAGGAAATACTTAATGAATAAAAGTGGACTTTCCCAGAGATTATGCAGAAACGCAACTCTTACCTGTCTAGAGCCTGTTAAATTTGTTTACCTGACTTCTAAAGACAAAAATCATTTTTTTTTATTTTGAGATAGGGTCTCCCAATAGCCCCAACTGGGCCTAGAACTCACTTTGTAGGCTAGACTGGCCTCGATCTTACAGAGATCTGCCTGAGTCTGCCTCTGGAGTGTTGTGATTAAAGACCTGTGCCTCGAGGCCTGACTTGATATGTTTTAAGAGCCCTTTGATTCAGAATTCCTTTAAGATGTACCTACTTCCTTTCTGTGGGTATCAAGGCCTAAAAAGTACTTTGCCTCAATTTTAGCATCTATTCTCTTTTCGTCCTATGTTTGCAGGTTTATTGAAAAAGACCACAACTCTTGATAATATCAGAAATAATGAGATGCCTGCAAATGAGCTGATCTCCAAAATCTTGAATACTGGGATTCCAGTAAGCCAGAAGACATTGCAAGAGGTCCTGAAATGGGCATCTATTGGTGGTAAGTCCTTTTTAAATTTTTAAAAATTTCTTAAATTTTAAAAATGTTTTGTTATTTTTATTTTATGCACATGAGCATATGTATATAAATGCACTTGTGACAGGTAATGCCTGCAGAGGTCAGAATAGGGTGTTGGATCCCTTGGAACTGGAGTTACAGATGGTTGTTAGCTACCATGTAGGTGCTAGGAACTAAACCTGGGTCTGCTGCAACAGCAGTCAGTGCTCTTAACTGCTGAGCCATCTCTTCAACATCTAGTCCTATTTATTTATTTATTTACTTTTATTTCATATGTATGAGTGCTTTGCATGTATATATAAGTACACTATGTAGGTGCAGTGCCCATGGAGGTCAGAAGGCATTGGATCTCTTGGAACTGGAGTTATGCTGGTTGTTAGCTGCCATGTGGATGCTGGGAACTGAACTCTGGTCCTCTGTGAGAGCAGCCATTGTTCTACACTGCAGAGCCATCTCTCCAGCTCCATGGTGAGTCCTTTTTCATTGTGTAATTACCTTATTGCAATTATACAGTGTATTTTAAAGATTGAGATATAATTCAGGGGCTATATAATCCACCTGAAAATTTTATTATTACTATTACCATTATTGTGTGTGTGCATATGTATGTACATGTGTATGCAATTGCACATGCCTATGAGTATGCGTGTATGTGCATGTACATGCATATGGAAGCCTGAAGTCAGTCTTGAGTGCCATTTCTGAGGAGCCATCCCCTTGTTTATTGACACAGGGTCTCTCATTGGCCTGGGGCTTGCTGATTGGGCTAGGCTAGTTGACAAACAAGATCCAGGGATCCTCCTGTCTCCATCTCCTCAGTGCTCAGATTGCAAGTGTGTGCCACCACACCTGACTTTTTTTAGGTTCGTTCTGGTGAATCAAACTCAAATCCTCCTGCTTGCAAGGGAAGCACTTTACAACTGAGTTATGTCCTCAGCCCTATCATTATTAATATTATCATTATTTTAAGTTGTTTTTCTTCTTTTTATGTGTATTTATATAGTGCATATGCATTGCATATGGGTGTTTACATGTATGTGGGCACTTATATATGGAGCTGCATGTGCATGTGTACACACATGCATGTGGAGACCCAGGGTTGATGACAGGAATCACCTTATTGATTGAGGCAGGATCTCTCACTTGCCAATATAACTAGTTTTATTAGCTCTGAGGATCCTCTGTCTCCACCTTCTGGGAATGGAAATACAGGCAGACCTCATGCCCGTCAGTCATTTATGTGAATTCTGAGGATTCGAACTTTCTCCTTCTTGCTTGTTCAGCAAGTGTTCTTTTTTTTCTCCTTCTTTTTCCACTTTTATGTGTGCGTGGTGTGTTCATGTGTGCGTATATACATATGTGTGTGTGTGTGTGCACGCTTGTGTGTATGGGTGCCCATACACATGAGTACATGTGCATGTGGAGGCCCTAGGTTGATGTCCAGAATCATCCTCCAATGCTCTTCCACTTTATTTGGCGAGGCAGGGTCTCAAACCCAGAACTCAGGGATATGGCTAATCTAGCCAGTTTGCTCTGGGGATCTCCTGTCTCCACCTTCCTTCTGAGGCTGAAATTAGAGGTAGAGCCCTAAGTACACTGACATTTATGTGGGTTCTGGGGTTCCCAACTTCGTTACTCAGATGTACATGACAAGCATTTCACAGCTGAGCCATCCCTTGGCCCCCTCAGCAAGAGCTTTAAACACAGCCACTAACTAGTCTATTATTTCTCTTCTTTTTAAATCAAATTTTTGCAAATTTCATAGAATATATTTTTATTTTATTTAGACCTCCCCTTCCTTATCTGCACTCCCTCTAACTTAAACCCACCCAATTTCACGTACTCTCTTTGTATATGATAAATTAAGGACCAAGAGTCAGATTTGTGACCCCAAATGCCCTTCAGTATGAGTCCATCCACTGGGTCTTGGTTAACCTACCCAGTGTCACACTCTTAAAGAACACTGGCTCTCCATCTCCCAGTAGCTATTGGTTGCCAATCATTCCTCAGTTAGGATTAGGGCTTCTTACCTACTTTTGCATTTCTGTGCTGGGATTTTGTCTGGCTTGAGCTTATGTGGGTCTTGTGCATGCTGTCACCATTATTGTGAATTCATATGAATCACTGACCAGCTATCTGGAAAACTCTGTTTCCTTGTGGTCATCTACCACCTCTGTCTCTTACAATCTTTCTGCTCCCTCTTCCACCATTTTGCAATGATCCCTGAGCCTTGGGAGGCAGAGATTTGATATAGGGGCCTTATTCAGGCCTAAGAGCTCTGCAGTCTCTTATTCTCTGTATGTTGGCCAGTTGTGGGTCTTTGTATTAATAACAATCTGTTACATGAGGAAACTTCTTTGGTGAGAGTTGAGAGATACATTAACTTATGTAAGTCATTAAGAGTTGGTTTAATCCTATGTCCATTTAACAGAATAGTAGTAGTAGGTTCTCCCCTATGGTCTGTGACCTGTCTAGTTTCAGGTTCCTAGGTCTAGTATCAATGTCAGGTATTGGCTCCATCATGTGAAGCAGACCTTAAATCCAAGCAGAAAGTGATTGGTTACTCCTATAATATTTGTGCCACTATTGTATCTTACCAGGCTAGTTGTTGTAGGTGAAATCCAAAGGGAGGGAGGAAGTCAGGAAGAGATGGGGATCCCTGACAAGTAGAGGAGAAAGTGCTTTGTAGTGATAACAGTGTGACAGAGGGAAGACCTGACTCTCTGAGCCATGTGAGGCAACTGGAGAGTCCCTGGAGTGCAGCCAGCAGGAGACAGGCAAAACCCAAAGGAAGGGCGGGGTCAGGAAGAGGTGGGGAATCCCTGACGAGTGGCAATGACTATCTATTTTAAAATTAATTTTTAGCAAGTTTCCTTATGGCATTTTCATACATAGTTTTGGTTGCTCTCTCCCCAGCTCCATCATCCTTGAAGGAACAATCTGTGTTGAATATAATGAAGTTTTAGTTTCACTGCATACTTGGCATACCTGTTGTATATGTATATATAAATGTAATTTTCATCAATGAACATGTTTATTTCTTAATTGGAATATAAAAATTATATGTATTTATGCTGAAAATGTGATATTTTCACATATGTATGCTTTGTGAAATAAATCAAGATAACCTATCTCTTATCTCACATCCTTAAAATTATTATGATATTTAAAATCTAGTCTCAGCAATTTCAGGTACAATACAGTATCATTAATTAAAATCATTTGCTCTACAGAAGAGCTCCAAAACTTTTTACTGGTGTGTAACTGGAATTTTGTTTTCTTTAACCACCTTCTGATCCCCAGTCCTCATTCCTCCACCCCGTGAACCCCGTTAACCAGCTTTCTACTCTCTGCTCATCAGCTTTGCTTTATTAGTGTCTGTGTGGACATGAGAGTGTACTTCATCTTCAGCATTTGGTTTTCTTTACTTTGTTCACTGTCCTTCAGATTTATCCGTGTTGTTTCAAATGGAAGAATTTCCTTCTAAAGGCTGAATAGTATTCCATGTGTGTCTGAGTGATCCAGTTTCCTTTATTCATTTATTAATGGACATGGCATTTATTCAATATTTTGGCTATTGAGAATAATGCTGCAATATACATGAGCATGCTGATATTTCTTTGACACCCTGATTCAGTTTCCTTAGATATATAACTGCAATTAAAATTTCTGGATCATATAGTAGTACTATTTTTAATTTTTTGAGGACTATCCATGATGTGTTCCATAGTGGCTCCATTTAGTTTCATACCTTTAGTGTATGAGTTACCTTACCTTTTGACCACATCCTTGTCTACACCTATCTTTCCCCTTTCTTTTCCGTGTCTGTGTGTGTGTCTATGTGTATACATGTTTACATGTGTGTGTCTTCCTCAATTGCTTTCCACCTTTTATCCAGAGGCAGAGTCTCTCACTTGAACCCAGAGTTCACTGATTCAGCTAGTCTAGCTAGGCAGCTTGCTTGGGGGATCCTCATCTCTCCTTCACATGTATTAAGTAGGACTCCAGGCAAGCTACCATGGACCTGGGGATCTAGACTCTGGTCTTCATGCTTGCATGACAAGCACTTTACTGGCTAAGCCATCTCCCCAGCCCCTCTTTTATCTGTCTGTTTAAAGGTATTCTTCTAGTTGAGAGACAAACTGACCTTCAAAATATAACAAAAAGATAGGCACAGGTAGATAGTTAGGCAAAGAAAATGTAGCAGAAGGTAGACATATTAAATCACATTAGAATTCATACTATTTTTCTCCTGGAAATATTTTTCAGAGATATTCTCTTTAGGATCAAGTCTACTTTGCACATATGCATATTTATATGCATGTACATGAATATCAACTGTATATCTTATTTTTAAGCAAAGTAAATAAATATAATTAAAATTTCCTTCCTGTTTTGAAGGAAGAGATTCTCGGCAGAACAATCTTAAATTAATTGGGTTTTGTCCTACTGATTTTCAGAAGTTTTATAATCCCCTGTCATAGTTATGTGGTGATTATTTGCATGGACACTTTTCTATTTCATAATTCTTATCTTCTACTTTTTAGAAAATGATGAAGTAAGCCTCAAACAAATTTTGAAGAGTTTGAACACAAGCAAACCAGATCCTATATTGGGAGGTGAGGCAATTGACACTTTGCTCCAGATTTCATCATAGCTTTCTTTGCCTTGTGCTATTATCTTCATTATTATTGTTGTTGTTATTATTACTATTATTATTGAAAAAGCATTATGAAGTGTAGCTTATATATAAAACTATTTGACTTAATATTTTAATTGTGTGATTTGCTTAAGTGCTGGCCTCTACACATGTCTGTGACATCGTCACGACAGTCATGATAGTAACCTCTCCCTCCCCTAGCATTTCTTCGTGTCCTTTGTAATCTCTCCTTCCTTTCTGCCTGCTTCTCCCCATTACCCCTAGGCAACCATTGGTCTCTTTTCTAGCTATTTTTCTACCTATAGATTTATGTTTTTATTTCCAAGAATTTTGTATAAATGGATATAATCTTTCTGAGGGCATCCTTGACATAGCATATAGTTTTGAGGTTTATCAATGCATACCATACATCAGTAGCTCATTTTTATTCCTGAGAACTCTTCCATTTCCTAGGTATACTACAGTTTATCTATTTACCTGCTGGTATATATTATGGTGTTTCCAGTTTTTGGTTTTACCTAAAGATTCTGTAAACACACACAGACATGTATTGTGTGGTGTGGACATGCTTTTACTTCTCTTGGTTAATTGCCAAGAGAAAGATAGCAGGAACATATTGTGACGTATGTTTGTGTTTTTAAGAAATTGTCAACCTGTTTTATAGAGTGGTTACATCATTTTCATAAGCACTGAAAGTATTTGGAGTTCTAGTGCCTCCCAATTCTTTCTAATCCTTGGTATAGTCCCTCTTTTTATTTTAACCATCCCAGTAAGTGTTGCTGTAGCTTTTTTTTTCCTCCTTCCTGATAGCTAATGATGCAGAGAATTTTTTCCTGGTTTTCTGTTTGCATATCTTCTGTTTATGTCTTTTGCTTATTTCTTATTTTGAAGTTAGATTGTTTTCTTATTTCTTTATATATTGTAGATTTAAGTCCTTTAGCAGACATATGCTTAGCAAATATCATCTCCAAGTCTTTTGCTTGTCTCTTTTCTTAAGTGCCTTTAAAGGAACATTAATTTTTAGTAAGTCTAGTTAATCAATTTTGTCTTTATGGATTGTGTGTTTTTGCATCATATGTAAGAAATCTTTGGGAGGCAGAGACAGGCAGCTATCTCTGAGAGGCAGGCCTGCCAGGGCTACATGGTCAGACCCTGTCTTTAAAAAAAAAGATTTTGGGGGGCTAGAAACATGGCCCAGCCATTAAAAGCACTTGCTGAAGACCTGTGTTTGGTTCCCAGCACCCACATCAAGCAGTTACAACAGCTTGTAATTCCAATTCCAGGGAATCTGATGCCCTTTTCTGGCCTCCATTGCACCTTCACATATGTGGTACATATACATACACTCAGGCGCCCCCACACACTTAAAATAAAAATAATTTTAACATTTAGAAGTTAGGGTTCTGGTTTTCACATATGTGGCCTGGGTTCAACTCTTGGTATGGGAACATCAGAAACTTGGGGCTGGAGAGATGACTCAGCAGTTAAGAGCTGTCTGGAACTCCAAAATCTGGCCTCTGTGGGTCTCTCTCTCTCTCTCTCTCTCTCTCTCTCTCTCTCTCTCTCTCTCTCTCTCTCTCTCTCCTTCCCTCTCCCTCTTTCTCTCTT
>NW_008358632.1:761878-780133 GCF_000622305.1 Nannospalax galili | reverse complement strand
ATAAGACTCTTTGTGGTGGAGAGAGCGCTCAGCAGTTATGAGCGCTCTCGATCCCCAAAATCTGGCCCCTGTGTGTCTCTCTCTCTCTCTCTCTCTCTCTCTCTCTCTCTCTCTGTCTCTCTCTGTCTCTCTCTGTCTCTCTCTCTCAATTAAGAATAATAAAATAATATAAAATAAAGAAATCTTTGCCTCACCAAGTTTATACGGTTGTGATCCACACTGCAAGAGCAGAAAGCACTCTTAACTGCTGAGTCATTTCTTTCATCCTCTCCTTTAAAATTTTTTTAATTTATTATTTTTTGGGAATTTCATACATGAGTACTGTATTTACATAATTTCCATCCATTTCTCCCCCCCTCCTCTTAATTGTTTTAATGTTGAGATTAAAAGCAATTGGTCATATTAGGGAAATCTTAGAATAAAGGGATTTCTGACCAATTTTATTAACTTTTAAATCATAGAGCTAATGTTAAGATAATGCTAGCACCCATATATGTTTGGCAAGCAGCATGAATTATAGGTGTATTATTGATAATATATAAAGTGAAAACATTTATAAAGAATAAATTAAGTTAGAGACTCTCCATTTGCTTTCATATATACAAACTTCCCTTAGTACTATCAACTTGATGAACTCTGACAAAATTCAATTTAACAACTTAAAAGATGCTTTCAGTGATCTCAACATTTCTTTAAAACTTGAGGATCAACAGCTGTTAGAGAAAACAGTGGATGTTGATGGTATATATAATCACTGACAGTCAATTTAGTTTAAGAGAGTGGTTCACTGAGATTGTTTATTAAGTTTATTAAGTTTTATTAAGTTTTTTCTTTGAGGCTTTTTTTTTTGTCTTTTTGAGACAGGGTCTTGCTGTAGCCCCAACTGGCCTAGAACTCGCTATGTAGATGAGGCTGACCTCAAACTCACAGAGATCTGCCTGCCTCTGCCTCCCAAGTGCTGGGATTAAAGGCGTGGGCTACCATGCCCTACTTGTCTGAGTTTTTGAGACAGGGTCTCCCTATGTAGCTTGCCTGGAACTTATTATGTTGCACAGGTTGATCTGAACTCTTAATCCTTCTGTTTCAGCCTCTTGCGTTCTTGGAGTTTAGATGTATGCTAGCACGCTGGATGATAGAACATATTTGAATAATTATAGTAAGCATTTTTAAGACCTCCCTCTAAAGTCTTATAAACTATCCTGTGTTGATTCCACTGGGTTAGGGCATATTTGTTTGTCTTTAGTGCCTGTTGAATATCAAGGAAGGTAAAATAATTTTCTGGAAAGGTTGGGGTGAGTTGAAACTGTCAGGAAGAGAATAAGGTGGGGGGTACTTTCTCCTCTCTGGATGAGATATTTATGACATGAGGTTGAGTGTAAATCAAAACTTTGATTTATGCATTGAATTTAAAGTTTTCTGATATTGATAGATAATTTTCAAATTTGGAAGCTTTCGTGTGTACTTTTTTACTAATTCCTAAAGTAGAGTGGAACTGTAAGGGACAAGGGATGTGACCAGTGAGTATAAGGGGAGAACCAGAAGGGTAATGGGAAGAGAGTGAATATAAGCAAAATACATGATATATTAATAAGTGTATGAAATAAAACCACATGTCAATTTGCATAATGAATATATGATAATTATAAATTAAATTTAAAACATAATAAAGTAAAAATAAAAATATGGAAAAATAAAGTCCATTCCTAGAAGTCTTTTCCTTTTGACCTTATTTAAATGGGTTTGGGCATTGCTTTATGAGTCATATTGTCTAGGGCCACTACATGACAACATAAGGGGTATTTGTCATCTGTGTGAATAGTACCTCTTAGAGTTGTATATTACCCAGTCTGCATGTGTGACAGACCTGATCTTCAGTACCTATGATGTTAGGGGTTATATAATATATAACATATACAAAGAAAAAAAAGAAATAAAAATATATTTAGAAAGCTTTTAATGAGATAAGATACAAAAACCAAAACCAAGGACATCAGTCAGTTGGTATAGTGCTTGCCTAGCATGCATGAAGCACCAGGTTCAATCCCCAGCACTGTATAAACCAAATGTAGTGGCACATGTCTGTATTCCCAGCACTCAAGAAGTAGACGCAGGAGGATCAGAAGTTCAAGGTCATCTTCTGCTATATAGCAAACTTGTAACTGGCCTGGGATAGATGAAGCCCTGTCTAAAAAATGAAACAAACCTCAAAAAGGTATGTAACAATAGAGAAGTAAAAGCCAAGTATGTGATGTTATATAGATAGAGGTAAATATAGAAAAACACATATACTAGGTACCTAGTCCACACAGAGTTAGATAGGGTAGGTAACCAGAAGAGTTTTCTTAGAAGAAGGATGTTGGAGTTGAATTTTGGAATATGAGTAAGAATTAGCCAAAATTCAGAGATTCAGGGAAGGGGGCGCAAAGAGTTAGGAAAGAATACTCAGTATGTGCAAAGTGTAGAAGTTCATGCGATGTTAAGGAACACGAATAATCCAGAATATCTGATGCATTCTAATGTGTGGAAATTCAGGAGGACCATCAGATTTTGGCACAAAAATGAAAAATTTAGCTAGGATGTACTTGTGGACAAAGTATTGAAAATGTACAGTGGTTAGCCATCTAGGCTGGAAGTAGAAGTCACCAACAAGTTACAGGACAGGTAAAGGTGATGTGGTATAATGACACAAAAACTAAGGGCAGAGCACTTGGGCATGCTATCTATTAAGTAATTGTTGAGAAAGAGTAGTGTATGATGTGCCTTAAGAAAAACCAGGGGTGGGGGTGGCTAGAGAGATGGTTCAGTGGTTAAGAACACTTGATGTTCTTCCAAAGGACCCAGGTTCGATTCCCTGCACTTACATGGTAGTTAACAACTGTCCATAACTCCAGTTCCAGGGGATCTGACACCCTCTTCTGGCCTCTGCAGGCATTGCACAGCAGGTGGTGCACTTATATACATGGAGGCAAAACACTCATACACATAAAATAAAAATAATAAATAAAATATATTTTTTTAAAAAGAATTAACCAGAAAGATGGAAAAAAATAAGAAAAGGCTGAATTAACAGGGTAAAGGGAAGTTACTTTAAAAAAGAAAAGTACTAGATTAGAAAAAATATTAGAAAATGTCCATTAGATTGGCAGTAACCAAGTTACCTGGTGAACCTGGTAAGAACATGTTTAATGGTGGTTAATGGATGATGCCACCCCAGCACTTGGAGATGTGAGTAAAGAAATGAGTAAAAACATTTCCTTCCAGAACTCAGCCTGTGATGGAAAGGGAAGGGACAGAGCAATGTTTAGAGGGAATGCAGGATGAAGGGAATGCTTTGGAAAAAGCAGGCTTATGAAGTGTATGGATAAGATTTGAATATGTACACACTGGATGGCATTCTGGACAAAAGTCTGTGGGGCAAGAAATTATAAAGCACTTGAAGGGGCAATAAACAAACCAGTATAGCTCACTGTGGCTATCCTTGATGTTTTTTGACTCTTAATTCAACCTTTGTAATGTTTTCCTCTTTATAGAAAATGGACGCATTTCCCAAAAGGATGCTCTTTTAGCGCTGAAGAGCAATAAGTGTTTCCAAGATTTTAGAGGTAAGAATAATTGAGAAGTTTTAAAACACTTAGAACTTAGGAAAAGAGCCATAATAGTTGAAGTTGATGGCCTATTTACATACAGATATATAACTAATATCTTATGATGTCAAATAAATGGCACACATTTTGTAGTTTAGGGTTTAGATGAAGGTGGGCTTGTTTTAGTTTAGTTTTTAATG
This sequence comes from Nannospalax galili, assembly GCF_000622305.1. Taxonomy (NCBI): domain Eukaryota; kingdom Metazoa; phylum Chordata; class Mammalia; order Rodentia; family Spalacidae; genus Nannospalax; species Nannospalax galili. The sequence goes on along the minus strand of NW_008358632.1, from coordinate 776,349 downwards.
TTGCGTATTAATCTCTCTTTGTTTTTAGCAGTGTGTAGATTGAACCCAAGGGCTTACACATGATAGGCAAGTGCTCTACCATTGAACTATACCCCTAGTTCTACTTAGTCTTTATGCATATATGTATGCATGTGTTGTATGAATGTGTTCATATGAATATGTGCATGCATAGGCCAAAGATATGTTGGGTGTTTTCCTCACTCTTTCTCCACCTTATTGTTTTAGTCAGAATCTCTTAGAAAACCTAGAGTTCATTCATTTGGCTAGATTACTTCACACAACTTATTCCTTGTGACTATTCTACTAAGTCGGTGTGTTAATCAGACTTTTTGTTGCTGTGACAAAAACCTAAAAGAAGCAGTTGAAAGGAGAAAAGATTCATTTTGGTTCCTGGTTTTAGAGATTTCAGTCCATGGTTTTTTGGCCCCACTGCTATGAGCTTGTGCTGAAGCATAACATCCTGGTGCAAGGACTCTGTGATAAAAGGTCACATGTAGGTGGGCAGAGGGAAGATAAACACAGAGGCTAGGGATCCAAAGGGAAAAATGATCAGAGGGGTAGGCATCACATAGCTGGAAAAAAATGATTTAATAACAGGAGAAGTAGATAATTTTATGGATGAATAATTACCAAAGTGTCATCTTTAAACTAATTTATTGAATGTAATATACTGCCTTAAAGAGGCAAGGGTTTTTGGAGTGGTAGGGAGTTGAATAAGTGCATTGACATGTTTTAAAAAAATTTTATTATTATTATTATTACTATTTTTTTTTTTTTTGGTCTTTTTGAGACAGGGTCTCCCTGTAGCCCCAGCTGTCCTGGAACTCACTATGTAGACCAGGCCGGCCTTGAACTCACAGAGATCCGCCTGCCTCTGCCTCCCAAGTGCTGGGATTAAAGGTGTGCACCACCACGCCCAGCCCTTATTATTATTTTTTAATTTATGTGTATGAGTATATTGCCTAAGTGTATGTTAGTGCACCCATGTCGTGCACCCGTCTGGACCCCTACTAGTAGGCACTTACAGCACAATTTGGGAAGTTCGCTGAGGGGAGGCTGGATCCAGACACTCTCAGGCCTGGGCCCAGTCTACTGTGGGGCAGAGAGGTCTAGTCCTGTTGAAGTGGGAGCGGCTACGCAGTGGTCCCAAACAGGGGATTGGGCAAGGCTTGATTTGGGGAAGCTCACCACCATGTGGAGGCTGGATCTAGGCTCTCTCCCTAGGTGAGATCAGAGAGAAAATATATTTGGTAAAGTATGTATTAAATCTTGTGAAACCAGCTACATGAGCTACAGGTATTAGGGTTTAATGAGATCAGAATGAACTGGGGAAGCTTGAAGAAGGAGCTGTGGACCTTGAATGTGTTGTTAGATTGAGTATAAGGTGATTGAGGAAAAGAAGACTGGGATTCTCCATACACAGGTGAGAATGCATCTGATATCTGAGGGAGAGCAGTTAACTAGGAAGGGTTCATATTGCAGAACAGATGTGGGAATGCACAAATTATTAATGATAAAATACCTACTCACAGAAAAGCTGAGTTTAATTTCCCAAATTTATATTAGAATTACTTACTAGCCTATAGCTATTTCTTGATAGAAATATTTTACCCAAATAAAAGGCAGTGCTTATATTTTCATCTAGGATATTTAACCATCAGTTTAAAGGGTTGCAAGCACAGATCCCAAAGTCCCAAATACAAACTAACCATGCTATTATATGATAAAAATGGGTTTTCCCAGATGGAATCGGTCATGACTTCTGCAAAGTGATATGAGCATAGTTAGTCCATGGAAATGTTCTCTCTCATCTTTCTATCAGGAACACATTCTCTGTACCAGGTCATTATCTGTTTTAGACCCTTTTAAAATATTTTATTTATTATTTTTATTTTATGTGTATGAGTGTATTACCTGCATGTATGTGAGTACACCCATGTCGTGCAGCGCTGCAGAGGTCAGAAGAGGGAGTCAGATTCCCCTGGAACTGGAGTTAAGAATGGTTCGTAGCCGCCGTGTGGGTGCTGGGAATCAAACCCAGGTCCTCTGCAAGAGCAGTCTGTGTCTTAACCACTGAGCCATCTCTCCAGCCCCCTATTAGGCCCTTATTAAAATGTTTGCTATTAAATAGAGTAGAGCCAAGTATGTGGGAGTAAAGTCCCTCTTACATTAGCATTAATTTCCAGTTATTAATGAAAGTTTAATCTAGTCTTACGAGTTTATCTTACATTTGATCTTCCATTTTATGTGTATAAAATGAGAGTTAAATATATATGTAGAGAAGTGAATACTTAACACAAATTGAACTGGCCTATATTGTCTTTAAATGAAAATGTCAGGTATCTATTACTAATTTTTGAATGATAGCTTAAGTTTATTATTTAAAATTTGGTTGCATCTGAACTGAAAATATTTCCATTTAATAGAGATTAATGAATTTGCAAATGCCATGGGCAACATTACCAACGCAAAAATGAATATTGGTAATGTAAGAAATACTATGAACGGCCTAGGGATTTGTATCCCAGAAGAAGAATAAGAGGAGATGGACTCACGTGCTCCTGTTGATGGTAAGTGTTTCCTTTTCTGACTCATTTATTACTATTATATATAAAGTGGTATCTATTTTCATTCATAAATCCACAGAGCTGAGTGATGAAGAATCAACTGTAATGAGTTCAACAACACTAGACTTTTTTTCCCCTCTTGGGGTTGATTGAAATTTTTTCAGGATTATCCTCATATTGAGCATTCTAGTGAAATATAATCTTTCTCCTAGCATCTCTTTGCCACCTGAGAGTTGAATAACAGGTTCCTATTTAGCATACAAAGTAGTGAGTTCATTATGAGATTTTTTTCACAAATCCTTTGCTCTTGCAGCTCCTCCCCTCCCCTCCCCAGTTGCCCTGCCCCCTTCTGCTGCCCCATTCCTTCCTCCTTCGTGTCACATATATTCTGTTATCCTCCTTTTTTCTGTCTCCTCATTCCTTAAGATTGTTTTTCTCCCTTCATGGTCCCTTCTTATTTCATGACTTATATTCCTGTATACATGTATATGTATAAATATGCACACATATAAATATAAATTACTAACTCACAAAGTTAAATATCTAAAATGAGTTGGTTATCATAGTGGCTAAATGTTTTGCCTATGAGGTTAAATATTCTTGTCTTCAATATTGACTTCAGATTGTAACTGTATTTTTGGACACTTTTCCAAAGGTATTTTCCTTTTGTACTTGGTAAGTTAGAAGAATTTTAATAGTGATGTCACCATTTGGGAAGTTAAATGGGATGTTGCATGTAAAGCACTTACAGTGCTTAGCAAGCTCAGGTAGAATCAGGTAGAAGTGACAGTTATTATTCAGGACCTACTATTGATATTTCAGTGGTTTAGGAAAAATCCTACACTGTGTATTTTTTTTGTACCTAGAAATGAAAGGCCCCTTGAAAAACTCTGGCCTACGTTAAGAAAAAAAGAGACAGATTTGGATGATCTAGTCTCCATGATGAAAAATGTAGGAGTTGTATTACCCCAAGATGTGATCGAGGCAGCCCTAAAGAATGTGGCTCCCAGGGGTGAGTATTCAGTTTCGAAGTGCCTTTGCTTTTCAAATCCTTGGAGGATTTATTTGCTTCATGGATTATCCAAGGCTTTCTTCTACCAACCATCGAACGAGGCTCTAGTTACTGTTAGCTGGGATCTGGTTATTTTCGGCAGTACCATGCGATGAAATATCTGTAGGGGTAGTGTGTGTGCTTGAATGAAGGGCATGCATCTGTCTTTCTGACTGTATTTCCGTGTTTCAAAGCCAAATCTACAGAGTGTTTTCCAGTGGAGCAGTTACTATAGACATCTGTTTATTATATCTGGTCACTTAATTTTCTTATGTTGTCTGGCATTTTTCCTTTCAGAGGATGGGACACTGAATTTAGAAGAGTTTCTGAACTATTTGATCAATTCACAGTCTTCATCTGTATCTGAAGGTAAGATTAGTTGAATGGAGATAGGAAATGCCATGTTGTCAGTCTCTTGGGAAAATCCCAGAGGGGCTTTTCAGATGGCTTTAAGCTTATTCAATACTAGCATAAATTTCTAATGCTTTGTGTCATGCATATTTAATATGTAGCACAACCAAAAAGCACTATAGCATCAAGAAAGTACTGGTTATCTCTTCTGTCTAGTCTGAGCACCAGAGTCACAACTGTTTTTCACTAAGTGCCTTGTGAAGGTAAAATATTATTTGAAAATGACTGAACTGGCACTTAGAATTAGGCTATTTGAAAATTACTTGAATGTAACTAAAGTATAATTATATGAACCATATTAGCATATGATGAGTAAATTCTTGATATTAATTTATATTTCTTCACTAAGAAGCCAGTGAGAAGCTTTACTATTGGTATTAAGAGAATTTTTATTTTAGTTTGGATTTTTCTTATTTTGCTGTTTCTTCAGTTATTTCTGTGTGTGGGCCTCTTCCGTTTTTCTTTGTAAAGTAAATACAAAGTTTAATTTGGTAGCATTTTTGATGAGGCAATTATGTGTTGAGTGTGTGTGTGTGTGTGTGTGTGTGTGTTCATAGTATTTCTGTTGTTTCAGCCTTCTGGAGTCTCTGATGAGCTGCCCTTTCTTGCACCCACAATACTGAAAAGAACGGTGAGTTGAATAATTCTGACTTTAAGATGAAATTATACCCCTTCCATGTCACTTCATATGGGCGTAAGGTTTACTTATTTAGCCTTTGTGTACCTACTTTGGGTAGACACACCCACATAAATTTGACAGACCAAAATAACAGGTTGTGCCTGCATTTATGTATTGCATCATGTGTGTGCATTGTCCTGCAGAGGCCAGAAAAGGGCATTGGATCCCCTGAAACTGGAGTTGCTGACCATTGTTAGCGGCCATGTGGGTGCTGGGAACTGAACCCAGATCCTCTGGAAAAACAACAAATGTTCTTAACTGTTGAACCATCTCTCCAGCCTCCTCCCCAAATTATTTATGGAGTTCTTTTTGTAGTAATGCCTTCTTTGGAGGAACTTTAATAATACACCCCTTCTATTTTTAAATATTGATTTTATTATTTATGTGTATGTGTGTGTCTTTGTGAATGTATGTGCACATGAATGCAGGTGCCAGTGAAGAAAGCGTCAGATACCCTGAAACTGGAGTTAGAGGTAGTTGTGAGCCACCTGACATGGGTGCTGGGAGCCGAACTCTGGTTCTCTGCAAGAGCTGCAAACCTTCCCAACTACTGAACGATCTTTGCAGCTCCCGTCTGTTTTGTTTAGAAATATCATTAAAAACAACAATATGAAAAGTATTTCCATATCTCCTGAAGATAATTTTCCATCATGTTATTAGTGGTAAAGAAAAAACTACTGAAATTTAACATCAGAAGAAGTTTTTGTCTCTGAAAAGACCAGTACACTTCTTTGTATAATAATAGCCCGAGTTTCCATTTATGCCCTAGCTATTAAGAACTTCAGGCCTAAATTTAATGTGTAATCAGCATGACTTCTATTGAACTTGTTTATTTGCTACCTTTTCTTACATGGGGTCCAAATCTAAACACAAAATCCATTTATATTTCATATAGTTTGAAAGTCATTTCATATATTTTTGTGCACCTGTGTTTTGACTGCAACCCATCACAGGCTCTGGTGTGGAACTTTCCACTCTTGGCATCATGTCTGCACACAGGGGTCAGATTTTGCAGCACTAAGGGTTTTTTCACACCTGTATAAAAAATGCTAATTTATAATGCCTGACAGTAGATACCAAAAACCTTTGATTTCCGAGCCTAAAATTATTACAATACTGAAGTCAGAACATGATTTTACTACAGGGTCAGATTTAAATTACTAGGTAATACTATCGTGAAGTCAAATGAAACCTTAGTTTAGTCCTTCCAAAGCTACATAATTTTCCAAATGACTTTTCTTTGGTTATAGAACAGGTTTGTTCCTTCAATCCATTTTTAGTTGTTTAGCTTTTGCAGTATTTCTTGATGTTTTTGTTTCTTCTTTAGCTCTTTGTCCCTGGCTTCAATCATCTTGGCCAACTTCCAGGACAGAACAGCCCTAGCTAGGAACAGTGGAGTGAGGGCCAAAATAACTGTTGTAAGGAAGTCACACGTGTCCTTTGCAGTCCCTTCCACAGCACACTCAGCCCAAGTCCTCATGGCAAGCATCTCTTCTGCTCAAGTCATGATCTCTAATTTCTTTCCTGGGATTATCAGTGAGCCAAGCACAATTTCAGATGACCCTCTGCTGTTGTCTTCTTCTTTAGTTCTACCATACACTTCTGAGAGGTTTAAATTTGTCAGCCAGAAGCAGGAAGGCAGAGGTTTTATTTCTTTATTTTTTTGATAGGGTCTCCCTGTAGCCCCAGCAGGTCTGGAGCTTGTTATGGAGACCAGGCTGTTCTCAGTCTCACAGAGATTCAGCTGCCTCTGCCTCCTGAATGCTGGGATTAAAGGAGTTCACCACTATGTCAGCTGTACTGTTTGTTTATATTCTGTCAATTTTTGAGAGAGAAGCACTAACCTTTCTAATCATGATTATTGCATTTCCACTTCTTTCAAATTTAATCAATTTTGTTAAATACATTTTACTCTTTAATACACATTTATGATTGTTATGTGGCTGTTGGAGAATACTGAACTTATTTTGGAAAAAACACTCTCTTCTCAGAGTATGAATTGGAAATTGATCCCTGCCTTCTACAGCTTCTGAATGCCTTACTTACATGTTAAATATCGTCTCCTAATTATTCTTATAACTGTAGTAACACCTTATATTTAATGTTATACTAGATTATAAGTTAGAAGATCTTATGCTTTATAGCCATACTCTCTGAAAATGATCAAAGGAACTTGTTTCCTATGTCTGATACAATAACTTAGTGTGCATTTGAATACATGTCAAAATACCCTTTCCATTTCATATAGAAATTGAATATAATGATATAGGTAGTATTTTTAGAAATTGAAAATCATTAGTATTATGTATTCTCTTATTTTAATTTTTTTCCTAGAAGATAAGGTTGATGACAACAAATTAGATACTTCTCTAGAAAGCATTATGAAGATGCCAGGTAATGAATTTTATAGAAGTCTAAAGGTACAAATGGAGGTGGCATCTGCATAGACAGGATTCACGTGGTTCCTGTTCTGAGACGTTCTTTTAGTCATGAAAATTTCTTATATACCAAAATTATTATTAATGAGTCATGGGAAAATGTTAAAAATTAATCAAAACTATCTTAAATGTTATATATTAGGTTGCTCTTCTGAAGGCTAAATTTCATGATTTTCTAAAGCTTTGAGGAAAGCAGGAGAAAAAAATACATACTCATTATTTTAGTTCTTCAGATCTAAACGTATTTACAGCTCTACTTTGTTAATTTTTTCTCTGTGTTGTTTCTGTCTGTCAACAATATGAAGATTTTATGGTATTCCCTGCATTCTGCCAGACACTGGGAATATAGAATTTGATGAAATGACATTTTGATTCTGTAAGAAATTTAATCTAGTAGGAGAATGTGGTAATAATGCCAAGAAAGCCTGACCCACAACATTTATCACTTAAAAATATTTAAATTTTCTTCATTGTTTTTTAAAAAATCAATATTGATATATGCTCTAAGATCAGAATCACAAGGATCAACAAAAAATCACTTCTTTGAAAAAAATTGTTTTTAAGAAATCAACCATTTTTCACCAAGTCACATAGCTTAAAACAAGCAAAGAAAATATTTTAATGCATTTTTCATTTTTGTTTTTACACTTCTAAAAGCATTAGGCAGAATTTTCAACTTTATAAATAGAAGAAACACTTTATACACAGATATTTGGTACATTATTTTTTAAAAGAAAAATATGACAAATCCACTAACTTGCTGATAGACTCAAAATGTAATCATTAATAAAAATTTTGTAAACAAGGGCTGGGGAAATGGTTCAGTAGGTAAAGTGCTTGAGGACCAGAACTTGTATCCTCAGTACCCAAGCAAAGTAAAGAGCCTGTGTGCTTGTAATCTCAGGACATGGATGTGGCTGGGGGGTTGGGGGGAAGGGGGTTGTGTGTGTGTGTGGGCCTAGACAGCTCAGTGAAGGAACTCAGTGAGAACAGCTGGGAGACATGCAGAGAGGCTAATGCAGCACTCCAGCACATCAGACAGAAGGGGATCCAGCCAGGAAGGCTAGAGCTGCTCCAAGGGGGCGGGAATAATAATCAAACATCACTAGGTCTCATAATTCAGCAGTGTAGAGGATGTACCAAGACAAAGCCAACAGGTTTACCTGAAACTTCTACTTGCCAACTGGAGAGGATACTCAGATGTGTGTTAAGAACACATGGGAACAAAACCAAAATGAAGACAAAATAGAAAAACCAAAGTAAAACATAAATTTGTTAAATTCACTAAAACTGAAAGCTTCTAGCACTTGATGTTTGAATATTAAATTCAGAGACCTTGGAAGCATTTAATGCCAATGGTAGTCAGTGTGTATAGATTCTAGGCTCTACAGAGCTGTGACTGTTATTTTTTGTTCTGAGGTGCAATCCAGAATTTTTCATGATGTCTGTTTTTCATCTCTTTTTAGTTTCCTTTCATTCTGTTTTCTTGGACTTTTATGACCCTAGGCATTTTAAGGACACAAGGTTCCTGGTCCAGGCCTCATTTGGGGCTTATTGTCATTTCCTCATGAGAAGCTCACATCATGCAGTTTTGGCAGGAAAACAGCAATAATGACCCTACGTCCTTCTCAGTGCATCATAAAGATACACGATGCCAGTAGTTCCCATTATTAGCTATCACGTTGTGCTTATGCATTAGGGTGGTATCTTTTGTATTTCTTCCTTATAATTATCCCATTTCTTTTGTAAATATGAGGAAATGTGGGACATATTTTGAAACTAGTTAAAGATCCTTTTAGTATTAAAGTTTTCACATGATGGCCAAATGGTAATTCTATAACCTGTAATTAATTTTGCAATTATTAATTGCCATTCTAATGTAACAAAGAGTTTTCTTCATGCTTATTTACTTATTTACAATATCAGTGTCATGTAAGGAAAGATTTTCTTCATTTATTCACTTATATTCTTCTATTTATTTTTCTCAGTATGAACTCTAGAGTCTCTTCCATGGGCCACAACGATCCATTGCTGTAATTGTTTATTCTGATAATTTAATTGCCTTATTTTCTATTTTTACATTTGTTTATTTATTGTGGTTTGGGGGGGCATAGAACAGCACACATGTGGAAGTCAGAGGACAGCTGGCAGGAGATAGATCTCTCCTTCCACTATGTGGGTTCCAGGGATTGACTCAGGTCATCAGACTCAGTAGCAAGGGCCTTGATCTGCTGAGCCATCTCACTGGACCTCTATTTTATTATTATACAGAATGATTTTTCTATTTATCTTTTTATCATGAACAATACTCCATGTGAGAATTCAAAACCCAATGAAAGTTTAAGGAGGATACTGAGTTGATCAGATCTGTGCTTTAGTAACTCATTCTGGTGGCTGGGTGAGAAATGAAATGGGAAATAATTAGCATGAGGACGATCTTCAGTTGGACTTAGGGAGATGAGAACACGAAGTAGAAACATTCCATTTTTTCTTACCTGTTCCCCAGTTATATGATTTAAAATAACTTCTTTTTGTGGGAATTTTCAGGTAGGAAAATAATGTTTTATCCTCAATAATGCCCAGTAGATCATTGAATAAATCGGCCAGTAGCTTAGAGGAATGATCAGTCTAAGATTCAGATTTAGATCTGCTCAATAATATGATGGCAACCATCTTGTCAAATGCTGGTTATGTGTTGGTCACTGTACAAAGCATTTTTATGTTATCTATTTTTCATGAGAATTTTTGAACTAGATTTTATTGTTTCCATTTAACAATAAATATAGTGGTACTCATAAAGTTAGTTTGTTAATACTTTATATAGCTGCTAAGTGGTAGAAATATAGAAGTCAGGAATTTTAATGAGATAATTTCAAGCAATTTGGATAGAATTTTTACTTGATTTATACTTACAATGGTCTATTAGAACTATTTCTCTATTTTACCTTTAATTATGAAAAACAAAATGCTAAGTTGTTAGGTTATATAAGGACAACAGTTTAAGCCAAGTTTTCCTAAACTTGGCGTCTATTGGCTTCTTTCTCTTTTTTTTTTTTCATGGAGAGCTATCTTAAGTGTTGTAGATGTTTTTCAGCATCCCCCTGTCCTCTACCCACTTGATTCCAGTAACAGTCTGTGACTGTGACAACCAAAAGTGTCCTAAGAACTGTGCTCTGGGGGCAAAAATCACTGCACTTAAGGACCACTGTGGTAAACATTTGAGTTTGCTCATACTGTTCTTACTGTTGTTTATGAAAATGTATTCTCTGTTTAATGACCAGAGAATTCACAATGCTTATTGAATACATATTTATTGTACACCTAATATATAATCAGTTTATTCATTCTTTCAATCAACCAATAAATATTTACCAAATGTCTATTGTGGACAGTCATTGTGGTAGGCATTAGGAGTCAGTGGCTTCTGACTATATTGGACCTCTTGCCTAATGAGTGTTACGCTTACACAAATTATAATATACAACTTTCTTAGGTCAGAAGCACAAGTGAGCAAAAGTTGCCTATTATTTTCCATTTTAACTCAGAGGAGCCAGGGGTAGTATAGTTTTTATCATGGGAGTTTGTGTTCTGAGTGGTAGAAAACAAGCTTAACTACTCGCATAAAATCTGCTTTTCTCCTGTTGCTTTTCTGCAGAATGTCACATCTATGTTCTAGGAGATTATGTGAGAGACCATGGGGAAAGGGGCGGGCTTTGCTCTTCCAGTTTTGATCCATGGCTATTGTGGTGATCCTTTCAAACTGTCACTAATGGAGGGACCTGGATTATTATGGCATTGTATCTGTGGTGTGCACTTACCCTGTCTATTTTACCTCTTAGCTGGACTTCCCAGATGCTCTGGGCTTTTGACTCTTCTACCAACGTCTGTTCCCTTCACTGTGTCACAGCAAGTGTTTTGATTTCTTTTGTGCCATCCTAGAGTTGTGGAACTGTCAGAGACCTTTTTTCTTAGATATCAGTGCATCCATGTCTTCTCTACACTCTCCTTGCTGGGGTTTCTCAAACAATTTGTATATTCTGTTACTGCTTCAGGTTCCTCATGGACTTGGAGACATAGGCCTCATTTCCTGGTTGATATACAAATATTTGAAGTGGTAGCTCACTAACATTGATGACTTTACAGTTTTTTTTTATTTTGCTAATAAAGAAAAAAGGTACTATGTCCTTATTTTCCTCTGCTAGCTAAATAATGCTTTTCCTTTTTTTTTTTTTTAAATCTTCCCATGTCTTCTCAGGCAGTTATAAAAATCTTGGGTAGATTTTCGAGGTCTGTCTACATTTGAAAAATGTGTGATTGATTCATTATCTCTCAGAAAACAAATTTTTGTTAAGGATTCTTGGGAGACACCCCCCCCCACACACAGTGCTTATATGTATTTGTAATTAAATGAAGACATATTTTGGGTTACTTTAAATATCTCAATATTGCCATGTTTAACATTGATGATTTTATTATGTTCACTAGAACTATGATTTACCTTTTAAAATCTATTTTATACTTGATAATAATAAAATGATGAAAAAGAATGGGATAAAGGATGGGAAGGAATCTATAGATAAATGAAGAGTTAACAAATTAATTACTGAAAACCTAGCCTGTGCTAGACATTGTGCTATGGGCTAGAGGTATGAATGAATAAAACTGAACTTTTTCAGGTAGTAATACTATCTTTAGCAGTGTTCTTTTAATATATTTTTAAATAGCATGTTTACTGTGGCAAAGAAGAAACAACATATTTATTTAAAGTTCTCATTTTATTTCTTAGATAGTATTAGCAACTATTTTAATAGTTGCTTTTCTGTGTGATCTTGTCATTATATGCTTATTTCTTAGACCTTTCATTTCTTTTGGCTCTTTTAGATCTGAAAAACTAGTGATACTGTGCTTTCGAAGCAACATAACCGTTTATGATTTTTTAGATCTTGTAATTATTTTGGCAAGATAGAACCAATAAAATTATAGATGTTAATGAAAATTAATACCTTGATTAATTGTTCTTCTAATTAGAAAAAATTATAATATGGGGAATTTAAGTGCTTTTAAGTCTTGACTTAACAATTCAAAGACCACATTAATTCTAATTAGTTTTCTATATTGACACAATAAATTAAACAAGTGTATAACCAAGATATAATATTAAATTTTAAAAATGATTTCATGCAGGCAGGCCTTGCATTATGCTAAGCAAGTGCTTTACCACTGAACTACATCTGAAGTCCATATGTTTAATCTTACAGTGAAAAATATACTTCATGCCATAAAGTCTAGCAAAGACCAAGGGAAGTTTTTCTTTATTTCTAACAATGTGTAAGACTTACATAGGCTTCACACTGTTGCATGATTTGACATTTTCCATTTTCCATCATGTCCTGCCTCCTAAGTAGGAAAGATTGATGGCAGTAACATGGATGCTGTCCTGCAAAACGTGGATATAACACAGAAGAGGAGCAGGTTCTGCTAGAACACATGGCAACTACTGATAAAGCTTTAAAATATCTCATACTAGTTAATGCTGTTCAGTTTGTTAGTTTAGAAGCTTTCCTGTGGGAGTTTCTGGTATTTATTTGAACTGGGCTAAGCATCTTGCTTATTTATTTATTTATTTATTTATTTATTTAATTTATTTATTTAGAGACAGGCTCTCTCTGTATCCCTAGCTGGCCTGGAGCTCACCATGTAGACTAGGCTGGCCTCAATCATACAGAAGTGCAACACCACACCCATGCCCAGCATGTTTTTTTTTTTTTAAAGTCTTCATGGATCCATGCCCGTCTATAATTCCAGCACTTATGAGGCAAAGGCAGGTGGCTGGCTCTTTGTGAGATCAAGGCCAATCTAGTCTACATAGCGAGTTCCAGGCTAGCTGCAGTCACAGGGAGACCCTGTCTCAAATAAATAAAACAAAGTAAAAATTGTCTTCACACTGTTACACAAGTCTTACTATTATTATTTAATAGACTGAGAAGGAGTAAACCTAGACGTTAGTAACTGCTTCACTCTGCTGCCAGATAATTCTCCTAAAGCATGCTTTTGATAGGCTGTCCTGCTCTTCAAAAGTCCTTCTATGGCCATCAGATCTTACATTAAAGTCTTTGGTTCACCTTGAACTAACTTTTTTACAGGGTGAGAGATGGAGATCAGTCTTTAGCATGTAAATATCCAGTTTCTACTGCATCACCACTTGATAAGAGGCTGTCCTTTTTCAGTGTATGTTTTGGGCCCATTTGTCAAGAATCAGATGGCTGTAGCTGCTTGGATTTATTTCTATTCCATTGGCCTATGTATCTGTTTTTTGCCAATACCATCATTTTTTTTGTTATTATAGCATTGTAGTACAGTTTGAAGTCAGTATATTTCAAGTAGGATACCTCCAACATTGCTTTTCTTGCTCAAGATGGTTTTGGGGGTATCCAGAGTCTTTTGTGTTTCCATATTAATTTTAAGATTGTTTTGTCCATTTATGTGAATAATGTCATTGGATTTTGATTAGAATTGAATTGAATCTGTAGATTACTTTTGTTACAAGGCCATTTTTAAAATAATATTAATTCTGCTAATCTTTGAATAGGGGAGGTCTTTTCACCTTCTAGTGTCTTCTACAATTGTGTCTTCACTACTTTATAGTTTCATGGTAGAGGTCTTTAAATAATATTTTATTTATGATTTTTATTTTGTTTCATGTGTATGAATGCATTACTTGTATGCATGTAAGTGTACCTGTGTCATGCAATGCCCATGAAGGTCAGAAGAGGGCATTGGGTCCCCTGGAACTAGAGTTGCGGATGGTTGTTAGCCACTATGTGGGTACTGGTAATCAAACCCAGGTCCTCTGCAAGAGCAGCCAGTGCTCTTAACTGCTGAGCCATCTCTTCAGCCCCACATTGTAGAGGTCTTTAATATCTTTGGTTAAGTTTTTGCCTATGTATATTTTTTATTGAAGTTACTGTGAATGGAATTGTTTTCTTGATTTCTTTTATAGCAGGTCCATTGTGGGTCTATTTGAAAAGCTACTGATTTTGGTTTGCTGATTTTGTATCCTGCCAGTCTGTTGAAAGTGTTATTAGATCTAAGAGTCATCTGGTGGAGTCCTTAAGGTCTTTAAGTATAGCACCATATCATTTACCAACAAGGAAAATTTGACTTCTTTCTTTTCTATGTATGCTATTTTTGTCTTGTTGCTCTCAGTAACATTTCATGTACAATATTGAATAGGACTGTTGAGAGTGGAAACCTCATTCCTGATTTTAGATGATCTGACCTAGGTCCTCATGAATGTTAGACAAGCACCTAATCACACCTATGGC
>NW_008358632.1:758278-761237 GCF_000622305.1 Nannospalax galili | reverse complement strand
ATGTCACAAGAAATGGTGTATTAGAGTTCAGGAAAACAGAGAATGAGGCCAAAGAATGTGTGATCACAGAAACTCTTCACATGGGTCTACAGATATGCTTGCCTTCTTTTAAGGAAGCAAGTATTGTTAATGCACTGAGATCCAATGCTTCTCTGGGGAAGAAGACTATGTAAGAGGAGCAAGTGAATGACAGTCCAAGGAGATCCTTGTCCCACTGTAGCTGGAACTTAACCATGCCTTAGAGGGAAAAACAAAACACCAAGTATGAGATTTTTTAAATGTTGTTTTTATTGAATTTTTGTATATTTCATATGGAACATCTCAAACAATCTTAATCATCTTTATACCCCTGTCCCCACTGGAACCCTCCCATAGACCCCCCACTGGAGCTCACCTACTGTCATCCCTGTTAAGGCTCACTGTGTCTTCAGTGTTCCCAGTCATTCCCCAGTGCAAGTCCATCCACTGAGGTCTAGTCAGCCTATCTAGAGTCCCTTGTTTTAGGAAGATCGGCTCTTCCTCACCTAGCAGCAGTCAGCTAAGATTGGGGTCTGATGTTCATTTCCCGAGTTCTATGCTGGGTTTTTGTCTGCCTGAGTTTTCATGGGACTTGTGTATGCTGACACCATTGCCATAGAATCATATGAGCAGGGTCCCAGGAGCTTGCAGGATTCTGTTTCCACATGGTCATACACCTCCTCCCTGGCTCTTATAGTCTTTCTGCCCCCTCTTCTGAGATGGTCCCTGAGCCCTGGGTGGGTGGAGTTTAATATAGGAGTCCTGTCAAAGGACCAGCATTCTGTACACTCTTAATCTCTACGTTTTGGCCATTTGTGACCTTTTGTGTTCCTGACCCTCTGTTGCATGAGGGGTCTTCATTAATGAGAATTGTGTCCTTTTCTTTACTCCTGTTCTATGTTCCATGTGAATAGGCACCACACTCTTGAAGAAAACTGACCCTCCCTCTTCTTGCCAATAGTTCCTCAGCTAGGATTTTTTGAAGACTTGCTTTAGAGAATAAAATGCAATGTATTTTGGAAACAGTTCTATAAAGAGTTGTCTCTAATATAGCCTCTTTCTCTGCCTGCCTTTAATTTTTTTCTTTATCTTGTGCCAAACTGCACTGCATTGTAGTGGGCCTTTCATCTCTAAGGAGTAGACATTTAATTGATATTAAAATAATTTTCTTGGCCAGGATGGCACTCTCTAAGGGATGGAAAAGTTTTTCTTTTAGTATTTCCCTACTTGAAGTGGGTCTTGTGAGTTTTGCTCTGGGAGTGATAGATTTGGTTACCTCTTTCCTGTAGCATAAGGTTTCTGAACCTTAGGAAGAAAAGTCCTGACAGGTTTTTGAGCCACATGAGATTTTGCAGCCTGACTCTGCTGTAGCATGACTTCCTGGCCTCCTGCCACACCCCTTCTTTCTCTCATCAACTCTAAGGGGGTGGCGTGCAGAATTTGCAATGCAGTGTATTATCAGATTTTTATTTTCAAAATATTTTTCCTTTAAAAATATTTTTTTTATTCTTTGAGGATTTCAAACATGCATACAATGTATTTCAATTTTATTTCTCACCTGCTACTCCTCCCCTCCAATTCCTCTCTGATCCCCTCACACCTACCCTTCCTAAATTCGTGTCTTTATCTTTTTGTATATAACCTACTAAGTTCATTTAGTGCTGCCCATATCTGCATGGGTGTGGCGCATGGTCAACCTACCAGAGACCACGCCTCTAAAGAAAACTAACTCCCCCTCCCAAAGCCATCAACTGCCAATAGCGCCTCAGCTAGGGGGAGGAGGCTCCTGTGTCCCTCCCCCATCCTGCTGGAATGTTGACTGGCTTGATTTTGTGCAGATGTTGTGCCTGTGACCACAGAGCTGTGAATTCATGAATGCAACTGTCCTGTCCTGTTTTTCACCAGTCCTCCTTGACCTCTAACTCATAATCTTTCTGCCCTTTCTATCACAGTGTTCTCTTAGCCTTGAGGGGAGGGATGCATTTAAAAATACTTTAAACATAGAAAATTGGAAAAAAATTTATCATAAACATCTATTTAAAGATATGTGCACCAACTGTTAATATTTTTTCCAAATTTGGTTTATTGATCTCTGTATCTGCTTAATAGGTTATTTTTAATGCTGAATATAATAATTTCTCCCATGCTGCTTTATAATTTATTTTACCATTTTTTTGTTAAGAAGTAGAATGACTCCCTCACCTTTAAATCTGTGTTATTCTTGTGACTTATTTTAACCAATAAATGTAACAGAAGTTTTAAGCATAGACCTTAACAGGCCTATAACTTCGGTCTTCTCTATTAGGTCCCTGAGCTGCCTTGACAGAAAGACCACATGTAGAGAGACAGATCTTGGAAGATTTTTTAAAAAAATTATTTATTTAATAACCACATAATTAGAAGAAGCATTTCATTACAATAGCATTGATGTATTCAATAACAATTTCCAGAGCTAAGATGCATCTGTTTCAAAATTGGCTGTAAATGTTTAGGTTTACAATTGAATTAATAACAGTTTTACAATATTGTACTCAGTATACACCCTATAAGACATAAAATTGAAGAAGGTTTTAACTTTAAAAAAAAAATCTCCATTTCATTATTAAAATACACAGCTTCATACAGGAAAATTCATTCTTAATGCAATTAACACTTAAATGTTTGCACATGCATTTCCAATCTCTATATATCTGATTATTACTAGTCACAGTCAGTTACTTTCTGAGATCCTTGGCACCTGAGCATGAATATAAAGTCGTCAGGTAGATTTCAATGATAATGTTTTTCACATCTACTAATTAATAAGGAGCCAATTTTTATGCTTTGAAGAATTTTTTTAATTTAATTTTTTTCTTAATTTAATAACCACATGATTCGAAGACACATTTCATTACACTCATATTTTAATTATTTATTTTGCATTTAACTATTCAATGTAATC